>NC_053041.3:513272608-513575638 GCF_002575655.3 Aegilops tauschii subsp. strangulata
GATGAGTGTGCAAACTACAATCACCAGGGTGTCAGGTAGGGCCAGAAGACTATTTTAATTATTATTTTTAAACTTCGAGACGGACACATAGCATGGAGCCGACCCCAACGATTTTAAGCTTACAGGCACGGTACACGCTATCCTAGACTACTCTACACATGAAACTTCCACACGAGCGTCCGGGCTGCGCTTGGCTCTTCGCCTCTTCGGGAAGTCGAACAATGATGGAGTACTACTGCACTGGAGGAGTACTACAGTACGCTTCTGGCCATCTGACACCAATTGAACTGCTGCATGTCCATCGCATGCGGGAGGGAGAGCATGTAGCGAAAGCTTCTCCTAGTCTTGCCAGCCACCACGCTCATGGGCGAGGGAGGGACGCTCCTGCCTTTGCGTGTATGACAGGTGGGCCCGACAGGCGTGTGGCCAACCTGTCATACAGCCAAAGACAGGTGCAGTTAAGTCTGCGAGGGAGAGGATAATCAAACTTCTCGTTGATGTACGAGTTGACGCGACACATCAAAGCAGTGCACTCGATATATTCCAATAATTTGCGTTTACCGATGCATTAATTACAACGCATGCATGCGTGCCGTGACTCTCCTTTTGATACTTGCATGTGTTGATTTAATGCACCTTGAAGTAGTATAAAATATGTGACGGTAAAGCTTTGTAATACCCCGGCCCAAGTCAAGAGATGGTTGTCCACGAGGAGGGCGAGATCATGCAGACCGAACAGGACCCGACGATGGAGCTCTCTAAGGTCTCGATGGACCTCACCGTGCTCCACTGCCCCTTGTGCCTCCGCCCCTTGAATTGTGGTTTCTCAACGAGTTGTGCTGAACATCTTGTGAATTGTGGTGGTTTTCAGTAATGAAAATCGGAAGGGGCAAGCCCTTCTTTGATCAAAAAAAATTTAATTGTCCTTATATATTCATCAGTCTTGCTATAAGTCGCAGTAGATGCTATATAGGTCCGTCGGATCTTACATCAAGATCCGTGCTTTCAGATTTTCTTTTTTCTCTCTTAAATCTCAGTCGAGTGAGACATAGCCACGCCATTAAACAGAGGCTCGGGCGCCATTAATGGAGACCTTGGGAGAGAGGTGGATGGCAGATGGAGGTCAAAGGGCTCTCCTCCCGATAAGCACGCGCAGGGGTCTGATCGCACGCCTCTCGTACTCAAATAGCTACCCTGCACGGCGCCTCCTAGCTAATAAAAAACGGGGACACGTGGCGGCACGTAAATGGTACTAGTAAGTAGAACGCCCACGGTTTCAATAATACTTGTGTTTCCGATTGTAACATGACAGCACTTGTTCCAAAATGACTTTGTTGATTGTTAATGTGTGCGCCTTCGCAAATCGGACTGCAAATTTACCACAGCATGTTGGTGCCATGTCATGGCACCAAGCCAAGTTTCATTACTTCCATGCGTGTTTTGGGTTTACAGGAATTAAAAAACTAAGTTTCTCAATGTTTCCAACCCAGCCACGACGCCCAGAATTTTGAATTTCATTCCCATTTCTTGCATGGAACCTAGAAATTTACCCGAGGACACACATGTGATTTTCAACCAACTTTGGTGCACTGGAACATGTGCTTGTATTTCAAATTTGAATTATGCACACAAAGGTGACACGTTCCCTCCCAGAACCACGAGCCTTCTTGAGAGAAGTTCCGATTTGCAAGAAGCTTATACCAAAATTTGTTCCTATTCGGCCAATTTTTTTTACCACGGCATGGTACTACCATGACATGACACCATGCCAAGTTTCATGATTTTAAAACCAAGTTTCTCAATGTTCTCGACCGAGCCACGATGCCCAGATGTTCGAATTTTATTCTCATTTTTTGCATGGGACCTACTCCCTCCTTCCATCTATATAGGGCCTAATGTGTTTTTCAAGACAGCCTTTGACTATTGACAAGATTAATAGCACATGAGATGTATACTATGAAAATTATATTATTGGAAGCTCCTTTGACATACAAATTTGAAGGTATGCTTTGTGTAAGTTGCATGCATATATTATTGCTCTAACGTTTGGTCAAAGTTAGCCTCGAAAAATGCATTAGGACCTATATAGATGGAAGGAGGGAGTAGAAATTCACCCGAGGACACAAATGTAATTTTTCAACCAACTTTGGTGCACGGGAGCATGTGCTTGTAGTTCAAATTTGAATTATGCACATTAAATGACCAAAAACTCAATTAATGTGTAAATAAGGCCAAACGAAGCCGGAATAATTCCAAAATTTAACAGGGCACTCATGTAGTTCTATGTTGCCTTTGTAAATAAACTCAAGGGGGACAACGTATATCGTTTCGCACTCAAAGGTGGCACGTTCCCTCTCAGAACCACGAGCCTTCTTGAGAGAAGCTTCGGTTTGCAAGAAGCTTATACCAAAATCTATTCCTATTCGGCCAATTTTTTTACCACAACATGGTAGTACCATGACATGACATCCATGCCAAGTTTCATGATTTTCAGACGTGTTTTGGATTTACAAGAATTTTAAAACCAAGTTTCTCAATGTTCTCAGCTGAGCCACGATGCCCAGATGTTTTAATTTTATTCTCATTTCTTGCATGGGACCTAGAAATTCACCCGAGGACACAAATGTGATTTTTCAACCAACTTTGGTGCACGAGAGCATGTGCTTGTAGTTCAAATTTGACTTATGCACATTAAATGACTAGAAACTCAATTAATGTATAAAAACGACAAACGAACCCAGAATAATTCCAAAATTTAACAGGGCACTAATGTAGTTCTATGTTGCCTTTGTTAAGAAACTCAAGGGGGGGGGCAGCGTATATCGTTTCACACTCAAAGGTGGCACGTTCCCTCTTAGAACCACGAGCTTCCAAATCGGCCCAATTTTTTACCACAACATGTTAGTGCCATGACATGACACCATGCCAAGTTTCATGATTTCCAGGCGAGTTTTGGATTTACATGAATTTAAAATCAAAGTTTCTCGATGTTCTCGGCCGAGTCATGATGCCCGGATGTTTGAATTTCATTCTCATTTCTTCCATGGGACCTAGAAATTCAACCAAGGACACACATGTGATTTTTCAACCCACTTTGGTGCACCGGAGCATGTGCATGCAATTCATATTTATATTATGCACATTAAAAGTCCAGAAACTCAATTAATATTTTAGTCATTTTTTGTGTTCTAAAATGCCTGTCGGCTCGCGGAAGAACGTGTTGCCGGCACACGCGCGGATTCAATGAAGGCAGGCGGGGCAGTCTTAAGCTGGTTGCACGCGGCGAGGAGGCGTGCTCAGCCGGGCCTGCAGCGAGTGCGGCCCTCTTGGCCAGCGCGCTGGTTCAATGCCTGCGCTATGAGAGGTCGCGTCCGTGTCAGAGCAATCACTCCCTCCAGTCCTTTTTTGTTTGGGTATAACAAAATCTCGTTTTCCATTCACATTTTACAAATAAAATTCATGGACAAACTTTGACCCAAAGTACGATGGGGACTAGTAAACCAGAATGGAGGTAGTAGTTTTTTTAATCAAAGAAGGGTTTCCCCTTCCGATTTTCATTACTGAAAACCAGCATCTAAATCTAACCCATAGTATTTGCCCTAGAACTATCAGGTTCAACATCTCGCAACATAAACCCATACAACTGTAGGGAATCGTAGCATAATTTAAAATTTTTCTACGCTCACCAAGATGCATCTATGGAGTCTACTAGAAACTAGGGGAAAGGAGTGCATCTACATACCCTTGTAGATCGCGAGCGGAAGCGTTCCAATGAACGTGGATGACGGAGTCGTGCTCGCCGTGATCCAAATCACCGATGACTGAGTGCCGAACGGACGGCACCTCCGCGTTCAACACACGTACGGTGCAGCGACGTCTCCTCCTTCTTGATCCAGCAAGGGGGAAGGAGAGGTTGATGGAGATGCAGCAGCACGACGGCGTGGTGGTGGATGTAGCGGGTCTCGGCAGGGCTTTGCCAAGCTTCTGCGAGAGAGAGAGAGGTGTTGCAGCGGAGGAGGGAGGCGCCCAAGGCTGTAGGTTGCTGCCCTCCCTCCCCCCCCTTTATATAGGCCCCCTTGGGAGGGGGGGCGGCCAAAACCCATCTAGGGTTGGGGGGGCGGCGGCCAAGGGGTGGAAAGGGGTTGCTTGCCCCCCAAGGCAA
Organism: Aegilops tauschii subsp. strangulata; assembly: GCF_002575655.3. Taxonomy (NCBI): domain Eukaryota; kingdom Viridiplantae; phylum Streptophyta; class Magnoliopsida; order Poales; family Poaceae; genus Aegilops; species Aegilops tauschii. The sequence goes on from NC_053041.3 coordinate 513,276,771, forward strand.
GGGGGAAGTCCCCCACCCTAGGGTTCCCAACCCTAGGCGCATGGGGGGAGGCCCAAGGGGGGCGCCCCAGCCCACTAAGGGCTGGTTCCCTTCCACTTTCAGCCCACGGGGCCCTCCGGGATAGGTGGCCCCACCCGGTGGACCTCCGGGACCCTTCCGGTGGTCCTGGTACAATACCGGTAACCCCCGAAACTTTCCCGGTGGCCGAAACTGGACTTCCTATATATAATTCTTCACCTCCGGACCATTCCGAAACCTCTCGTGACATCCGGGATCTCATCCGGGACTTCGAACAACTTTCGGGTTTCCGCATACATATATCTCTACAACCCTAGCGTCACCGGACCTTAAGTGTGTAGACCCTACGGGTTCGGGAGACATGCAGACATGACCGAGACGCCTCTCCGGTCAATAACCAACAGCGGGATCTGGATACCCATGTTGGCTCCCACATGTTCCACGATGATCTCATCGGATGAACCACGGTGTCGAGGATTCAATCAATCCGTATGCAATTCCCTTTGTCAATCGGTATGTTACTTGCCCGAGATTCGATCGTCGGTATCCCAATACCTTGTTCAATCTCGTTACCGGCAAGTCTCTTTACTCGTACCGCAATACATGATCCCGTGACCAACGCCTTAGTCACATTGAGCTCATTATGATGATGCATTACCGAGTAGGCCCAGAGATACCTCTCCGTCACACGGAGTGACAAATCCCAGTCTCGATCCGTGCCAACCCAACAGATACTTTCGGAGATACCCGTAATGCACCTTTATAGTCACCCAGTTACGTTGTGACATTTGGCACACCCAAAGCACTCCTACGGTATTCGGGAGTTGCACGATCTCATGGTCTAAGGAAAAGATACTTGACATTGGAAAAGCTCTAGCAAACGAAACTACACGATCTTTTATGCTATGCTTAGGATTGGGTCTTGTCCATCACATCATTCTCCTAATGATGTGATCCCGTTATCAATGACATCCAATGTCCATAGTCAGGAAACCATGACTATCTGTTGATCAACGAGCTAGTCAACTAGAGGCTTACTAGGGACACGTTGTGGTCTATGTATTCACACATGTATTACGATTTCCGGACAATACAATTATAGCATGAATAATAGACAATTACCATGAACAAAGAAATATAATAATAACCATTTATTATTGCCTCTAGGGCATATTTCCAACAGTCTCCCACTTGCACTAGAGTCAATAATCTAGTTACATTGTGATGAATCGAACACCCATTGCGTCCTGGTGTTGATCATGTTTTGCCCTAGGGAGAGGTTTAGTCAACGGATCTGCTACATTCAGGTCCGTATGTACTTTACAAATATCTATGTCTCCATTTTGAACACTTTCATGAATGGAGTTGAAGCGACGCTTGATATGCCTGGTCTTCCTGTGAAACCTGGGCTCCTTCGCAAGGGCAATAGCTCCAGTGTTGTCACAGAAGAGAGTCATCGGGCCCGACGCACTGGGAATCACCCCTAGGTCGGTAATGAACTCCTTCATCCAGACTGCTTCCTGTGCTGCCTCCGAGGCTGCCATGTACTCCGCTTCACATGTAGATCCCGCCACGACGCTTTGCTTGCAACTGCACCAGCTTACTGCTCCTCCATTAAAAATATACACGTATCCGGTCTGTGACTTCGAGTCATCCAGATATGTGTCGAAGCTAGCGTCGACGTAACCCTTTACGACGAGCCCTTCGTCACCTCCATAAACGAGAAACATATCCTTAGTCCTCTTCAGGTACTTCAGGATATTCTTGACCGCTGTCCAGTGTTCCTTGCCGGGATTACTTTGGTACCTTCCTACCAAACTTACGGCAAGGTTTACATCAGGTCTGGTACACAGCATGGCATACATAATAGACCCTATGGCCGAGGCATAGGGGATGACACTCATCTCTTCTATATCTTCTGCCGTGGTCGGGCATTGAGCCGTGCTCAATTGCACACCTTGCAATACAGGCAAGAACCCCTTCTTGGACTGATCCATACTGAACTTCTTCAATATCTTGTCAAGGTATGTACTCTGTGAAAGACCAATGAGGCGTCTTGATCTATCTCTATAGATCTTGATGCCTAATATATAAGCAGCTTCTCCGAGGTCCTTCATTGAAAAACACTTATTCAAATAGGCCTTTATACTTTCCAAGAATTCTATATCATTTCCCATCAATAGTATGTCATCCACATATAATATGAGAAATGCTACAGAGCTCCCACTCACTTTCTTGTAAACACAGGCTTCTCCATAAGTCTGTGTAAACCCAAACGCTTTGATCATCTCATCAAAGCGAATGTTCCAACTCCGAGATGCTTGCACCAGCCCATAGATTGAGCCCTGGAGCTTGCACACTTTGTTAGCATTCTTAGGATCGACAAAACCTTCCGGCTGCATCATATACAACTCTTCCTTAAGGAAGCCGTTAAGGAATGCCGTTTTGACGTCCATCTGCCATATCTCATAATCATAGTATGCGGCAATTGCTAACATGATTCGGACGGACTTCAGCTTCGCTACGGGTGAGAAAGTCTCATCGTAGCCAACCCCTTGAACTTGTCGATAACCCTTAGCGACAAGTCGAGCTTTGTAGATGGTCACATTACCATCCGCGTCCGTCTTCTTCTTAAAGATCCATTTGTTTTCTATGGCTCGCCGCTCATCGGGCAAGTCAGTCAAAGTCCATACTTTGTTTTCATACATGGATTCTATCTCGGATTTCATGGCTTCTAGCCATTTGTCGGAATCCGGGCCCGCCATCGCTTCTTCATAGTTCGAAGGTTCACCGTTGTCTAACAACATGATTTCCAGGACAGGGTTGCCGTACCACTCTGGTGCGGAGCGTGTCCTTGTGGACCTACGAAGTTCAGTAACTTGATCTGAAGCTTCATGATCATCATCATTAACTTCCTCCTCAGTCGGTGTAGGCACCACAGGAACATTTTCCCGCGCTGCGCTACTTTCCGGTTCGGAAGGGGTGACTATCACCTCATCAAGTTCCACTTTCCTCCCACTCAATTCTTTCGAGAGAAACTCCTTCTCCAGAAAGGACCCGTTCTTTGCAACGAAGATCTTGCCTTCGGATCTGAGGTAGAAGGTATACCCAATGGTTTCCTTAGGGTATCCTATGAAGATGCATTTTTCCGATTTGGGTTCGAGCTTTTCAGGTTGAAGTTTCTTGACATAAGCATCGCATCCCCAAACTTTTAGAAACGACAGCTTAGGTTTCTTCCCAAACCATAATTCATACGGTGTCATCTTAACGGATTTCGACGGAGCCCTATTTAAAGTGAATGCGGCAGTCTCTAAAGCATAGCCCCAAAATGAGAGCGGTAAATCGGTAAGAGACATCATAGATCGCACCATATCCAATAGAGTGCGATTACGACGTTCGGACACACCATTTCTCTGAGGTGTTCCGGGCGGCGTGAGTTGTGAAACTATTCCACATTTCCTTAAGTGTGTACCAAATTCGTGACTTAAATATTCTCCACCACGATCTGATCGTATGAATTTTATTTTTCTGTCACGTTGATTCTCACTTCACTCTGAAATTCCTTAAATTTTTCAAAGGTTTCAGACTTGTGTTTCATTAGGTAGACATACCCATATCTACTTAAATCATTAGTGAGAGTGAGAACATAACGATATCCTCCGCGAGCCCCAACACTCATTGGACCACACACATCGGTATGTATGATTTCCGATAAGTTGGTTGCTCGCTCCATTGTTCCGGAGAACAGAGTCTTGGTCATATTACCCATGAGGCATGGTTCGCACGTGTCAAATGATTCATAATCAATAGACTCCAAAAGTCCATCTGCATGGAGCTTTTTCATGCGCTTGACACCAATGTGACCAAGGCGGCAGTGCCACAAGTATGTGGGACTATCGTTATCAACTTTACATCTTTTGGTATTCACACTATGAACATGTGTAACATCATGTTCGAGATTCATCAAAAATAAACCATTGACCAGCGGGGCATGACCATAAAACATATCTCTCAAATAAACAGAACAACCATTATTCTCGGATTTAAATGAGTAGCCATCTCGAATTAAACGAGATCCAGATACAATGTTCATGCTTAAAGCTGGCACTAAATAACAATTATTGAGGTTTAAAACTAATCCCGTGGGTAGATGCAGAGGTAGCGTGCCGACGGCGATCACATCGACCTTGGAACCATTCCCGACGCGCATCGTCACCTCGTCCTTCGCCAGTCTCCATTTATTCCGTAGTTCCTGTTTTGAGTTACAAATATGAGCAACCGCACCGGTATCAAATACCTAGGAGCTACTACGAGTACTGGTAAGGTACACATCAATTACATGTATATCACATATACCTTTGGTGTTGCCGGCCTTCTTCTTGTCCGCTAAGTATTTGGGGCAGTTCCGCTTCCAGTGACCACTTCCCTTGCAATAAAAGCACTCAGTTTCAGGCTTGGGTCCATTCTTTGACTTCTTCCCAGTAACTGGTTTACCGGGCGCGGCAACTCCCTTGCCGTCCTTCTTGAAGTTCTTCTTACCCTTGCCCTTCTTGAACTTGGTGGTTTTATTCACCATCAACACTTGATGTTCTTTTCTGATCTCCCCCTCCGCTGATTTCAGCATTGAATATACCTCAGGAATGGTCTTTTCCATCCCCTGCATATTGTAGTTCATCACAAAGCTCTTGTAGCTTGGTGGAAGCGACTGGAGGATTCTGTCAATGACCGCGTCATCCGGGAGATTAACTCCCAGCTGAGACAAGCGGTTGTGCAACCCAGACATTCTGAGTATGTGCTCACTAACAGAACTGTTCTCCTCCATTTTACAGCTGAAGAACTTGTCGGAGACATCATATCTCTCGACCCGGGCATGAGCTTGGAAAACTAGTTTCAGCTCCTCGAACATCTCATATGCTCCATGTTTCTCAAAACGCTTTTGGAGACCCGGTTCTAGGCTGTAAAGCATGCCGCACTGAACGAGGGAGTAATCATCAGCACGTGATTGCCAAGCGTTCATAACGTCTTGGTTCTGTGGGATTGGTGCTTCACCTAGCGGTGCTTCTAAGACATAATCTTTCTTGGCTACTATGAGGATGAGCCTCAGGTTCCGGACCCAGTCCGTATAGTTGCTGCCATCATCTTTCATCTTGGTTTTCTCTAGGAACGCGTTGAAATTGAGGACAACGTTGGCCATTTGATCTACAAGACATAGTGTAAAGATTTTAGACTAAGTTCATGATAATTGAGTTCATCTAATCAAATTATTTAATGAACTCCCACTCAGATAGACATCCCTCTCGTCATCTAAGTGAAACATGATCCGAGTTTAACTAGGCCGTGTCCGATCATCACGTGAGACGGACTAGTCAAGATCGGTGAACATCTTCATGTTGATCGTATCTTCTATACGACTCATGCTCGACCTTTAGGTCCTCCGTGTTCCGAGGCCATGTCTGTACATGCTAGGCTCGTCAAGTCAACCTAAGTGTATTGCGTGTGTTCCGAGGCCATGTCTGTACATGCTAGGCTCGTCAACACCCGTTGTATTCGAACGTTAGAATCTATCACACCCGATCCTCACGTGGTGCTTCGAAACAACGAACCTTCGCAACGGTGCACAGTTAGGGTGAACACTTTCTTGAAATTATTATAAGGGATCATCTTACTTACTACCGTCGTTCTAAGTAAATAAGATGCAAAAACATGATAAACATCACATGCAATCAAATAGTGACATGATATGGCCAATATCATTATGCTCCTTTGATCTCCATCTTCGGGGCACCATGATCATCTTCGTCACCGGCATGACACCATGATCTCCATCATCATGATCTCCATCATTGTGTCTTCATGAAGTCGTCATGCCAACGATTACTTCTACTTCTATGGCTAACGCGTTTAGCAACAAAGTAAAGTAATTTACATGGCGTTATTCAATGACACGCAGGTCATGCAAAATAATAAAGACAACTCCTATGGCTCCTGCCGGTTGTCATACTCATCGACATGCAAGTCGTGATTCCTATTACAAGAATATGATCAATCTCATACATCACATATATCATTCATCACATCTTCTGGCCATATCACATCACATAGCACTTGCTGCAAAAACAAGTTAGACGTCCTCTAATTGTTGTTGCAAGTTTTTACGTGGTTTGTAGGTTTCTAGCAAGAACGTTTTCTTACCTACGTATGACCACAACGTGATTTGCCAATTTCTATTTACCCTTCATAAGGACCCTTTTCATCGAATCCGTTCCGACTAAAGTAGGAGAGACAGACACCCGATAGCCACCTTATGCAACTAGTGCCGAACGGACGGCACCTCCGCGTTCAAGACACGTACGGTGCAGCGACGTCTCCTCCTTCTTGATCCAGCAAGGGGGAAGGAGAGGTTGATGGAGATCCAGCAGCACGACGGCGTGGTGGTGGATGTAGCGGGTCTCGGCAGGGCTTTGCCAAGCTTCTGCGAGAGAGAGAGAGGTGTTGCAGCGGAGGAGGGAGGCGCCCAAGGCTGTAGGTTGCTGCCCTCCCTCCCCCCCCTTTATATAGGCCCCCTTGGGAGGGGGCGGCCAAAACCCATCTAGGGTTGGGGGGGCGGCGGCCAAGGGGTGGAAAGGGGTTGCTTGCCCCCCAAGGCAAGGGGGAAGTCCCCCACCCTAGGGTTCCCAACCCTAGGCGCATGGGGGGAGGCCCAAGGGGGGCGCCCCAGCCCACTAAGGGCTGGTTCCCTTCCACTTTCAGCCCACGGGGCCCTCCGGGATAGGTGGCCCCACCCGGTGGACCTCCGGGACCCTTCCGGTGGTCCCGGTACAATACCGGTAACCCCCGAAACTTTCCCGGTGGCCGAAACTGGACTTCCTATATATAATTCTTCACCTCCGGACCATTCCGGAACCTCTCGTGATGTCCGGGATCTCATACGGGACTCCGAACAACTTTCGGGTTTCCGCATACATATATCTCTACAACCCTAGCGTCACCGGACCTTAAGTGTGTAGACCCTACGGGTTCGGGAGACATGCAGACATGACCGAGACACCTCTCTGGTCAATAACCAACAGCGGGATCTGGATACCCATGTTGGCTCCCACATGTTCCACGATGATCTCATAGGATGACCACGGTGTCGAGGATTCAATCAATCCGTATGCAATTCCCTTTGTCAATCGGTATGTTACTTGCCCGAGATTCGATCGTCGGTATCCCAATACCTTGTTCAATCTCGTTACCGGCAAGTCTCTTTACTCGTACCGCAATGCATGATCCCATGACCAACGCCTTAGTCACATTGAGCTCATTATGATGATGCATTACCGAGTGGGCCCAGAGATACCTCTCCGTCACACGGAGTGACAAATCCCAGTCTCGATCCGTGCCAACCCAACAGATACTTTCGGAGATACCCGTAATGCACCTTTATAGTCACCCAGTTACGTTGTGACGTTTGGCACACCCAAAGCACTCCTACGGTATCCGGGAGTTGCACGATCTCATGGTCTAAGGAAAAGATACTTGACATTGGAAAAGCTCTAGCAAACGAAACTACACGATCTTTTATGCTATGCTTAGGATTGGGTCTTGTCCATCACATCATTCTCCTAATGATGTGATCCCGTTATCAATGACATCCAATGTCCATAGTCAGGAAACCATGACTATCTGTTGATCAACGAGCTAGTCAACTAGAGGCTTACTAGGGACACGTTGTGGTCTATGTATTCACACATGTATTACGATTTCCGGACAATACAATTATAGCATGAATAATAGACAGTTACCATGAACAAAGAAATATAATAATAACCATTTATTATTGCCTCTAGGGCATATTTCCAACAACCACCTCCATCGCAAAAAAAAACCATACAACCATACGCCAAGGAGGAACGTAGTACTATGAATTCCATTTTCGCTCCATACCAATCGTTCTAAAAACTACTTACTACTTATAACGCGCCATTGAAAATCGGTGATATTTTAAACATGGAAACATGGCTACTCGATCTGTGGCAACTGGCGAGCCACCGCGCTCCAAGTCGTTCACCTGTGGTCCTGAGTCCCGACTATCAACTCCTACGGATCAAATTATCACGCGAGCTGACTATTCCTACAAAGGTGCTCCACCACGTACCCGGTACCCGCGAATGCAGCAATCGTGCACCTAGGGTTTTAGGGTTTATTTGTTAACGTCGCCTTTACGTAACACTCATGTGTGGGAGACAGCGAGAGGCCGACTGCGTGCGTGCGCCTCTTCTCTTCGTATATGTACTCCACCGTTTGTCTGGTGTCCAAAAAATTATAATAACTACTAGCAATGTGCCAATGCGTTGCCACACGATCAAAGTAGATTAATACATATTCACCGATTTGATAGAAAAAAAGTCTAGTTTTGAAATACGTATATCACTAAAAATATGTTATGTTTCACTCAAAATATATTCCTTTAGCGGTTTTGATGAGATAAGGGAGGAATGTTGTTGGTTTCAAGATTCGAGAAGTGGTATATGTCTAATTTCTACTCTTACTAGCAAGATGCCCGTGCGTTGCACAGAACATCAAGATCTTGTGGGAGAGAAGGATGAACGAGGGAAGGCCTTATCTGCAAATGTGGTGAAGAGTTCGGGTAAATTGCCATATTTTCCTTCCTATCCGTCAGATATAAATCGGACGACCTACATTGCAGGATGGCGGGCCCACCATCATCACCAACTCTATTTTTTATCCCTACTCTTATAAAAAGCATTTTCGGTGATGATCGTGTGCCTGCCATCCTGCAATATAGGCCGTTCGATCTATATCTGACGGATAGGAAGGAAACTATGGCAATTTTGCAAAAAGATACCCACACCCCTCTCCACATTTGCAAATAAGGCCTTCCCTCGTTCATCCTTTCCCCCCACAAGATAAACTACTCATACAAATGCATCTTGATGTTCCATGCAACGCATGGGCATCTTGCTAGTTGTTGCAAAAAGCCCATGTGTGTGTGAGAGAGAGGGAGAGTGGAGGAGGACGGAGTGCATGTGTGACAAAGACACATGGAGTGTGTGTGCGATAGGTATCAGCTTAAAATGAGGCGATAGTGTGTGTGTGCACGATCGAGAGGGCGTGTCTCAAGAAGGGAAGAAAAATCTACATAGATACAAGGAGCGGGAGAGAGACATGTATGCGATGGTGGAAGCACGAGTGTGCGTGTGTATAAACCTATCTAGAGGCTAGCTAGTCGATAAATGTTTGTGAGAGAAATACGAGTCGGGGTGCGAAAGCGAGAGTTTTGTGTGTGTGAGAGAGAGACGGTAGTCGGGAAGGGGAGTGGAAGCAGGAGTTGTGTGTGTGTGTGTCTGTGAGAGAGAGAGAGGAGACGGTAGTCGGGGTTGTCTGATCGGTAAACAAATGAATAATGTCAGTCTGGGATGGAGACGAAAAGGAGACCGCAACAAATGTTGTGTCTACAGGAGAGAGAGAGAGAGTAGTTTTAGTGGTATGAGTCATATGTAGAGACATATAGGGTGTGTGAGAGAATCCCATAGAGAGAAAGACAAAGTGAAAGACGAGTGGAGACTGTGTGTGTGGCGGTGAAAAAGAAAGCTTAGGTACCGAGTGATACCAGAGAACAGTAGAGACGTGAGAGATAATGAAAACCGTGTAATGTATAATGATAGGGAGAGTGTGACACTTCTCAAGGGAGACGTCGAGAGACCATGTTTGCGAGGATAGGAGAAACATGAAGTGAGCGTGCGGGTGAGCTAGAGAAAAGAGAGTGATAGCTACCTGAAGGAGCATGCATGCGAGAGAGATGGGCGTGAAAGGAGTGAACAAAAAAGGGATTCAAATATTTGAATTCGAGATGATGATACATGTAATCCATACTCGAACCAAAATTGATCTATCAAACATGCATACTCATATGAATTCACGCACATCTATGTTATTTAATATGTAGATATTACTGATCCATACATTTTAGTAGAACATAATTTGGTTAAATTTTCTCGAATTCAACCTTAAGATTTCGAGATCGTTGTATTTGTAAATCATATTACACATATAAAGGAGTTGAATCCTTTGTTGTGCTTTTGAAAGTATATATAAAAAATGATGTATATAGAATGTAATTCCAATTGAAAATGGATCCCGCCCGAAAAAATAGAATACAAACGGGATTCGAATTGAGTTGGCACGGTAAACATGCACTCTGCAAAATTTGAACGAAGCGGGGAAAGTCGCAGTAACCGCCCGAAACCAAAATCTGCGAGATGGAAATCACTACTGCCTATCCCTGCCATGCAAAGCCTATCTGCTGGATTTCTATAGGTTTCAATAGGGGTAGGTTTGTAATTTCACCCAAACGTGACGTAACCGCCTCTCACCCGAATTCATAACGGTGGGCGCCAAAACACAGTGTGTCCTCGGCCGAAATCGACTCCCTCCCCGAGTCATATTCATACACGGTGGGCGCCAAAAGCAAACTCTCGTCGGCAAATATTCGGTGTATGCGAGATTACCGTCCTATCCCCAACCGACTAATGTTGCTGTGATGTAGTAGAAATTTGAAACGGGGACTAAGTTTGTAAATTTCCTCGCATTTGAGACAAGCGCGCCCTGAATACATGGTTCCCCCCTTCCTCTCTACCTCCCTTTTCCCCATTCGTACTCCGTGGGCGCCAAAACACCCTCCTCCGTCCGCCGCCGTCCGCCACCCCATCCACCGCCGTCCTCCTCCACCATGCCGGAGCTGATACCCCGACGCCGCCGTCCATTACAAGAGATCGACCTCTCTCATCCACGGCTTCAGACCGGGATCCTTGCATCCCGTCCTCTCGCTTCATCCCCGCTGTCGTCCACCTTGCCGGCGCCGCTCCTACGACCGTCTCGTCCACCGCGCCCCGCGGCCATCGTCTACCCTCCTAGATCTGCTTCCACGCCGCCGACAGCCATCGCTACCGCAGCACCGTCAAATTCTCAGCAGATGCTTACACGGCGCCGCACCAGAGGCGGTACTCTTTCGTATCTGCTCAACTAATTTATCGCAGCAAGAAAATAGATCGCCACTGCTTTACTCTGATTTCTTGTCTTGGTTGCAAAGTTGCCTTTGTCCGGTTTGCACCTTCAGATCCGCCATGGCACACTCAACTCTATACTCCCAATGATTATGGTTTTCCCCTTTTATATTCCACACTAGTTAAATCACAGTAGACTAAATTTCAAAATTGGGTCAGTCGATTTTTCAGAGCTCGCCGGAGTTCGCCGGTGCGATCGAAGGGGCTCGGGTGGTTGTGGGACCTCGCCGAACGAAGAAAACTCGACGCGGGTGGGGGTTGGGGCGGGGGTGGGGGTGGCGGAGGAACATAGGCGGTGGGGGCCGGTGGTCCGGCCGGCGGCCCGTGCGGTGTTCTGTATGGGAAGAATCAGAGACGAGGAAGAAGAAGGGTTAGGAGACGTAGGATCTTCATCCAACCGTCTGAAATGGTCGAGAGACATCTGGGAGTTGCATTCTTAATGCGCTCTGGTTCATCATGTGTGGGCATTGCGCAACCAACATTTTATTATCCAAAATCTTCTTGCTCTTCTTTACCATGTTCCTCTTCCGTTCTTCTTTAATATGTACTCTCTCCGTTCCTAAATACAAGTCTTTGTATAGATTCCACCATGGACTACATATGGAGCAAAATGAGTGAATCTACACTCTAAAATGTATCTGGATACATCTGTATGTGATCCATAGTGGAAATCTCTACCAAGACTTATATTTTGGAACAGAGGGAGTATGATAGTAGTACAGTATGTTCCTTGTACTGAAGATGAGCAGGGACATTTGCAGTGTAGAGGTCTATACGGTCGGTTGTGATGGACACTTTGAGCCTCTTTGATTCGTAGGATCTTGTAAACATAGGAATAGGATTTGTAGTGGCCTGCCCACTTGAATCCTATAAGAATAGCAAGGAAATGCGGGGAGCTGTGTCGCCTTTGAGAGTTACACTGATATTAACAGTACCGCACCTTCACTTGAAGAGAGCTGGTATCCGAAGCCTTTCTAGCCGTACCGGCAATACTAGCACATATATTCCAGCAAGTTCCACTTTGCTGATTTTACTCTGATGCTTAAGGTTTTCCCGTTATATCTACACTATGATCTGTGTAGCTGCTTTGTGTCGCACTAGCAGCAGTCCACTCTTGAAGCTAAACACTGCAATGACTTACAAAATTGGCACCAAGGCATTGAGTGCCATTCTGGATGCAATGAAACTCATACGCTCCCCACCTGTTGATTCTTGTTCAGAATACGATCCTAATGACTATTCTAACCTCGAGGAGTCAAAGGCAAATGGCCTGTCCTGTTCACCCATTAAGGTGCCTGTTCTAATTTGGCAATGTTTTATTGATTGCGGGTATCTTGCATATGTCGTCTTGCATTTCTTCTACTTTGTTGCACCGCCATCTGCTTAGTTTACTCATCATATATGTCGAGATGCCATGCCCATCCATTATCAATACATATTCCATCTGTCATCATACCATGTTTTTCCACTCAAATGCTATTCTTGTGCATCAGACATCAAAAAGGAAGAGGGTGATTGCCGAACCTGAAGGAGCACCAGCAAAGTCCTTGAAAAACGTGGTGGTGCCGGAGAAATCAGACAACACCCCACTTATATTGGCTGTACAACCAGTGACACAAAACGTAGGACCGAGTCCAGCAGACTGTACCCATACTTCACTGGCCACACCACTAGCCCCACCACACAGGACCTGCGCTCCAGCAAAAGGTATACCAATTTCATTTGCCATAGCACCAGCTGTACCACAGAAAAATCCCACTCCAGCAAAAAGTACAGCAAGTCCACCGGCCGAAGACCTATCCCAATTGCAGAGACGGCCAATTCCTGCAGATTGGAACCCCTAGTTTAAAAGACAATGCTTTCAATGTTGTTAGGGACTACGTGCATATATTCCCATCATGGGAAGATTATTGTGAAGACAAACACCATTTTCACATCTTCCTGTCCAACTTACGTGTAAGTGCTATTATTCATGGTTATTATTTTCCTGTTTTCTGCTGATTGAACACATCAATGATTTACATTACATTGTTGCAACTAGGCGAGGGTCAATCTGGATAGTCATGACGAGCAAAGCTTGCTTGTGCTTTTCAAGGAAGCATTGCAGCAGTATCGGTGTTACCTGAGGAAATCACACTTTGATGGCAAGTCTATAAACGAATTTCCGGTGAAGTCTCCTGTGCTAAATTTAGAAGACATTGAATGGAAAAACCTTGTTATGCACCGGTCTCGTTCCCAGGATGAGGTACTGTTTATGAAATCACATGACAATTTGAACTTCTACTTTTCCGCATGTGCCTTACGGATCTTTTTTGCAGGAAATCTGCTCGAAGAAGAATTCCGGTTTGACAAGAACGACAGGATATCGCAAATATGCTGCCCGCTGCTTTGCTCTTGTTAGTACCTGTTGTCCTGTATCACTGTACTTGCATACATACCTGGTTCGTTATCTGACGGCAGTATGCATGATAGCTTGCTTATCAATTGTTCGCTCCAAATTATCTGATCTGTACGAATGGTTACATTAGTGTAGAATATATCCAATGCCAATGTTTTTTTAGCTCTGCATTGTTCTTGTAAGTACATGCTGTCCTTTATCAGTGTACTTATAATGACATGTAGTTGTTCATGTACCATCACTCTGCAGCTTATTTTCCTTTGCCCTCCATTTTCTACACATCAGATCTATATTTACTCTTACCATAAGGTTGGTACTGAAGAAGTTTAGCTGTGCATTGCTCTTGGCTGTACCTTTTGCCTGTATCGCTGCACTTACATTTATAGCTACTTGGTTATGTAGCATCACTCTTCATCTTATCTTAAATATTCTCCATTTTTTCGTAATTATCACATCTATATTTACTCTTAACAAAATGTAGAATAAAGGCAATGCTTTTGAAGAAGATTCTGTGGTAAACTTCTTGAATTGCCCCCCCCATCAGCATGGACAAGGCCTTTATAGAGCCTGTCTTCACCAATAATGTAATTTTGTCCATCTCAAGCCTTCAAACTTTGTTGTATATACTTCAAGCTATTTATTTTTGGTGTTTGCATCAAATTGCTTGTTTAAAGTTTATAATGTAGTTCATAAACAAAAGTTTGTCCTTTCTTAATTTAAGTTTTCAGTTGTACAACCAAGTTCCTTCTTCATACCATGTAAAGTAAACTATACAAAGCAAGTGATCTTCTTTTGCACTGCATGTATGCTTCTGTTCTTCATCCGTAATCCAGTGGTGTGGTGAACCTACCCACTACAGCACAATGTCATATTCTGCAATGTCTTAACTATGAACAATGTCATATCATTCTACTATTATTTAAACCGTCTCTTTATTTGCCAATCTGAAATGGTATAAATTGACAGCACACTAACCATTGATACTTATGAGTTCTTGATCTGTAATCCAGTGGTGTCGTGAAGCTGCCAACTCCTTCACAATGTCATTTCCTACCATGTCTTGACATGAAAAATACCATATTGTGTTAATGCAATTTTAAACTGTGTCACTTTATTCGTCGGTAAGAAATGTCATGAATTGTCAGCACTGATACTTTTATGTGCAAAATATGTCATCTGTCTGCTTGTTTATCTTTCAGAGTGAGGAAGATATAAGTGTTGAACAAGCGCAGTCTCATCATCTTGCTCAGCTGCTTGCGCTGCAGCTCCCCAGCAGGGCTAACCTTTCTTGAACTCTATTGAAGTGCTGTCGGTTTTGTATATTATTTTGTCGGCGTGTTTATTTGCACTGGTGGCGATCTTTGATGCCCAGTGTATGTAATCTGCTGTCTGCTTGTGCTTTATTATCATAGTGGCGAACTTTGATGCCCAGTGGATGTAATATGCCGTAATTTCTTTATTGTATAGTCTAGGTTTTTTCTTATTCACGATGCTGCAGTTATTTTACTGTATATATATCTTGTCTTCGCAGTAAACCGGCCAAACTGTAAAATTACGGTACATAATTGGGCCGTCATGCAATCACGATGTAGGTTGGGCCTGAAACGTGCCGAATAGCTCACGGGCCGGCAGCAGCCCGAAATGAACCCCGGCCCATGATTGTGCGAATCAAATCACGGGCTTTTAACAGGCCAAAATTGTCTCGGTCCTTGTTTGGCCCAATCAAATATCGGCTGCGAGCAGGCCGGATGCAAACCGGGCCGTAGTTAGGCCCAACTATATGACGGGCTTTTAACAGGCCGAAATTAATATAGGGCCAAAATGTTAAACGGGCCCTTAACAGGCCAAAACTAATATCAGGCCGAATTACTAAGTGGGCCTTTAGCAAGTGGGCCCAAAAGCATAGTGTCCAGTTGACGGGCCGAATCTGATATGGGCCATAATTGAGCCCAAAGCCTCTTAAAGGGCCGGACCTGATCTGGGCCGTAATTTGGCCCAGAACGTGGTAGGCTTTTAATGGGCCGGATCTCATATGGGCCACTATTAGGCCCGGAGCATGGCAGGCCATTAATGGACCGAATCAAATATGGGTCAGCATTTGGCCCAAAACATGGCAGCCAGTTAATGGGCCGGCCTACTACGGTCCTCAAAATCTTGTGGGCCTACAGCTGGGCTGGCCCATTAATGTCGGCGAAATCTCGTGGGCCTTTAGCTGGGCCGGCCCATTATGATCCGCAAGAATCTTGTGGGCCTTTACCTGGGCCGGCCCATTATGGCACACAAAAATCTTGTGGGCCTTTACCTGGGCCAGCCCATTATGGCCCGCAAAATCTTGTGGGCCTTTAGCTGGGCCAGCCCATTATGGTCCGCAAAATCTCGTGGGCCTTTAGTTGGGCCGACCCATTATGGTCACAAAATCTTGTGGGCCTTTACTTGGGCCGGCCCATTAAACTTGATGGGCCGGTCCACGTGTCAACATATCATAGGCGCGTTTCGCCCATTGGATGAGTGACACATGTGCCAACGCGGACCTGACACGTGTCTCCTCCAGCCAATGATGATTTTACACGTGGAAAATCCCCATTGGTCGGGGCTGTTAACGGGTTATCGGATCCAAAACCCGACCCGATAGCTTAACGGCGTTCCGTTACGGTGGATGCCACATGTCGGTCACCCTTTGTAGCGACCAGACCTCAAACAGTCTAGTCTTTGTGCATCAGTGTCATCCCTGGATCGGTAATGCTGACACGCACAATACTTGAAGGATTTATAACAGAGTAGCAATCACACACTTATTACATCGAATAGCTCAAAAGAGAACTTAATACAATAAATATGGCTGAAGGCCATCTAAATACGATAACATCGGAAGGCTTGGAAGATAAAGTGAGTCCATCAACTCCAACGGCATCACTGAGTATAAGACCACGACCTAAGGCTCCTTACTCGTCGTCTGAAAAGTCTGCAACATGATACGTTGCAGCCCGAAAACGGGTCAGCACATGGAATATGCTGGCAATGTAATACATAGAGAGTAATGAACAGAATAATGCTATCACTACATGCATATTTGGCTGGTGGAAAGCTCTATGGTTACAGTTTTGCGAAAAGCCAATTTTTCCCTACCACAAAGGAATAAATTTTATTTAACTATCATGGTGGTTGTTAAACATTGAGAAGGTACCTCCAACTCAATCCCAATTAAGAACGTGATTAACCCAATCATATTAAATTAAGTAACATGATGATGAGATTCACATGATAATCCAAGAACTAGATACTCAAGACGTCCATAACCGGGGACACGGCTAACCATGATTAGTTTGTACACTCTGTAGAGGTTTGTGCACTTTTCCCCACAAGACTCGATCGCCTCCGCTTGATTTCTCGCACTACATGGTGTTTGAGAAACGGATGACCGAGACACAGTCTTTCAGAAACAATACTCTTTACTCCAGGTGGACAGTTACACCTACTTTCCCCTACATCTGCTAGCCCACCTCTTCAAAAGGTCATGTAACCTACTCAACTATGCTAGAGCCCATAATAGCTTGTGGCTGCACACGGAAGTTTCTAGCATGAATAATCTCATGATCCCTTTGAGCCTGGGTGGCGGTCCATAGGATGATCACACGGGTACTCCGGGATATCCAAAAATACAGGCAACACTGGTTTCTCCAGGTGCCTCAATCCACCCAGATGTAAATTAAAGTAGCCACCTTAAGTTGAACCATTAATTAACAGTCTCACATCTGTCATGGAAAACTCTCAAACCCAATCCACGTCTACGAGCATAGCATAGCAATATAAGCAAACGTAGAAGTAACTCCCAAAGGTTTGATAGTAAACAGGGCAATAGGTACTACCTCATCTACTTCCCAAAACCCACATATTAATCAGATCCTAATCATGCAATAGTTTGAGGATTGATCTAATGCAATAAAACTGGGTGGTAAAGAGGTATGATCAAAGTGTTACTTGCCTTGCTGATGATCCGTGAAACCTAGAGACTCGTAGTAGCACGCTTCGCACTCCGGGTACTCTATCGCAAACAAACAATACATACATAAGAAATCAAGCAAGGGTGCATGAATAAAACTCAAAATAAGAGATCTAACCAGAAAGTTCAACTTAAGAACTCCGGTTTGCAAAAAGAATCAAATCGAACGAAGCAACGAAACTCAAACGGCGAAAGAAACAAGCTTCGTTTACTAATCTGGACCTAAGTCAAATTTTACAGTAGCAAAAACTTGTTTGAGTTGGTTAAACAGAAAGAGGGTTTCGAGATGAAACTCTAGGCGCTTGAATCGCCTGATTCCGATAAACGAGCGAAAAGTTAAACTGAAACGAAAATCGGATCAGAAATCGCGATCGAAAATAATCGCGGAAAATCCGAGAAAAAGAAAAACTGACGAACAGGCTAACGAACGAACGTTCGCTGTCTGCGGTTAAACGACGAAAACCGTTTGTTAAAACGAACGTACGGACAAACGTCCGCAAAATAAATAAACCAACAAAAAATAAACCGAACCGATCTAAACAAAACCGAAACTAGGGTTTACGAAATAAAACCGATCGGTTTTATAAAAAAACGGCGGCTACCTCTAACACCGGCGAACGGCTCCGACGGCGGTGGTTGGCAGCGACGGGCGGCGGGGCGGCGCGGGGTGGCGGCGCGGGTGGCGGCGGCGGCGCGGGGTGGCGTCGCGGGCGGCGGCGGCGCGGATCGACTAGGGTTTCGGGTGGGCTGGCGGCGCTGGGGCTCGGGATCTCGGGCTTTTAAAGGCCGGCCCAAAGAGTCCCGCTCGGGTACGGCCCGGAGTCGGTTGATTTTTTTTAATAATTCGGACGTGCAGAAAAAGTAAGAAAAGAAATACTAAACGGACTGTAAAAATCCCTAAATAAATTTTCCCCGTCCTCTAAAAATAAGTCGGACAAGATGAACATTTATTTGGGCCTAAATTGCAATTTTGAAAAACACATATTTTTCCTAATTCAAATAAAATCCAAATAAAATCAAATATTTGTTTTTAATATTTTTCCTCCAATATTTTATTATTTGTGGAGAAGTCATATTATCTCCTCTCATATATTTTGATATGAAATATTTTCGGAGAGAAAAATAATTAAAACAAATGATTCCATTTTCAAAATTTGAGAAAACCCAAATATGAAAATAACGAAATCCCCAACTCTCTCCGTGGGTCCTTGAGTTGCGTAGAATTTCTAGGATCGCAAAACAAAATGCAATAAAATATGATATGCAAGAATGATCTATGTATAACATTCCAAATTGAAAATTTGGGATGTTACACCCTTGACGAAAGCACTTATGTGACGCGCGATTTATCGTCATGGAAGTGGACACTTCCGTGATGATAATTTTGGTAATGTCATGGAACACTTCTATGACAGCATAGGTATGACTATCTTGATTCTGTCATAAATTTGTCATGGATGTACATGCATGACAAAAAACGCGACCTACTGTGACAAACACGTATCATCACGGAAGTGTATTTTTTTGTAGTGAGATCTCCAAGAAAATCGAGTAGAACTTTTTATTGAGATCCAAAGAGAGAGAGAAGTCATCTAGCTAATAACTATGGACCCGAAGGTCTGTGGTAAACTACTCACACATCATCGGAGAGGTTATGGTATTGATGTAGAAGCCCTCCGTGATTGAATCCCCCTCCGGCAGATCGCCGGAAAAGGCCCCAAGATGGGATCTCACGGGTACAGAAGGTTGCGGCGGTGGAAAAGTGATTTCGTGGCTCCCCTGGATGTTTTCAGGGTATAAGAGTATATATAGGCGAAAGAAGTATGTCGGTGGAGCTACGAGGGCCCATGAGGGTTGGGGGCGTGCCTACCCCCTAGACGCGCCCTCCTGCCTCGTGGCTGCCTCGTTGCTTCCTTGACTTCCACTCCAAGTCTCCTGGGTTGTGTTTGTTCCAAGAAAGACCCTCGCGAAGGTTTTGTTCCGTTTGGATTCCGTTTGATATTCCTTTTCTGCGAAACACTGAAATAGGTAAAAAATATCAATTTGCACGTGGCCTTCGGTTAATAGGTTAGTCCCAAAAATAATATAAAAAGGTATATTAAAGCCCATTAAACATCCAAAACAGATAATATAATAGCATGAAACAATCAAAAATTATAGATACGTTGGAGACGTATCACTTAGTATAAATAAACCGTATTTTTCTTAAACACTAATGCGAGCGCCGCCACCGCCGCCGTCGGCTTTCGAGCCTGTTTGCCTCCGGTAGGTGCGGTGGGAGGGCGGCGTGTCGTTACCGGAGAGGCAGTGGCCACGCCGGAGACCATTGGAGCGGTTGGAGGAGGAGCTTGGACGTGGTGGGTCTTCTTGATACCCAAACTCTTCTTCTTCGGTGGCGGCGGTGCGTGGGTGGTTTTCAGCGGCGGAAAGCCGATGCCGGTGGCCGGCGGGGTGAGGGAAGGGGCCGGGCTATCCATTCTGGACGGCCCGACGGTCATCGGTGGCGGCGGCAGGGCGTGGCGGCTTTGTCGGCGGGAGACAGTGCGGCGCGGGAGGGGCGAGAGGGAGAGGCGTCAGTTTTACTCGCCCACGGTGGGATGGAGTAAATTTAGGAAAACTTTTGGAGAAAATAGGGAGATAGAGTAAAAATATTACTCCACTAAGCTGGATAAGGGATCGGCAAGGTGCGCCGTAAAAGAGTAAACCAGAAATTTTACTCCTTTATGATTTTTTAGGATCGGTCAGAAATGCCCTAATTGACGCAATTTTCATTCAATAACCATCACGTCCTTTACAAGAGTTGGATTAGGAATCCGGGTGGCTTGTCACACCATTCCTCTTTCGATTTAGACATTAAAAAAAAGTTCATATACGATACCATTATCTGCTGAATTACAATGAGACAGTCATCGGTAATCACCGCCCCGAGACTATGTACTCTGACGGGTAATGGATTGCATTCAGTATCTCTATGGAGTCACTCTCCACCATCATCGCGTGTATACCCAGGTTCTGTGCCATTCTCAAACCGAGCAATAGTCAATACTGGACACATCCAGTGCATGTTGTTTATAGCTCACTGCCTCCGCAATAAAGATCCCTCCTGATTCTTTGAGGACTGCTCCCAAGACTCCCGAACCTGAATCAACATCAAAGGTAGATTGATCCTAATCAAATTCTGTTTAGCTAGCATTCCAATTTATCTTTTGTCCTTCTTTGGATTCCCCAAGTGAGCTTTAGATATGCTAAACTCCCAAATGAAACATTGTCTTTGGAATAAATATAAAAAGGGAAACGTTTGCGCCCGGCGGACCGGCCGAACGCGCGTAGCGTCCGATCGCTCGCGATCTACTGGCTCCAGTTTTATGCCACGTCCCGCATGTTACCCTCCCCACGCGTCCATCCTGGGCCCCGCAAACCGCACACTTTTTATCCTTTCGCAGCCTCTTCCTTATCTCTTCCTTCCCCCAAATCAGAACAACTATGCACCTGCCAAGCGTCCGCGGCGTCCGCCTCCACCTACCCTGCGCTGCTCCAGCAAGTGGCCGCCTCCGCCCTCCCCCCGCGCTGCTCCGACGAGCTTTGCCCTCCTCTTGCGTTGAGTACTACAACCCATGGCGACCGTGCTATAATGGCGGCGTGCGGGAGGAGTGCAGGCTGCAACCATACTTACGGCGAGCTACAACCATCATGTCGCGAGCTGCAACCGGCGCGGCTAGATGCTACGACGGTGAGGTGGAGCTCAGCGTCGAGCTTCAATCGGGGCGACCGGCTCTACAACCAGTGTGTTTTTTTGCTGGAGCCGTTCGGCAAATAGTTGCATCCAGATAACCAATACTCCAGTCCAGTCGCTTTTGCTTCCACCGGCTTTTTATTTTGCTACAACTGTAAGTTTTTTTGTTGGATCGCTGGAGATGTCTTTGTTTTGTGACCGCCGGCGGGGAGGAATGATTTTTGGCGGCATTATCAGCCATCGGCTGGTTGCGAGGTGTTTTTGCTTGAACCGGCATAGTATTTTGCTGGAACTACCTTTTCTTTTTGCTTCAATCGACCCCTGAATTTGTTTTGTTGGAACCGGCGTATTCTTTTGCTGGAACCTGGTTTTTTTTTTTGCTACAATTGACCACTGGAGCTTTTTTGGCTACTGAATTTGTTTTTGCTGGTTTTTTGCTAGAACTGGAGCTTTTGTTTGCTGGAACCTAGTAATATTTTGCTTCAAACGACCATGGGAGGATTTTGTTTTGTTTTCAGATTTTTTGTTTGGACACCACGATGCAAGCCGACGGCTGCGGCGAGCCGGAGGCGGCGACGTCGATGAGGGGATGTTGCAACCATGGCGAACCACGAGCTGGAAGAAGGGGAGGGGGTGGTTTAGAGCTGCAATCCGTCAGTGACTGCACGCTGGGGGACCTACTGGTGGCCGTGATGTATTCCTGATGGCAATGGACGGGACCCCGCCAGAGCTCGGCGCCCAGGACCCCGACGGCGGCAAATCGGGGGGAGGGGGTGGAGGAGGGGGCGATGCTCTGCTTGTGGGAGCGTGGGGAATGGTGTGAGGAGGAAGAAGACGACTGTACGGGGGTGTCAGATCTGACGGTTGTATATGGATGAATCGGACGTTGCTGGTGCGACCGGCCCAAATTTGGGCCGGCGCACCGGCGCCCATCAGTCGCCTTATAAAAAGCACAGAAAGATCCATCCACCAAACTACTCTCTCTGTCCCATAATATAAGAACGTTTTTGACACTACACTAATATAAAAACACTTTTATATTATGAGACGGAGGGAATAGCAATTAGTGTGCCTGAAACAAGAGTCACCAGATTCTAGCAATTGCGTTAGAAATTTCCTTGCAAATGCTTTTTGGGATATTGAACACTGACATAACATAGGTTGGAATAGCATGCACAATTGCCTTGAGAAAAACCTCTTTGCCACTGATAGCAAAGTGTTCTCGTTCCAACACATGATTCTCGCAACAACTCTCTCGAGCAGATGAATGAAGTTGTCACTTCGGTCAATACCTACCTGGGAAGGTATTTATTGATAGAGCCTCTCACATGATATTTGTTAGGGAACTTAGCATGCAATTTCAAAAAAATTCCTACGATCACGCAACTAGGAGATGCATAGCAACGAGAGGGGAGAGTGTGTCCACGTACTCTCGTAGACCGAAAGCGGAAGCATTAGTTTAACGTGGTTGATGTAGTCGAACATCTTCACGATCCAACCGATCTTAGTACTGAACGTACGACACCTCCGTGTTCAGCACACGTTCAGCTCGATGACGTCCCTCGAACTCTTGATCCAGTAGAGGGTCGAGGGAGAATTCCGTCAGCACGACGGCGTGGTGACAGTGATGGTGATGTGATCCGCGCAGGGCTTCGCCTAAGCACTACGATGCTATGATCGGAGGAGTAAACTGTGGAGGGGGCACCGCACACGGCTAAGAGAACAACTGATGTGCCTCTAGGGTGCCCCCGCCCCCGTATATAACAGAGGGGAGGAGGAGGCCGGCAACCAGGAGGGGCGCGCCATGGGGGGATTCCTACTAGGACTCCTAGTCCTAGTAGGATCCCCCCCCCCCCCTTTCCTTTCTCCACCGGAGAGAAAAGGAAGGAGAGGGAGAGGCAGAGGGAAAGGGGGCGCCGCCCCCTCCCCCTAGTCCAATTCGGACTGCCATGGGGGGGGCAGCCACCCCTTGTGGCCCTCCTCTCTCTCCTTTAAGGCCAAATATTTCCCCCGGGGGTTCCGATAACCCCTCGGCACTCTGGTAAAATACCCGAATATAACCTTCCAATATATAAATCTTTACCTCTCGACCATTTCGAGACTCCTCGTCATGTCCGTGATCTCATCCGGGACTCAGAACAAACTTCGGTCACCAAAACACACAACTCATAATACAAATCGTCATCGAACGTTAAGCGTGCGGACCCTACGGGTTCGAGAACTATGTAGACATGACCGAGACACATCTCCGGTCAATAACCAATAGCGGAACCTGAATGCTCATATTGATTCCTACATATTCTACGAAGATCTTTATCGGTCAAACCGCACAACAACATACGTTATTCCCTTTGTCATCGGTATATTAATTGCCCGAGATTCGATCGTCGGTACCATCATACCTAGTTCAATCTCGTTACCGGCAAGTCTCTTTACTCGTTCCGTAATGCATCATCCCGCAACTAACTCATTAGTCACATTGCTTGCAAGGCTTATAGTGATGTGCATTACCGAGAGGGCCCAGAGATACCTCTCCAATACACGGAGTGACAAATCCTAATCTTGATCTATGCCAACCCAACAAACACCTTCGGAGACACTTGTAGGGCATCTTTATAATCACCCAGTTACGTTGTGACGTTTGATAGCACACAAGGTGTTCCTCCGGTATTCGGGAGTTGCATAATCTCATAGTGAGAGGAATATGTATAAGTCATGAAGAAAGCAATAGCAATAAAACTAAACGATCATAATGCTAAGCTAACGGATGGGTCTTGTCCATCACATCATTCTCCAATGATGTGATCCCGTTCATCAAATGACAACACATGTCTATGGTCAGGAAACTTAACCATCTTTGATTAACGAGCTAGTCAAGTAGAGGCATACTAGGGACACTCTGTTTGTCTATGTATTCACACATGTACTAAGTTTCCGGTTAATACAATTCTAGAATGAATAATAAACATTTATCATGATATACGGAAATATAAATAACAACTTTATTATTGCCTCTAGGGCATATTTCCTTCAGTCTCCCACTTGCACTAGAGTCAATAATCCAGATTACATAGTAATGATTCTAACACCCATGGAGTCTTGGTGCTGATCATATTTTGCTAGTGGAAGAGGCTTAGTCAACGGGTCTGCAATATTCAGATCCGTATGTATTTTGAAAATCTCTATGTCTCCCTCCTTGACTTGATCACGGATGGAATTGAAGCGTCTCTTGATGTGTTTGGTTCTCTTGTGAAATCTGGATTCCTTTGCCAAGTCAATTGCTCCAGTATTGTCACAAAAGATTTTCATTGGACCGGATGCACTAGGTATTAGACCTAGATCGGATATGAACTCCTTCATCCAGACTCCTTCATTTGCTGCTTCCAAAATAGCTATGTACTCCGCTTCACACGTAGATCCCGCCACGACGCTTTGCTTGGAACTGCACCAACTGGCAGCTCCACCATTCAATATAAATACGTATCCGGTTTGCGACTTAGAGTCATCCGGATCAGTGTCAAAGCTTGCATCGACGTAACCATTTACGACAAGCTCTTTGTCACCTCCATAAACGAGAAACATATCCTTAGTCCTTTTCAAGTATTTCAGGATGTTCTTGACCGCTGTCCAGTGATCCACTCCTGGATTACTTTGGTATCTCCCTGCTAAACTTATAGCAAGGCACACATCAGGTCTGGTACACAGCATTGCATACATGATAGAACCTATGGCTGAGGCATAGGGAATGACTTTCATTTTCTCTCTATCTTCTGTTGTGGTCGGGCATTGTGTATGACTCAACTTCACACCTTGTAGCACAGGCAAGAACCCTTTCTTTGACTGATCCATTTTGAACTTCTTCAAAACTTTATCAAGGTATGTGCTTTGTGAAAGTCCAATTAAGCGTCTTGATCTATCTCTGTAGGTCTTGATGCCCAATATATAAGCAGCTTCACCGATGTCTTTCATTGAAAACTTCTTATTCAAGTATCCTTTTATGCTATCCAGAAATTGTGTATTATTTTCAATCAACAATATGTCATCCACATATAATATTAGAAATGCTACAGAGCTCCCACTCACTTTCTTGTAAATACAGACTTCTCCAAAAGTCTGTATAAAACCATATGCTTTCATCACACTATCAAAGCGTATATTCCAACTCCGAGAGGCTTGCACCAGTCCATAAATGGATCACTGGAGCTTGCACACTTTGTTAGCACCTTTAGGATCGACAACACCTTCTGGTTGCATCATATACAACTCTTCTTTAAGAAATCCATTAAGGAATGCAGTTTTGACATCCATTTGCCAAATTTCGTAATCATAAAATGTGGCAATTGCTAACATGATTTGGATAGACTTAAGCATCGCTACGGGTGAGAAAGTCTCATCATAGTCAACTCCTTAAACTTGTCGAAAACCTTTCGCAACAAGTCGAGCTTTGTAGACAATAACATTACCGTCAGCGTCAGTCTTATTCTTAAAGATCCATTTATTCTCTATGGCATGCCGATCATCGGCAAGTCAACCAAAGTCCATACTTTGTTCTCATACATGGATCCCATCTCAGATTTCATGGCCTCAAGCCATTTCACGGAATCTGGGCTCATCATCGCTTCCTCATAGTTCATAGGTTCGTCATGGTCTAGTAACATGACTTCCAGAACAGGATTTCCATACCACTCTGGTGCGAAACATACTCTGGTTGACCTACGAGGTTCTGTAGTAACTTGATCTGAAGTTTCATGATCATCATCATTAACTTCCTCACTAATTGGTGTAGGAATCACTGGAACTGATTTCTGTGATGAACTACTTTCCAATTCGGGAGAAGGTACAATTACCTCATCAAGTTCTACTTTCTTCCGACTCACTTCTTTTGAGAGAAACTCCTTCTCTAGAAAGGATCCATTCTTAGCAATGAATATCTTGCCTTCGGATCTGTAGAAGGTGTACCCAACAGTCTCCTTTGGGTATCCTATGAAGACGCATTTCTCCGATTTGGGTTTGAGCTTATCAGGTTGAAGTTTTTTCACATAAGCATCGCAGCCCCAAACTTTAAGAAACGACAGCTTAGATTTCTTGCCAAACCACATTTCATATGATGTCGTCTCAACAGATTTAGATGGTGCCCTATTTAACGTGAATGCAGCCGTCTCTAAAGCATAACCCCAGAACGATAGTGGTAAATCAGTAAGAGACATCATAGATCGCACCATATCTAATAAAGTACGGTTACGACGTTCGGACACACCATTACGCTGTGGTGTTCCAGGTGGCATGAGTTGCGAAACTATTCCACATTGTTTCAGATGAAGACCAAACTCATAACTCAAATATTCACCTCCGCGATCAGATCATAGAAATTTTATTTTCTTGTTACGATGATTTTCCACTTCACTATGAAATTCTTTAGACTTTTCAAATGTTTCAGACTTATGTTTCATTAAGTAGATATACCCATATCTGCTCAAATCGTTTGTGAAGGTCAGAAAATAACGATACCCGCCGCGAGCCTCAACACTCATCGGACCGCATACATCAGTATGTATTATTTCCAATAAGTCAGTTGCTCGCTCCATTGTTCCGGAGAATGGAGTTTTAGTCATCTTGCCCATGAGGCATGGTTCGCAAGCATCAAGTGATTCATAATCAAGTGATTCCAAAAGCCCATCAGCATGGAGTTTCTTCATGCACTTTACACCAATATGACTTAAACGGCAGTGCCACAAATAAGTTACACTATCATTATTAACTTTGCATCTTTTGGCTTCAATATTATGAATATGTGTATCACTACAATTGAGATTCAACAAAAATAGGCCACTCATCAAGGGTGCATGACCATAAAATATATTACTCATATAAATAGAACAACCATTATTCTTTGATTTAAATGAATAACCGTCTCGCATCAAACAAGATCCAGATATAATGTTCATGCTCAACCCTGGCACCAAATAATAATTATTTAGGTCTAAAACTAATCCCGAAGGTAGATGTAGAGGTAGCATGCCGACGGCGATCACATCGACTTTGGAACCATTTCCCACGCGCATCGTCACCTCGTCCTTAGCCAATCTCCGTTTAATCCGTAGCCCCTGTTTCGAGTTGCAAATATGAGCAACAAAACCAGTATCTAATACCCAGGCGCTACTACGAGCATTAGTAAGGCACACATCAATAACATGTATATTAAATATACCTTTCACTTTGTCATCCTTCTTATCCGCCAAATACTTGGGGCAGTTCCGCTTCCAGTAACCAGTCCCTTTGCAGTAGAAGCAGTCAGTTTCAGGCTTAGGTCCAGACTTGGGCTTCTTCCCGGGAGTAGCAACTTCCTTGCTATTCTTCTTAAAGTTCCCCTTCTTCCCTTTGCCCTTTTTCTTGAAACTAGTGGTCTTGTTAACCATCAACACTTGATGCTCCTTCTTGATTTCTACCTCCGCAGCCTTTAGCATCACGAAGAGCTCGGGAATTGTCTTTTTCATCCCTTGCATATTATAGTTCATCACGAAGCCTTTATAGCTTGGTGGCAGTGATTGAAGAACTCTATCAATGACACTATCATCAAGAAGATTAAATCCCAGCTGAGTCAAGTGGTTATGGTATCCAGAAATTTTGAGTATATGTTCACTGGCAGAACTATTCTCCTCCATCTTGCAGCTATAGAACTTGTTGGAGACTTCGTATCTCTCAACTCGGGCATTTGCTTGAAATATTAACTTCAACTCCTGGAACATCTCATATGCTCCATGACGTTCAAAACGTCTTTGAAGTCCCGATTCTAGGCCGTAAAGCATGGCACACTGAACAATCAAGTAGTCATCAGCTTTGCTCTGCCAGACGTTCATAACGTCTGGAGTTGCTCCTGCAGCGGGTCTTGCACCTAGCGGTGCTTTCAAGACATAATTCTTCCGTGCAACAATGAGGATAATCCTCAAGTTACGGACCCAATCCGTGTAGTTGCTACCATCATCTTTCAACTTAGCTTTCTCTAGGAACGCATTAAAATTCAAGGGAACGGTAGCACGGGCCATTGATCTACAACAACATAGATATGCAAAAATTATCAGGACTAAGTTCATGATAAATTAAAGTTCAATTAATCATATTACTTTAAGCTCCCACTTAGATAGACATCCCTCTAGTCATTTAAATGATCACGTGATCCATATCAACTATACCATGTCCGATCATCACGTGAGATGGAGTAGTTTTCAATGGTGAACATCACTATGTTGATCATATCTACTATATGATTCACGTTCGACCTTTCGGTCTCAGTGTTCCGAGGCCATATCTGCATATGCTAGGCTCGTCAAGTTTAACCCAAGTATTCTGCACGTGCAAAACTAGCTTGCACCCGTTGTATGTGAACGTAGAGCTTATCACACCCGATCATCACGTGGTGTCTCGGCACGATGAACTGTAGCAATGGTGCATACTCAAGGAGAACACTTGTACCTTGAAATTTATTGAGGGATCATCTTATAATGCTACCGCCGTACTAAGAAAAATAAGATGCATAAAGGATAAACATCACATGCAATCAAAATATGTGACATGATATGGCCATCATCATCTTGTGCCTTTGATCTCCATCTCCAAAGCACCGTCATGATCTCCATCGTCATCGGCTTGACACCTTGATCTCCATCATAGTGTCGTTGTCGTCTCGCCAACTATTGCTTCCACGACTATTGCTACCGCTTAGTGATAAATTAAAGCAATTACACGATGATTGCATTTCATACAATAAAGCGACAACCATAAGGCTCCTGCCAGTTGCCGATAACTTTTACAAAACATGATCATCTCATACAACAATTTATATCTCATCACGTCTTGACCATATCACATCACAACATGCCCTGCAAAAACAAGTTAGACGTCCTCTACTTTGTTGTTGCAATTTTTACGTGGCTGCTACAGGCTTCTAGCAAGAACCGTTCTTACTTACGCATCAAGACCACAATGATTTTTCGTCAAGTGTGTTGTTTTAACCTTCAACAAGGACCGGCCGTAGTCAAACTCGATTCAACTAAAGTTGGAGAAACATGCACCCGCCAGCCACCTGTGTGCAAAGCATGTCGGTAGAACTGGTCTCATGAACGTGGTCATGTAATGTTGGTCCGGGCCGCTTCATCCAACAATACCGCTGAATCAAAGTAAGACGTTGGTGGTAAGCAGTATGAATATTATCGCCCATAACTCTTTGTGTTCTACTCGTGCATATCATCTACGCATAGACCTGGCTCGGATGCCACTGTTAGGGAACTTAGCATGCAATTTCAAAAAATACCTACGATCACGCAAGATCCATCTAGGAGATGCATAGCAGCGAGAGGGGGAGAGTGTGTCCATGTACCCTCGTAGACCAAAAGCGGAAGCGTTAGTTTAACACGGTTGATGTAGTCGAACGTCTTCACGATCCAACCGATCTTAGTACCGAACGTACGGCACCTTCGTGTTCAGCACACGTTCAGCTCGATGACGTCCCTCGAACTCTTGATCCAGTAGAAGGTCGAGGGAGAGTTCCGTTAGCACGACGGCATGGTGACGGTCATGGTGATGTTATCTGTGCAGGGCTTCGCCTAAGCACTACGACGCTATGACCGGAGGAGTAAACTGTGGAGGGGGGCACCGCACACGGCTAAGAGAACAATTGATGTGCCTTTGGAGTGCCCCCGCCCCCGTATATAAAGGAGGGGAGGATGAGGCCGGCGGCCAGGAGGGGCGCGCCATGGGGGAAGTCCTACTAGGACTCCTAGTCCTAGTAGGATTCGCCCCCCCCCCCTTTTTCTTTCTCCACCGGAGGGAAAAGGAAGGAGAGGGAGAGGGAAAGGGGGGCGCCGCCCCCTCCCCCTAGCCCAATTCGGACTGCCAGGGGGGAATGTCCACCCCTTGCGGCCCTCCTCTCTCTCCACTAAGTCCCACTAAGGCCCAATATTTCCCCGGGGGGTTCCGGTAACCCCTCGGTACTCCGGTAAAATACCCGAATCACTCGGAACCATTCCGATGTCCGAATACAACCTTCCAGTATACGAATCTTTACCTCTCAACCATTTTGAGACTCCTCGTCATGTCCGTTATCTCATCCGGGACTCCGAACAAACTTCGGTCACCAAAACACACAACTCATAATACAAATCGTCATCGAACGTTAAGCGTGCGGACCCTACGGGTTCGAGAACTATGTAGACATGACCGAGACACATCTTCGGTCAATAACCAATAGCGTAACCTGAATGCTCATATTGGTTCCTACATATTCTACGAAGATCTTTATCGGTCAAACCGCACAACAACATACGTTATTCCCTTTGTCATCGGTATGTTACTTGCCCGAGATTCGATCGTTGGTATCATCATACCTAGTTAAATCTCGTTACCGGCAAGTCTATTTACTCGTTCTGTAATGCATCATCCCGCAACTAACTCATTAGTCACATTGCTTGCAAGGCTTATAGTGATGTGCATTACCGAGAGGGCCCAGAGATACCTCTCTGATACACAAAGTGACAAATCCTAATCTTGATCTATGCCAACCCAACAAAAACCTTTGGAGACACCTGTAGAGCATCTTTATAATCACCCAGTTACGTTGTGACGTTTGATAGCACACAAGGTGTTCCTCCGGTATTCGGGAGTTGCATAATCTCATAGTGAGAGGAATATGTATAAGTCATGAAGAAAGCAATAGCAATAAAACTAAACGATCATAATGCTAAGCTAACGGATGGATCTTGTCCATCACATTATTCTCTAATGATGTGATCCCGTTCATCAAATGACAACACATGTCTATGGTCAGAAAACTTAACCATCTTTGATTAACGAGCTAGTCAAGTAGAGGCATACTAGGGACACTCTGTTTTGTATATGTATTCACACATGTACTAAGTTTCCGGTTAATACAATTTTAGCATGAATAATAAACATTTATCATGATATAAGGAAATATAAATAACAACTTTATTATTGCCTCTAGGGCATATTTCCTTCAATATTCAGTTTAGAATATACACTATGTCTGATTTCCACTATAGTATTTAGACCGAAGAAAATACTAGACTTTGCTTCATTGATCAGCTGACCAGAGTTGGCGCAATACTGCGCAATACAAATCTAGAGCACCTTGGAGTGATGTGGCATTCGACATTGCAATCGTCTACAAGCAAGTTTTTCATTAGCAATAATACTCTGGCCAACTGCTCCAAGGGTATAGGTCAGCACCTCCAAGAAGTGTTGGGGAAGGCCAGCGAATGTTTGGGCATTTCCACGAGGACACGGGGCCAACCTACTTTTCCAAGGTGATTTTTGCACGGGATCTGGAGTTACTTCCGATCCCGACCCTTTTGCGCATAGGTGTCATCCCATTAGAAATCGTTCTCAGCACGATCACCGATTGCAGCTGGAAGATGAAGCTCGGACAGCTTAAAAGGAGACCCACCATTGACCAAGGATGGTCCGGCTTTGCAGTGGATCACCAATTGAAGATCATGTACTTTCTCACCTTCAAGGTCTTGGCTAAGGATAATTTTAGGTCATGTTTGACCTTTCTGGCACGGAGGTCGTGGCTAAGTGTGGCCAGCATGAACAAGCGCTTGATCCAAGAGTAGTTATCTATGTTTGTTAGGTTATCCGTACCGGGCTACCGGGCTTGCAACTGTGTGCTTATGCATGTGTCTATGCTATTGTTTTGATTGCACACAAATGTTGATGTGGTTATGAGTATATTTGCTAATGTGGTTATGCATTGCTTCTTACCGTAGTTATATTTGTGGTTATTTATAGTCATGTAGAGTGTACCAAAGGCCCTTTTTTTGCGGCCCTTCATGGACCATTCATAAAATATATTGCTCATAGGTTGC
This sequence comes from Aegilops tauschii subsp. strangulata, assembly GCF_002575655.3. Classification (NCBI taxonomy): domain Eukaryota; kingdom Viridiplantae; phylum Streptophyta; class Magnoliopsida; order Poales; family Poaceae; genus Aegilops; species Aegilops tauschii. The sequence goes on from NC_053041.3 coordinate 513,308,869, forward strand.
TTGGCTTCTTGACTGCAGTTGGTTTTACGCCAAGAGCGCGCAATGGGTCATATAGTAAGAAAAGGAGGTGAGATACGGGTTGGCTCCAAGAGCATCTACACCACTGCTAGTTCGGACATCCCCATTCTCCCGCTTGATTTCCGTACATCCATCCTGGTTTATTGGTCCTTATTGTATTTTATGTCAAATTTTGACTATAAATCTAACTAACAAAATGTTCATGCATGTCGCAAAAAAATAATATTGAAAACTATGTTCAAATACGAATCTAACGATATATTTTTTGTTGACATGCATTAACATTTTGTTAGTTAAATCTCTGATAAAAAAATTGGCACAAATTATAAAGAATACCAATAAATAAACCATGACGGAAGTAGTAACAGTTAGGGGAGAAGTTGGGGCTGTCTTTGGATGCCCTTTTCAGCTCCTACGGGCATGTACAGTGGTGCTATCTTAGAAGTGCCACGTAGGATAAGTGATGGGGTTGAGGAAAAAGAACTCATAAGAAAAGGCTTGTCTTCTCTTATTTAAGAGAAGACAAGAGATGATCTCTTAGCATAATATGTCTCATCATATTTTTAAGGATGACTAGTTATTAAAGATAAGGCTAAAAGATGACCTATTGTAGACATTTTTTGCCACTCTCTAAATTACATGCAAGACTTAAAATAAGACTATCTTATCAATCATTATACATGCCCTATGGGAGTGCTCAGTAGCAATGTTAACCGGAAAACATGTTTCACGGGGCATTTGAGCAAGTTTTTCACATTTATACAGAGATATAGTGATTCTTTTTGGGAAGGTTACACAGCCCTTTTTCACCGTCTAGAAAAACCCATGCCAGGTTGGGGTACGTGTTTTTTTTCAAGAAAATTTCCAATCTATTTATCTTTAATCATGGCAGTACAACGAATACCAGAAATAATAAAAAATTACATCCAGATCCGTAGACCGCCTAGCGACGACTACAAGCACTGAAGCGAGCCGGAGGCGCGCCACCATCATCGCCCCTCCATTGCCGGAGTCGGGCACAACTTGTTGTAGTAGACAGTCGGGAAGTCGTCGTGCTAAGGCCCCGTAGGACCAGCGCATTAGAACAACAACCACCGCAGACGAAGAGTAACATAGATCGGAAGGATCCAACTCGAAGACACACGAACGTAGACGAACAACGACGAGATCCGAGCAAATCCACCAAAGACAGATCCGCCGGAGACACAGTTCCACACGCCCACCAACGGTGCTAGACACACCGCCGGAACGGGGCGTAGGCGGGGAGACCTTTATTCCATCTTCAGAAAGCCGCCGCCGTCTCGTCTTCATGAGCAGGACACAAACCCTAGCAAAACTGAAAGAAACAACTAAAAACGAAACCCTCCCGTCGGCCCTTGTTGAGATCCACCGCGCCCCATGGCCCTATGGCCACCGGAGAGGAGCGAATCTGCGGCGGCGCCGGCGGGAGGCAGAAACCCTAGCTTTTTTTACAAAGAGGAGGCGGCGGCTAGCTATACTACCTTTGATCTATAGTCGCAGTTTTCGGCTGGGGTACGTGTTCGGTGAACAGCACGCCACGTAGGCTCAAAGGCGGATAGACGAGAGGGAGAGCGCGAAAAACGAGTCCATATCAGCGTGGGTGTACACACTTTTCAGAGGACGAATGAAGACATGAACAGGCGGGGTCAGTGCAGGCGTGCCGAATGGATAGGGAAGGACCGCTCACTGACCTGCCCATGCGACACTACACTGCACTACACCCTGCTGCTGCCGTGCCGGTGCAGTGGTACACGAAGGTGTGTCAGCGCGTTGGCAGTGAATCGTGGCCCCCTCTTCTCCAGCAGCCAGCAGATTCAGCTACAAGATGTTTTCTTCTCCTTGGTTTTTACTCTAGTAGTAAATCCTGCCCTGCGTGTGCTCGTGCGCCGTTGCTTTCGTCCACTGTAACAACGCATCGTTACTTGTTTATTAGACGGAGACAGCGACGTGATGGGATGAGCCTTATGATATCAAAGCCTTTCCAAAAATAGTACTCCCTCCGTATGAGCGGCCGGTCGGTCGGGGGAATCGTTTCCCCGAAGCGTGGCGAGACACACCGCGCGTGATGCGTCAAACTCCTCCACGCGGCTCACGCACACTACAAAACACAGTACCACCGTCATCGCCGCGCAGCGTGGGCGGTAGTAGAGCAAGAGAGAGAGAGAGAGAGTGAGAGAGAGACGGGACTACGGGAGCATGGAGGCGGCAGCGCAGACGACGAGCGTTGTGTGCGTGACCGGCGCAGGGGGCTTCGTCGCCTCGTGGCTCGTCAAGCTCCTCCTCTCCAAGCCCCACTTCACCGTCCGCGGCACCGTGCGCGATCCCGGTAAGGGCCTGCCTTCCTTCCTCGCTTCGATCCGTCCTTCCCACCTCCCAAAAATTCCCTTTCATCTTGCCTGCGCCGTCGAAGATCTATGCTCGCCCAGGAGGATGTTTTTTCAGTTTTTGGTGATGGTGGTGGTTTGTTCTGTGCGTGCCCATATGCTGCAGATGCTAAGAATGCTCATCTCAAGGCGCTAGAAGGTGCCGGGGAGAGGCTGCAGCTGCTCAGCGCCGACCTGATGGACTACGGCAGCATTGCGTCGGCGGTCGCTGGCTGTGAGGGCGTCTTCCATGTTGCTAGCCCTGTCCCTTCTGGCAGACCAACCAACCCTGAGGTCATTTTCTCAAGTGCACGTGTTTCGCTATCTCAGTTTTATGGGGTTTTGATGTAAAACGAGGAGACATGCAGGTGAACGTCCCAAGTTAGATGTGAAGTTTAGTTCACCTTGAGACCTTGATTTATATTCTCAAGGATTTTCTTCTAGAAATGACCATTTCTTATTCAATTTTTTTATAAAGGGCATTTTTATTAACTCAAAATGTAGCATCAAGTGGATGCAAAGTATGATGAGCAACACCGGCCTCTGCATAACTAAGATGCACACAGCCAAACACTAATAAATTGACATAAAATTAAAAAAAAGGCCGACATACCAGCAACAGTAGATTCATATAGGACCGACACTATGCCTACGTGGAAGGAGGTGGTGGACCGACCCGAGAGTCATATAGGACTACTTCTTATTAATAGGAGTTCACCAGCTGAGTCCTTTCCTAATATGAAGTTGTGGTTACTTCTTGCTGGTTGTAGTTCTTTTGATGTGTGTTCAGGTTGTCTGTAGTGATAACTTTTGGTGTTATCAGGTTTTTGCCTCGTAGCAAGTGGTTTGATTTCATCTTGTAGCGGGTTTGTTAATCCCCAACTAGCTCTCTCTTTCCTATCTCGTCTGCTGTTATGTAAGACTGGATACGTTGTTATTTCCGTTAAGCAATTAATGGAAAGGAAAGCCTGGTTGATAAAATAAAACTTTTTCACAGGAGACATACTGAATTCAGTTTATAACATGTGAGATCTACAATTTTTTACCATCCTTTCAGGATATCCATGTTCCCCTATAAACATAGTTTATGAAATTAGACATATGCACTGGTTCTCCTCTCTATCATTTGTGCAAACCATGACATCAGCAAAAAAACTTAAGGTTAATTTCTAGGAACTAGTGGTATTCTAACAATCTATTACTTGCTTGTTTGTAGGAACAAGTTATAGCCCCTGCAGTAACAGGCACACTGAATGTGTTGAAGGCTTGCAACGAGGCAAAAGTTAAGCGAGTTGTCATAGTGTCTTCATGTGCCGCTGTGTTCAATAATCCTAACTGGCCTAAGGGCAAAGTATTTACTGAAGACAGCTGGTCAGACGAGGATCTCTGCAGAAAGGGTGAGGTAAGTAGGTCAATGCCTTTGCATTTGGTAAAACTTGGCGTGCTAACAATATGATGCTCTTCAGCAAACTGCACAAACCATTCCTGGTCTCTTGTTGTAATTCCTTGCTTGGGATGGCCTATTTGAAATAAGTTATCTGTGTTGTCATTCTGGCAGGACTGGTATTTGCTTTCCAAAACGCGCGCAGAGCGTGAGGCTTTTGCTTATGCAGCAAAAACTGGGCTGGATGTTGTAGCCATTTTACCATCGTTGGTACTTGGCCCCTTGATGCAGCCTACAGTGAATGCGAGCAGCAAAATTCTTCTGAAATATCTCAAAGGTGGGTGTGTTTATCTTCGGGTTCGCTTGTTTTACATGCACTTGTATGAAAGAATGAAAGACGAGTCAATATTGCTCTGTGTAAACTTGGGCATCAGACAATGATGTCTGCCCTCTGTTGCTTGTTTCTAACTGAGCCAAGCATCGCACAATGGACCTTTGTACTTTTAAAATCAAAGTTGTTCAAAAGATCAAACTAGTTTAGGCTTATATATAGTTTCGTTTCTGTAAAACTGAAATACCTCTCTTTTGCAGGAGAACATGAGACTGTAGAAAATAGATTCTGGAATCTAATGGATGTTCGTGATGTTGCCGATGCTCTTCTTTTGGCATATGAAAATCCAGCGGCATCTGGACGGTACATCTGCAGTCCAGTACGAATAAAAGTCTCTGATGTCATAAGCATTCTGAAGACCTTATATCCAACGTACACTTATCCCAAAAAGTAAGCGCCTTCCTCAGCAGGCAAATTTGTTTCATCTTATTCTTACTACTGTTTCAATCCTCACAAGCTAGAGGCACTTACTATACCCTAAAATGCGTATGATATGGAAGTATCCTGCTTTTTTTTTTTGACAAATACCTCTCCATGCTTAACTTGGACGCAACCTGCTTTCTCTCCGAATTGGTTTGCAGCTTTACGGAGGTGGAAGAAGGTAACGTTATGAGTTCAGAGAAACTTCAGAAGCTAGGGTGGACCTTCAGGCCTGTAGAGAAGACCCTCGGAGACAGCGTCGAATCCTACAAAGCATCTGGCATCCTGAACTGAGCATCCAACTAGGGAAAGTAATAATGCTTGCAAACTCCTTCTGGTTCATGTAAGCAGTGAAACAAAATAAGCTGGTGACACAATCATCAAGGGAATCACGTGAAATAAAAGAAAGATTGGAATATTATGTGTATTTTTATTCCTGAGGTCTTGCGCGGTGTTCTGGTGCTTCTATGAGTGACTGCCTGCATATATTGTGTGATTACTGAACCTGTTAAAGCATGAACATATTGCCTGGGCGAGTGATAGGCGCCGGCGCGCCGGCCCAAAAATTTGGGCCGGTCGCTGCACTACCACACGATAGGCCACTTCTAAACCGTACGATCATTCGTTCGTCTCACAAAGAAGCAAAAAGAAAAAAAAAGAAAGAGGATAGAACCCAGCACAACCGCTCATCGTCATCCGCACTCGCTGGCTTCCCGCACGGCGGCACAACATGCGCTCGTCGGCCGTCCTTGTGACCCAGGCTTGCCCTCGGTTGCTCGTGCCGGCACGCCACAACAAGTCGCCATTGTCGTGCCCGAGGTCGCCATTGTAGCTCCCGACCACCCCGTGGTTGCAGCACGGGGACACACTGTCGCATCTCCCCCACCAGGCGGTGTTGCAGCGCCGCCACCACCTTTGTCCCCCGTCCCAGCAAATCGACTCAAAGGGAGGCGATGGGTGGGGCTGTTGGGGCAGGGGACTTGGAAGTGGTTGGTTAGCTTGTGTTACGTGTTATGGAATGGGTATGAAAATTCGTAAAGTGATATGAATCAAGTGACCGGTCACAAAGATTGATCGGTCAGTGATGACATGTCATCAGTGACCTCCGAATGTGGAATGATCGGATCATATCTGACCGGTGACAAGTCATCAATGCCCCTGTAATCGCTATCAGCGTTGAGTTGTCCGCCAATTGACCGGTCAATGATGACTTATTTTAAATAGTCATGAATGATGCACATTTCGTGTCAGTCAATGTTGACCCTTATCACTGACAGGTGGCCAGAGACCAGTCAGTGATGAGGGGTCAGTAGTATACCAATCTATAGTAGTGAGAGGGTGATCTAGCTAAGACACTTGGGATCAGCTCTCAGTTCGCCTTAGCACCACACTCTCAAAATGTTTAGCACCACCCTGGGTTGCACTGAAAGTTGGCCAATTTCGTTGTGGGAAGTTGAGACTACTTTGGGCCTGTGTAGTTCTCCGTTGTAGATGCAACCGCCACACCTCGCCAACTCTCAACTCGATGGAGCTGCCGCTGAGCTCCTCCCCTGTCAGGTCCCAAGGTCGCCCCCCCCCCCCCCCCCCCCCCCACACACACATCCCGACCCTGATTGTGGCTATGCCGACTCCCGCGTCGCGTCCCGAATTGAGATTGGGCACCCCCAACTCCTTGTCGCGAGCTCGCCGTGGGGCACGACCCTGCCACACCCACCTCACCGTAGACGATGGAGACGCCGGGTGAGGGAAATTCCAACGCGGATCACCAAATGACGTGTCCGTGAACAACCCAACCATCCAACCGTGTTTATCAAATCTAGATTGTGGACTATGACTGGGGTGAGGTGGACGAAGAGAAAATAAATGTGGACAACCGAATCAACTATCAGTGGGCCAGTCAGAGGGGATTTTAAACGCCAGGGGTGATACAAACAATTTCTTTGATCGCCAGTGGATGGCTAAAACTGTTTGGGCGGTCTGGTCAAGACAATGTGGCGACGCGGGAGTTGCCCTGAGAGTACACTAAAAATTGGTAAACTCTAAAATTAAAATAAATTGACTCCGGGATTTTATTTGGGGGGCGAGTGTACTGGGAATTTGGGATCCGCGGCACCTCATCATAATCCAGAAACTGTTATTGGGACAGCCCCGCTTCACCGTACTGGAGATATATAGTACTCCTACTTATTATCGAGGATTTGCCTCAGTTACCGGTGGTCTCTTTCAGTTTCGGGTCGTAGCACAGACAGGAGGAGAGACATGGAGGCGGCCGGCGCGGGGAAAGCGGCGGCGCCGGCGGCCGTGTGCGTGACGGGCGCGGGAGGCTTCATCGCCTCGTGGCTCGTCCGGCGCCTCCTATCCAGAGGAGACTACGCGGTGCATGGCACCGTCCGTGATCCCAGTAATCTTTTCTTGAGATGATCCATCCTCTTGTCCCTCGCAGATCTAGGTGAAAGGAGTATTTAACAAAAAATTATCATATTTCACGCAACTGTGCCTACCAGCTATCACTTTACAAATTTATGCCGAAAACTACCATTTTTAATTATTCTTTGACTAAAAACTACCATATCTAAAAAGTGGCTGATTTTGCTCGTCTAAACCCCTTTCTGACAGGTTGGGCCCACTCGTAACCGTTGATGTGGCACAATAGCCCACTCCGTTAGATTGACTGTTATGTTGACCGCTATGACATGTAGGGCCCACATGTCAATCTCAATAAATATTCTCAGTTTTTTGAACTTTTTTTTTAAAATTTAGTCACTGACTTAAATCTAAACCAATTAGTACTTAGACTGACCACATGGGCCCGTTTGACAGTGACCCAGGCTGATTATGGCTGACCAATTAGTACTTATGTTGACCATGGCTGAGCTCCAGGTCGAGTCCAGGCGCGACGGGGGCCATGGCTAGCTCCCTCTCTCTCTCCCGGCGGCGTCCTGGTAGCTGGCCTTGCGCCCCTTGGCGCTGCCGCAGTAGACGCAGACCCGCCGGAACCGCGACGCCCGTCGCTCCGGCGCCGCCTCGGCCACGCCACTGTCCTCCCCGACGCCGAGCGCGCCGCGGCTCGGCTCCGGCGGCGCCAGCTCCGGGCCCATCTTCGCGGCCGGCGTGGCCCCGATGGCGAACGCGGGCGGCTCCGCTACTACCGCCGCCGCCGTGATGCTCGCGTGCGTGCGTGCCGGCGGCTGCGGCGCGCGCGAGAGGGATTTGTTGGGGAGGGGAGGGAGCAGGGGGAGTGGGAGAGGCTAAGCGGCGAGCGATGGGGGAGAAGAGGTTGATCTCCGCCGTCCCTCTTGCCGTCATTCGCCGTCGGCGATGCGGACTATCCCTGTTCTTCCTCCATGGGAATCTTAGAGGAAGGAGATAGAAATGACATGCGGGCCTTATACGAGTTGACGGTCAAACTTGACGGTGCTGACTTTTTTAGTCCTGACGTGTGGGACAACCCTGTCATAATCGAGTTTAAACTAGTCGAATCAGCCACTTTTCAGATATGGTAGTTTTTAGTCAAAGATTAGTTAAAAAATGGTAGTTTTCGGCACAAATTTGTTAAGTGGTAGTTTGTAGGTAAGGTTGCGTGAAATGTGGTAGTTTTTTTGGTTAATACTCAGGCGAAAGCTTTGCTGCGCCTTATTAAGATGCGAAGTTCCCCGTCTGCAGGCGACCCCAAGAATGATCACCTGAGGGCGCTGGACGGCGCCGGCGAGCGGCTGAGGCTGTTCAAGGCCGACGTGCTGGACTACTCGAGCGTGGTGTACGCCGTGTCCGGCTGCGTCGGCGTCTTCCACGTCGCCAGCCCCGTCCCCGCCGCTAAATCTGCGAACCCCGAGGTACACAAGAGCTAGCTGCTGTGGCTGCGCTTACACGTTCAGGAAACTGCGTGTGCGATGGTGATTAATCGGCTGCACGGCGCAGGTGGAGCTGCTTGCCCCGGCGGTGGCCGGCACGCTGAACGTGCTCAGGGCCTGCCGCGAGGCCGGCGTCCGCCGCGTCGTCGTGGTGTCGTCGGTCGGCGCGGTCTTCATCAACCCCAAGCTCCCAGAGGGCCCCGCCCTGGACGAACACTGCTGGTCCGATGAGGAGTACTGCAGAACAACTGAGGTGACGACCCGGTCTATTCTCTCTCTCTCTCGCTCTGACCACTCAGGAGTAAATTAAGCTGATTTTCCAAAATGCAAAGGAGAGCGATGTAAGCATCAGCTCCAGTTGTTTTTTGTTGACGTATAAATGTATTGTCTAATCTCTTTCATCAGATCCGTCTTTTGGTTGCATTAGCTAGAGCATGCAATTCTACATTTTTCAAACTGATTTTCATGAGAAAACTTGCATCAGTTTGTTTCAAAAAGTTGTTTTCATCCGGTTTCTACTTACTAGTACTACTAAACTGACATGATGGCTTATGTCAGAACTGGTACTGCCTGTCCAAGACACTAGCCGAGCGCGAGGCACTCTCCTACGCAGAGAAGACCGGGCTAAGCGTGGTGACCGTGTGTCCCTCGCTGGTGTTCGGCCCTCCGCTGCAGCCGACGGTGAACGCCAGCAGCTTGTTCCTCATCAAGCACTTGAAATGTAAGCTCCATTTTGCGCCCCTTGATCTTTTCGCATTCAGATTCAGATATGCAAATACAGATGCAGCTCTTGCCAACATACGGCTGATTTGATCTTGATCTACGCATGCAGGCGACGACGCGGACGCCATGGAGGACAAGGTGAGGAACATGGTGGACGTCAGGGACGTCGCCGACGCCCTTGTGCTGGCGTACGAGAGCCCGGAGGCGGCCGGCCGCTACATCTGCAGCGCGCACGCCATGAAGGTGTCTGAAATGGTTTCCATCGTCAGGAGCATGTACCCGAACCTGAACTACCCAAAGAAGTAAGACGCCACACTTAATCCGCTCGCCTACGCCACGTATGTGCAGTGATTGTGTGCAAACTGACAGTAAGCTCGTGATTTTGACGGCGGTGACGATGGTTTTGGCAGGTACGTTCAAGCGGGAGATCAGAAGGCGTTCAGCTCTGAGAAGCTGCGGAGGCTGGGGTGGAGGTTCAGGACGTTGGAGGAGACGCTCAAGGACAGCGTTGAGTCCTACATGGCTGCAGGAATCCTAAACTGAGCTTGGCCATGCATGGACTGTCAAACAAACTGAATTTGGCCGTGGTGTGTGTGTGCAAAAGGAGTGAGTGTGAAGCGTAACCAGATGTTGCTAGTTTCAATTCATGGGCAGCTGGTTAGCTGATTTGTGCCATGATCAAACTGTACCCTGAAAATTGCAGGGTGTTTCTTTTTTGCGGGAAAAACGTTCTTGTATTACTCAAAAATTGAGATTCTTCTATTAAGATACTATAAGCTCGCCGCTTGGTGCATCGAGAGTTGTGGGGACGCTATAGGTCTATCCCGAAAGGGTGTGTGTCGCTGGGCAAGGCGGTTTTGAGAAGGTATTGCCTGATTTTTTTGTTAAACTTTCTTTTTTATGTTTTTCACCGGTTTTAATAATGCTATTTTGATTTTTTTTCCTGCTTTTATTTTTCTTTTCCCTTCTCTTTTTATTCTTTCATTTTATTTTTTCACATGTTAACTCATGAATATTTATTAAAAGGCATGACATTTAAAAAAATATCAAGTTATTTTGGAATTCACAAATATTTTCAAATTTATGAACATAATTCACTAGTATTTTTAACCCTATGAACATTTAAAAATTTTGAACCTTTTTCAAATGCGCAAACATTGTTTGAAATCCACAAAAATAAATATATCTGCATACATTTTTTGAAATTCATGTTTTTTATTAGCAACATATTTTAAAATGCAAGATTTTTTAAAAACAATACTTGAACTTCTTTTGATTTAATAAACTTCTTTGAATAAAATATATTGTACGTCGTTTACGGAACTAGCAGTGGAGTGAGCACAAAAACAGCTAAGCGAGCGAGCGGAGCACGGTGTTGAGTAAGCAAGAGCTTTATGGGCCGGCTGATGTGAACATTATAATAGCCCCCCCCCCCCCCCCCCCCCAAAAAAAACCACCACCACCTGACACCGAGGCCGGCTTCTAAAAAAAAAGCTGACTTCGAGGACAATAAGCACTACACAACCACACACCCAACAACTTCACTCACCTCTTAAAATAAATATCGTCTCCATCGGTAGCCCAACATGATATACAACGTAAGATAATACTACTAGAATATAATTAAAACTCAAGCTAATGTAGATAAAAATCAAGACAAAATAATCGATCGTAATAACCCTCCGGAGACAAAAGAGTTAAACCCATGAGTGAAGAACGGCGCGAAACGCGTGTTAGCCTCTAGTTAAAATCATGTGTGCTAATATTCAAGATGGCATATGGACCCGATCCTAGCCAGACAACACAGTTTGGCCTTGAGATCTATCAAAGGTTGCGGTAAAATGACTAGCACTATTCTGACTATGTCTAATATAAGCAATACAAGAATCACACTCCTTCATGCTTTCTTTTATTTCATGGATAAGAAAAGGCATATCTTGATCTCTTGTTATTATCGCTCTTTACCATCGTTGCAACCTCCAAGCAGACCGACTCAATGTCAACAATCACATTACTCCATTTGTAAGGCCAATGATAATCCTTCCATGAGGGCTATAATTTCAACTTGAAGTGCATCATTGTATGAAAACAGTCGCCGGCTAGAACTAAAAGTAATGTTGGCCATCTGATCTCTCAAGACCATTCCAGCTCATGTGGACCCATCCAAGAAGTAAACCATTTGTGTTAAGTTTGACCAGGCCCGGATTCGGAGGAGTCCAAGTGCATGAAACCGAAAGAAGCTGGCCATTATGACATGTGCTCCTAGTGTGCAGGAATCATGTTTTGCTAGGAGTTTTGCTCTTCATTGGGTCGTAATAAGGATCCATCTCAATAGAGTGAAGAGTAGCCAAATAGCTTGAGAGGAACCTTGTAGAAACTTCAATTGGAGGGGCAGGCGAGTGCACCAACTCATTTCAGACAACGCCATATTCGTCGTAGCAGCATCATAAACCGGAATCACATTGATTCATCCATATCACAAATAGACCGTATGAACCATTCATTACCCTTTGGTCCATTAACTCATAAACCGAGCGAAATCACATCTGCCTTAAGTGGAAATTAGCCTGATTGTAGGTTCAGGGGCGATCCAACGATCACGCCGGATCCTAGTATTTTGCCCATTACCAATCCGCCATACTAAACCTTTTTTCAAGAGGTCTAGACGATGGCAAATAGCCTTCTGCCAAGTAGATGAAGGGTTCCCCGTGTATAATGTATCCTCCGGTCTGCCATTTGGGCGCACGTGAATGTTGTATCCACTAGTTTGCCATTAAGGTAGTATTTAGCATGGTGAGTTCATGACTCATTATGAGTGTTTGCAACAATCTCATGATGTAGTGAAGATCATCGTTATGCACTTATGCACCCATGCTTTTTTTTTCCTGTAAATGTTTAGGCATTGTACAATGCATGTTGCTTGGGAGATGTGTTTAGAGAAATAAATCAGCTTTTTATGCTTATTTGCAGAGGATATACACTTAATTAGACACTCGTCGTGTAGAGATAAGACCGGTGCTTAAAAAAACTTGGTTTATTTTACTATGAGTTGGACAACTGAATTCTCACTGTATTGATTCAGAGTCACATGGGTGCGTTTATATACCACGCGATACACATATTGTTACAACAGAAAAGAGGATAAGCCAGCGACTACGCAGGAGGTGGAGCGACTACGCTGCATGCGGAGTGGCTGGCGATCGTGGGAGCGTGGTCACCGTGGGACTCGGACCATCTCGTTGGCCTTCTGTACGTGCGTTGAGTGGTGTCTTCGAGCACCTCCCCCCCGGCAGCCGAAGCGGGGTGAGAACGGACGTTGAGGCTGGCTCGAAAGGCGGCGAAGACAGTGGTCGGAAGCCCCTTGGTGAAGACATCAACGAACTGCGACGAGGTCGGTACGTGGAGAACGCAGATCTCGCCCAAGGAGATGCGTTCGTGGACAAAATGGAGGTCGATCTCCACGTGCTTAGTCCTCTGGTGCTGGACAGGGTTGCTGGACATGTACATAGCACTGACATTGTCGCAGTAGACGATGGTCGATCGTTGCGGCGGCCGTCGGAGTTCGGTGAGGAGTTGACGAAGCCACACCGCCTCGGCAACGGCGCTGGCGATGCCCTTGTACTCGGCCACCGCGATGGAGCGGGAAACCGTGTTCTGCCGTTTCAAGGACCAGCTGACCAGCTTGTTGCCGAGGAAGACGGCAAACCTGGAGGTCGACTTGCGGGTGTCGGGGCACCCCGCCCAGTCAGCGTCCGAGTACGCCGTGAGGTCGCCGCCAGATGATCTGTAGAACTGCAAGCTGAGCTGAGTGGTGTCGCGGACGTAGCGCAGAACGTGCTTGACTAGCTGGAAGTGAGCTTCGCGGGGATCGTGCATGAACAAGCAACACTGCTGAACAACGTAGGAGATATCAGGCCGGGTGAGGGTGAGATACTGTAATGCCCCTGCAAGGCTGCGATAAAGGGAGGGATCATGAAAGGGTGCGCCGGCGGTGGCGGACAGCTTGGAGGTGGTGTCGACGGGTGTGGGCGCAGGTTTGCAGTTTAACATGCCGGCGCGATCAAGGATCTCAAGGGCATACTGTTCTTGGGAGAGGTGGAGGCCGGTGGTGTGGTGATGCACGTTGATCCCTAAGAAGTGGTGGAGCGAGCCCATGTCACTCATGGAGAATTCACGGTGGAGAGCGGCAATGATTGATACGTCTCCATCGTATCTACTTTTCCAAACACTTTTGCCCTTGTTTTGGACTCGAACTTGCATGATTTGAATGGAACTAACCCGGACTGACACTATTTTCAGCAGAATTGCCATGGTGTTATTTTTGTGCAGAAATAAAAGTTCTCGGAATGACCTGAAACTTCATGGAGAATATTTTTGGAATTAATAAAAAATACTGGCGAAAGAATCAAGACCAGGGGGCCCACACCCTGTCCACGAGGGTGGGGGCGCGCCCCCTGCCTCGTGGGCCCCCTGGTGCTCCACCGACCTCAACTCCAACTCTATATATTCATGTTCGGGGAGAAAAAAATCAGAGAGAAGGAATCATCGCGTTTTACGATACGGAGCCGCCGCTAAGCCCTAATCTCTCTCGGGAGGGCTGATCTGGAGTCCGTTCGGGGCTCTGGAGAGGGGAATCCGTTGCCATCATCATCATCAACCTTCCTCCATCACCAATTTCATGATGCTCATCGCCGTGCGTGAGTAATTCCATCGTAGGCTTGCTGGACGGTGATGGGTTGGATGAGATTTACCATATAATCGAGTTAGTTTTGTTAGGGTTTGATCCCTGGTATCCATTATGTTCTGAGATTGATGTTGCTATGACTTTGCTAGGCTCAATGCTTGTCACTAGAGCCCGAGTGCCATGATTTCAGATCTGAACCTATTATGTTTTCATGAATATATGTGAGTTCTTGATCCTATCTTGAAAGTCTATAGTCACCTATTATGTGTTATGATCCGTTAACCCTGAAGTGACAATAATCGGGATACTTACCGGTGATGACTGTAGTTTGAGGAGTTCATGTATTCACTAAGTGTTGATGCTTTGGTCCGGTACTCTATTAAAAGGAGGCCTTAATATCCCTTAGTTTCCAATAGGACCCCGCTGCCACGGGAGGGTAGGACAAAAGATGTCATGCAAGTGCTTTTCCATAAGCACGCATGACTATATTCGGAATACATGCCTACATTACATTGATGAACTGGAGCTAGTTCTGTGTCACGCTATGTTATAACTATTGCATGAGGAATTGCATCCGACATAATTATCCATCATTGATCCAATGCCTACGAGCTTTTCACATCTTGATCTTTGCTTAGTTACTTGTTCGTTGCCACTGTTACAATTACTACAAAACTGCTACTGTTACTTTTGCCACCGTTACCGTTACTTCCATTCTACTTTGCTACTAAATAATTTGCTGCAGATATTAAGTTATCCAGGTGTGGTTGAATTGACAACTCAACTGCTAATACTTGAGAATATTCTTTGTCTCCCCTTGTGTTGAATCAATAAATTTGGGTTGAATACTCTACCCTCGAAAACTGTTGTGATCCCCTATACTTGTGGGTTATCAGGACTATTTTCTGGCGCCGTTGCCGGGGAGCATAGCTCTATTCTTTGAGTCACTTGGGATTTATATCTGCTGATCACTATGAGGAACTTGGAAGACGAGAAAAGCAAAATTTATCCCTCAACTACGAGGGGATGTAAGTAACTGCCATCTAGCTCTGCACTTGATTCACCTTCTGTTTTGAGTAAACTTGCGACACCTAAACCTGCTTCTGCTATTAATTCTTATATGTCGCATGTTATTGATGATGGCACTTCTGCTATGTATGAAACTACTTCTATGCTTGATACTACTGTGCCACTAGGTGAATTTCTTGATGAACAACTTGCTAGGGCTAGAGAGAATGAAATTATTGAAACTGATAATATTGATGAAAGTGATGATTCTCCCCCTAGATATGAATTACCTATTGTACCTGAGGGTTATGTTATGGATGAAGAAACTGCTAGAGACTTCCTTGCTTGCAATGATAGATATGATCTTAAGAAATTATTAGCTAAGCTGAAAGAAAAATCTTTGAATGCTAGAATGAAATATGACCCTGCTTTTGCTACTTCACCTATCTGTGTTACTGATAAGGATTATGATTTCTCTGTTGATTCTGAGATAATTACTTTGGTTGAATCTGATCCTTTTTATGGCTATGAATCTGAAACTGTTGTGGCACATCGTACTAAATTTAATGATATAGCCACCCTATTCACTAATGATGAGAAAAATCGCTACTACTATATCCTTCAATTATTTCCGTTCTCATTAAAGGGTGATGCTAAAACATGGTTTAATTCTCTTGATCCCGGTTGTGTGCATAGTCCCCAGGATATGATTTATTACTTCTCTGCTAAATATTTCCCCGCTCATAAGAAACAAGCTGCCTTAAGGGAAATATATAATTTCGTGCAAATTGAAGAAGAGAGTCTCCCACAAGCTTGGGGGAGGCTTCTCCAATTACTTAATGCTTTGCCTGATCATCCTCTCAAGAAAAATGAAATACTTGATATCTTTTATAATGGACTAACCGATGCTTCCAGAGACCACGTGGATAGTTGTGCTGGTTGTGTTTTCAGGGAAAGAACTGTTGATCAAGCTGAATTGCTATTGAATAATATGTTGACTAATGAAAATAATTGGACACTTCCTGAACCAACTCCTAAGCCAACTCCGAAGAAAAGGGGTATTCTATTTCTCAGTCCTAAAGATATGCAAGAGGCAAAGAAATCTATGAAAGAAAAGGGTATTAGAGCGGAACATGTTAAGAATTTACCACCTATTGAAGAAATACATGGTCTTGATAACCCGACACAGGTAGTAAAGGTAAATTCTCTCTATAGATTTGATGAAGGTGATATTCCTCGTTATAAGTCTGCTAGCCCATGCTTAGATGAGTTTGATAATTTTATTGTTAAACAAGAAAACTTCAATGCTTATGTTGGTAGACAATTGAAACGAAATGCTTATATGAGTGAACACTTGAGCGATTATATGTCTAGAGTTAAAGGTGAACTTAAACTTATTAGTAAACATGCTTCTATGGTTACCACTCAAGTAGAACAAGTGCTTAAAGCTCAAAATGATTTGCTCAATGAATTAAATAATAAGAAGAATGATAATGCTATTAGAGTTGTGACTAGAGGGTGTAAAATGACTCAGGAACCCTTGTATCCTGAAGGCCACCCTAAGAGAATTGAGCAAGATTCTCAGAGAACTAATGTTGATGCACCTAGTCCTTCTAAAAAGAAGAAAACAAAAAATGATAGGACTTTGCATGCTTCTAGTGAACCTGTTGTTGACACACCTAAGAATCACAATGATATTTCTATTTCTGGTGCTGAAACACAATCTGGTGATGAACATGAACCTAGTGATAATGTTAATGATAATGTTCATGTTGATGCTCAACCTAGCAATAACAATGATGTAGAGATTGAACCTGCTGTTGATCTTGATAACCCACAATCAAATAATCAACGTTGTGATAAGAGAGACTTCGTTGCTAGGAAGCACGGTAAAGAAAGAGAACCATGGGTTTAGAAACCCATGCCCTTTCCTCCTAAACCATCCAAGAAAAAGGATGATGAGGATTTTGAGCGCTTTGCTGAAATGATTAGACCTATCTTTTTGCGTATGCGTTTGACTGATATGCTTAAAATGAATCCTTATGCTAAGTATATGAAAGAAATTGTTACAAATAAAAGAAAGATACTGGAAGCTGAAATTTCCACCATGCTTGCTAATTATACTTTTAAGGGTGGAATACAAAAGAAACTTGGAGATCCAGGGGTACCAACTATACCATGTTCCATTAAAAGAAACTATGTTAGAACTGCTTTATGTGATCTTGGAGCCGGTGTTAGTGTTATGCCTCTCTCTTTATATCGTAGACTTGATTTGAATAAGTTGACACCTACTGAAATATCTTTGCAAATGGCCGATAAATCAACCGCTATACCTGTCGGTATTTGTGAGGATGTGCCTGTTGTGGTTGCAAACGTTACTATTTTAACGGACTTTGTTATTCTTGATATTCCCGAGGATGATAGTATGTCAATTATCCTTGGTCGACCTTTTCGAATACTGTAGGGGCTGTTATTGATTGCAACAAAGGCAATGTCACTTTTCATGTTAATGGTAATGAGCATACGGTACACTTTCCAAGGAAACAACCTCAAGTCCACAGTATCAATTCTATTGGAAAAATTTCAACGATTACTATTGGAGGTTTTGAATTTCCTCTTCCTACTGTCAAGAAGAAATACTCCCTCCATTTTTGTATACAAGGCCACAAACCCATATTACAGGTACCAAGGTAGAAATTAATGGCTACTTAAACCAATGTTGCAAACTAGTCTTTCTCCTTGCTTGACGTGTTAATTAATGTGTATTTTTCTCTTCAACGCACAACAAGACAACTCTCTCACTCCTCATCGGTTGATTAATATGGTGCATGCAAATCAATCTTCTCACTCCCGCATGCATGCATGAGGTATTAATGTCTTCAGTTGCTAGTACGAGTCAAACCTCATCAATTTTACATCGTTTTGTGTTAGTGGCCTTGTATAGCTGCAAATTGTAATTTTGATAGTGGCCTTGTATACAAAAATGGAGGGAGTATGATATTCTTATTGTTGGAGACGTGCATATCCCCGTTGAGGTAACCTAGTGTTATTTGAAATTTCTCCGGTTTCATGCGATTCGGAATGAGTTTGTTAACAAGACTTGATCAACCTTCTTTGTGGATTCCTTTTGATGAGCATGAGATGGATGAAGTTAGAAAGCACAACTCTTTGTACCCTCCTTTTACTTTCTGTTATTTAGATTAAATAAAGCAAAAATAGTATTTTCTGTGTGTTTTCTGAATTATCTGTGCAATAAAAAATACCCCGAAAATAAAAGTTCTCCAAATGCCCTGAAAATGAAATATGATTTTTTTAGAATATTTGAGAATATCTGGCACTGAGAACACACCAGGGGGGAGCCAGCACCTGGCCACGAGGGTCCAGGGCGGCCCACACCCCTGGGCGCGCCCCCTGCCTCGTGGGCCCCTGGTGGCCCCCTCCACTTATTCCAGCACCCACACATTCCTTCTTCCTCCCAAAAAAATCACCAACCAGCTCAAGCACGAGTTCTAGCTCATCTTGCTGCGATTTTCGATCTCCTTGCTCAAAGCTCCACTCACAAAACTGCTTTGGGGATTGTTCTTCGGTATGTGACTCCTCCAATGGTTCAATTAGTTTTTGTTCTAGTGCTTTATTCATTGCAAATTTTTGCTGCCTAGGTGACCCTGTTCTTGAGCTTGCATGTCAAATTTATTTGGTCCCAAGTAGTTCTAATGCATGATATAGTCTCTACGCACTTGTGGGAGTAGTTGCTATCAATTTTGTTGAGTTTGGTTCACTTTTATTTTAAGTTACTAAAAATTTCAGAAATTTTCAGAAAATGACGAAGAGATTTTTGAGGGGCTCTTTCGAGTCGAAGCTCGAAGGATAAGCAAAGTGAAGAAATAAGAAGCCTAAGTATAATCTTCCTCGCACCGCGGAAGCGCGTCCGTGTGAATGGCCTTGTGATGAGTTCTTGAGAGCAGCCGGGATTTATGATGATTTTTATTATTTGGCTAAGAATGCAGGCCTCACCGACTTCCTCCGCGACCAGCGCGAACAGTGTCTCCTACTCACTAATATTTTTGTGCAAAAAATTCATTTCCATGCTAGGAGATCACCACCTTCGGTGGATTTTTATTTATATGATGAGTATAAGGAGATGTCCCTTTATGATTTTTGTGAGGTTTGCAAGTTACCCTTTGCGGGCAGCATAGAGGAACCACATCGTAATGATGTGGAAGGGTTTATTGATATGATTGCTGTAGGGGAAACGAGGAAAGTTTCCGACGCAAGAATCACCAGCATTCACTTTCCTGTTCTACGTTACTTTGCAATATTTGCTAGTAGATGTTTAATTGGTCGCGGGAACTGTGGAAACCTTAGTGCCCCTGATATTGTTATTTTGTGCCATGCCTTGTTTCGTGATAACACTTTTAGTTTAGGCGCTATTGTTGCCAAACGGTTAAATCTGAACCGTACGAAGGGTCCCATCTTGGGAGGTATCTTCGCCTCGCGCCTTGCTGCACACTTTAACATACCTATTAGGCATTATGAGAAAGAAGAAAAGTTGCTGCCTCCCGTTTTTCTTGACTGTAAGAGTATGGTAGCACATGATTTTATTGTTAAGAATAAGAAAAATATGCTTAACTATAGATTGATATTTGATAAAAATTACTTTGAGACTATTACTTTGCCTGCTCCTTCTTTGTTCAACTTATCTTCAGGCATGTACCTTGTTCTGCCGGAGGCCATTCATGCCTACCAGAGCCTAACACCAGCTCCAGAGCCCGAGCCGGAGCCACCACTTGATCCTCACCGTCTGTCTGTTTATCAGTGGGATCCGGAGGAGATCGCCAACCAGTGGCACCCCGAGGAGCACCCCGAGGATCCTTCTCGGTACACCGGAGAGAGTAGCTTTGATCCATGGGCATAGACCAACTTAGGCGAAAAGCCTAAGCTTGGGGGAGTACGTATTTCCCACCGACATTACATTCATGTTCACAAACTCATTCCAGTTGTCGGTGCTCATACTTTTTCATTGTAATATCCATGCTAGTTTATTTTCTTTTTCTCGCTTTCTTCTTGTGTGTTTGAAAAACCTTAAGAAAAAACCAAAAAAATTAGTTGTAGCTTTTAGCTAGTTTACTTTTCATGCTTGTATTAGTAATAATTAAAAGAAAAACCCAAAAAGATTTCTTGTTCTTCTTTTGCTTGTTGGGAGCTTTCCCATGTAAATAGTTTTATTTTATTTCTTTTCTTTGGGGGTCGAGAGGAGAAGACTATAATGAAAATGTTGAAGTGGCTCTTATATGCATTATTGTTGATTTAACCAAGAGCCCATATTACCTTGTCTTCTCCTGTGTATTAAGATGCTTGCAGATTCCAGCTTAGTCCAATGCACGTGCACTATTATTATTATCCACACCGTTCGGTCATGTAAGTGAAAGGCAATAATGACGATATACGATGGACTGTTTGAGATGAGAAAAGCTGGTATGAACTCGACCTCTCTTGTTTTTGTAAATATGATTAGTTCATCGTTCCTGATTCAGCCTATTATGAATGAAACATGTTTGCAATGACAATTAGAGATTATAGTTTCTTATGCCATGCTTAATTAGCTAGGAGTTTATAATGGTTTACCTTGCGTGCCAACATGCTATTAAAATGGTTGTGATGTGGTATGATAGGGTGGTATCCTCCTTTGAACGATTTGAGTGACTTGACTTGGCACATGTTCACACATGTAGTTGAAACAAAATCAACATAGCCTCCACGATATTTATGTTCATGGTGGATTATATCCTACTCATGCTTGCACTCAATGTTTATTAATTTTAATGCATGTTCATGACTGTTGTCGCTCTCTAGTTGGTCGCTTCCCAGTCTTTTTCTAGCCTTCACTTGTAATAAGCGGGAAAACTGCTTGTGCATCGACTTCCATAAACCCCAAAGTTATTTCATATGAGTCCACCATACCTTCCTATATGTGGTATCTACCTGCCGTTCCAAGTAAATTTGTATGTGCCAAACTCTAAACCTTCAAATGAAATTCTGTTTTGCATGCTCGAATAGCTCATGTATCAACTAGGGCTGTCTGTATCTTCCATGCTAGGCGGGTTATTCTCAAGAGGAGTGGACTTCGCTCCTCACTCACGAGAAAATGGCTGGTCACCGGGATGCCCAGTCCCATGCTCAAATCAAATCAAAATAATTGCAAACAAAACTCCCCCAGGACTGTTGTTAGTTGGAGGCACCCGTTGTTTCGGGCCAGCCATGGATTGATGCTTGTTGGTGGTGGGGGAGTATAAACATTACCATTCTGTTTGGGAACCGCCTATAATGTGTGTAGCATGGAAGATATCGAGATCTCTCGGTTGTTATGTTGACAATGAAAGTATGCCGCTCAAAATATTATTTATCTTCAAAATCGAGCTCTGGCACCTCTACAAATCCCTGCTTCCCTCTGCGAAGGGCCTATCTATTTACTTTTATGTTGAGTCATCACCCTCTTATTAAAAAAGCACCAGTTGGAGAGCACCGCTGTCATTTGCATCCATTACTATGACTGGATCTCTTTTACCATGAATTACAATGTTTAGTCAGTCCTTGATCTTCAGAGGTGATCTGCATTTATGTTTTGCAGTCTCAGAAAGGGCTAGCGAGATGCCATCTTGTTAAATCATATTATGATTGTTTTGAGAAAGTGTTGTCATCCAAGATTTATTATTATTGCTCGCTAGTTGATTATGTCATTGATATGAGTAAACATGAGACCTAAGTGTTATTGTGAATATGGTTAGTTCATAATCTTTGCTGAAAACTTGAATGCTGGCTTTACATATTTACAACAACAAGAGCAAACAGAGTTTGTAAAAGTTTTTCTTTATCATTTTCAGTTTGTCAACTGAATTGCTTGAGGACAAGCAAAGGTTTAAGCTTGGGGGAGTTGATACGTCTCCATCGTATCTACTTTTCCAAACACTTTTGCCCTTGTTTTGGACTCTAACTTGCATTATTTGAATGGAACTAACCGGGCTGACGCTATTTTCAGCATAATTGCCATGGTGTTATTTTTGTGCAGAAATAAAAGTTCTCGGAATGACCTGAAACTTCACGGAGAATATTTTTGGAATTAATAAAAAATACTGGCGAAAGAATCAAGACCAGGGGGCCCACACCCTGTCCACGAGGGTGGGGGCGCGCCTACCCCCCGGGTGCGCCCCCTGCCTCGTGGGCCCCCTGGTGCTCCACCGACCTCAACTCCAACTCTATATATTCACGTTCGGGGAGAAAAAATTCAAAGAGAAGGATTCATCACGTTTTACGATACGGAGCCGCCGCCAAGCCCTAAAACCTCTCGGGAGGGCTGATCTGAAGTCCGTTCGAGGCTCCGGAGAGGGGAATCCGTCGATGTCGTCATCATCAACCATCCTCCATCACCAATTTCATGATGCTCACCGCCGTGCGTGAGTAATTCCATCGTAGGCTTGCTGGACGGTGATGGGTTGGATGAGATTTATCATGTAATCGAGTTAGTTTGGTTAGGGTTTGATCCCTAGTATCCACTATGTTCTGAGTGATGTTGCTATGACTTTGCTATGCTTAATGCTTGTCACTAGGGCCCGAGTGCCATGGTTTCAGATCTGAACCTATTATGTTTTTATGAATATATGTGAGTTCTTGATCCTATCTTGCAAGTCTATAGTCACCTACTATGTGTTATGATCCGGCAACCCCGAAGTGACAATAATGGGGACCACTCCCGGTGATGACCGTAGTTTGAGGAGTTCATGTATTCACTATGTGTTAATGCTTTGGTCCGGTACTCTATTAAAAGGAGGCCTTAATATCCCTTAGTTTCCGCTAGGACCCCGCTGCCACGGGAGGGTAGGACAAAAGATGTCATGCAAGTTCTTTTCCATAAGCACGTATGACTATATTCGGAATACATGCCTACATTACATTGATGAATTGGAGCTAGTTCTGTGTCACCCTATGTTATGACTGTTACATGATGAACCGCATCCGGCATAATTCTCCATCACCGATCCAATGCCTACGAGCTTTTTACATATTGTTCTTCGCTTATTTACTTTTCCGTTGCTACTGTTACAATCACTACAAAACCCAAAAATATTACTTTTGCTACTGTTACCGTTACTTCCATATTACTTTGCTACTAAATACTTTGCTGCAGATACTAAGTTATCCAGGTGTGGTTGAATTGACAACTCAACTGCTAATATTTGAGAATATTCTTTGGCTCCCCTTGTGTCGAATCAATAAATTTGGGTTGAATACTCTACCCTCGAAAACTGTTGCGATCCCCTATACTTGTGGGTTATCACTTGTTCCATTGTTCCGGAGAACGGAGTCTTAGTCATCTTGCCCGTAAGGCATGGTTTACAAGCATCAAGTGATTCATAATCAAGTGAGTCCAAAATCCCATCAGAATGGAGTTTCTTCATGTGCTTTACACCAATATGACCTAAACGGCAGTGCCACAGATAAGTTGCACTATCATTGTTAACTTTGCATCTTTTGGCTTCAATATTATGAATATGTGTATCACTACGATCGAGATCCAACAAACCATTTTCATTGGGTGTATGACTATAGAAGGTTTTATTCATGTAAACAGAACAACAACTATTCTCTAACTTAAATGAATAACCGTATTGCAATAAACATGATCAAATCATATTCTTGCTCAACGCAAACACCAAATAACATTTATTTAGGTTCAACACTAATCCCGAAAGTATAGGGAGTGTGCGATGATGATCATATCAATCTTGGAACTACTTCCAACACACATCGATAACATGTATATCAAATATACCTATGTTCACTTTGCCATCCTTCTTATCCGCCAATTACTTGGGGTAGTTCCGCTTCTAGTGACCAGTCCCTTTGCAGTAGAAGCACTTAGTCTCAGGCTTAGGTCCAGACTTGGGCTTCTTCACTCGAGCAGCAACTTGCTTGTCGTTCTTCTTGAAGTTCCCCTTCTTCCCTTTGCCCCTTTTCTTGAAACTAGTGGTCTTGTCAACCATCAACAGTTGATGCTTTTCTTGATTTCTACCTTCGTCGATATCAGCATCACGAAGAGCTTGGGAAATGTTGAGTCCATGGATTATACACACTTTTCTTCCTTCCACCGTTGCTAGCCTCTCTAATACCACGCACTTTTCGCCGGTATCATACACCCACCATATACCTTCCTCAAAACAGCCACCATACCTACCTATCATGGCATTTTCATAGCCATTCCGACATATATTGCCATGCAACTTACCACCGTTCCGTTTACTATGACACGCTCCATCATTGTCATATTGCTTTGCATGATCATGTAGTTGACATTGTATTTGTGGCAAAGCCACCGTTCATAATTCTTTCATACATGTCACTCTTGATTCATTGCATATCCCGGTACACCGCCAGAAGCATTCACATAGAGTCATATTTTGTTCTAAGTATTGAGTTGTAATTGTTGAGTTGTAAGAAAATAAAAGTGTGATGATCATCATTTTTAGAGCATTGTCCCAAGTGAGGAAAGGATGATGGAGACTATGATTCCCCCACAAGTCGGGATGAGACTCCGGACTAAAAAAAAGAGGCCATAAAAAAAGAAAAGGCCCAAAAAATGAGAGAAAAAGAGAGAAGGGACAATGTTACTATCCTTTTACAACACTTGTGCTTCAAAGTAGCACCATGATCTTCATGATAGAGAGTCTCTTATGATATCACTTTCATATACTAGTGGGGATTTTTTCATTATAGAACTTGGCTTGTATATTCCAATGATGGGCTTCCTCAAAATGCCCTAGGTCTTCGTGAGCAAGCGAGTTGGATACACACCCACTTAGTTTCTTTTGTTGAGCTTTCATATACTTATAGCTCTAGTGCATCCGTTGCATGGCAATCCCTACTCACTCACATTGATATCTATTGATGGGCATCTCCATAGCCCGTTGATACGCCTAGTTGATGTGAGACTATCTTCTCCTTTTTGTCTTCTCCACAACCACCATTCTATTCCACATATGGTGCTATGTCCATGGCTCACGCTCATGTATTGCGTGAAGATTGAAAAAGTTTGAGAATGTCAAAAGTATGAAACAATTGCTTGGCTTGTCATCGGGGTTGTGCATGATTTAAATATTTTGTGTGGTGAAGATAGAGCATAGCCAGACTATATGATTTTGTAGGGATAACTTTCTTTGGCCATGTTATTTTGAGAAGACATAATTGCTTAGTTAGTATGCTTGAAGTATTATTATTTTTATGTCAATATTAAACTTTTGTCTTAAATCTTTCGGATCTAAATATTCATACCACAATTAAGAAGAATTACATTGAAATTATGCCAAGTAGCATTCCACATCAAATTTTTTGTTTTTATCATTTACCTACTCGAGGACGAGGAGGAATTAAGCTTGGGGATGCTTGATACGTCTCCAACGTATCTATAATTTTTTATTGTTCCATGCTATATTATATTCTGTTTTGGAAATTATTGGGCTTTATTATACACTTTTATATTATTTTTGGGACTAACCTATTAACCGGAGGCCCAGCCCAGAATTGCTGTTTTTTGCCTATTTCAGAGTTTCGCAGAAAAAGAATATCAAACGGAGTCCAAACGGAATGAAACCTTCGGGAACGTGATTTTCAGAACGAACGTGATCCAGAGGACTTGGACCCTACGTCAAGACATCAAACAGGAGGGCACGAGGTAGGGGGCGCGCCCTCCACCCTCGTGGGCCCCCTGTTGCTCCACCGACGTACTCGTTCCTCCTATATATACCTACGTACCCCCAAACTACCAGATACGGAGCCAAAAACCTAATTCCACCGCCGCAACCTTCTGTACCCGTGAGATCCCATCTTAGGGCCTGTTCCGGAGATCCGCCGGAGGGGCATCGATCACGGAGGGCTTGTACATCAACACCATAGCCTCTCCGATGATGTCTGAGTAGTTTACCTCAGACCTTCGGGTCCATAGTTATTAGCTAGATGGCTTCTTCTCTCTTTTTGGATCTCAACACAATGTTCTCCCCCTCTCTTGTGGAGATCTATTCGATGTAATCTTCTTTTGCGGTGTGTTTGTTGAGACCGGTGAATCGTGGGTTTATGATCAAGTTTATCTATGAACAATATTTGAATCTTCTCTGAATTCTTTTATGTATGATTGGTTATCTTTACAAGTCTCTTTGAATTATCAGTTTGGTTTGGCCTACTAGATTGAACTTTCTTGCAATGGGAGAAGTGCTTAGCTTTGGGTTCAATCTTGCGGTGTCCTTTCCCAGTGACTGTAGGGGCAGCAAGGCACGTATTGTATTGTTGCCATCGAGGATAACAAGATGGGGTTTATATCATATTGCATGAGTTTATCCCTCTACATCATGTCATCTTGCTTAAAGCGTTACTCTGTTCTTATGAACTTAATACTCTAGATGCATGCTGGATAGCGGTCGATGTGTGGAGCAATAGTAGTAGATGCAGGCAGGAGTCGGTCTACTTGTCTCGGACATGATGCCTATATACATGATCATACCTAGATATTCTCATAACTATGCTCAATTCTGTCAATTGCTCAACAGTAATTTGTTCACCCATCGTAAATACTTATGCTCTTGAGAGAAGCCACTAGTGAAACCTATGGCCCCCGGGTCTATTTTCCATCATATTAATCTCCCGACAACAAGCTATTTCTGGCGCCGTTTTTATTTTGTTTTCTTTACTTTGCATCTTTATCATAAAAATACCAAAAATATTATCTTATCATATCTATCAGATCTCACTCTCGTAAGTGACCGTGTAGGGATTGACAACCCCTTATCGCGTTGGTTGCGAGGATTTATTTGTTTGTGTAGGTGCGAGGGACTCGTGCGTGGCCTCCTACTGGATTGATACCTTGGTTCTCAAAAACTGAGGGAAATACTTACGCTACTTTGGTGCATCACCCTTTCCTCTTCAAGGGAAAACCAACGCAGTGCTTAAGAGGTAGCAGTCCACAGTATCAATTCTATTGGAAAAATTCCATCGATTATTTTTGGAGGTTTTGAATTTCCTCTTCCTATGTGATTAACACCCAAAGAGTACTAAGGTGTGATCATGTTTTGCTTGTGAGAGAAGTTTAGTCTACGGGTCTGCCACATTCAGATCCGTATGTATTTTGCAAATTTCTATGTCAACAATGCTCTGCATGGAGCTACTCTAGCTAATTGCTCCCACTTTCAATATGTATCCAGATTGAGACTTAGAGTTATCTGGATCAGTGTCAAAACTTGCATTGACGTAACCCTTTACGACGAACCTTTTGTCGCCTCCATAATCGAGAAACATATCCTTATTCCACTAAGGATAATTTTGACCGCTATCCAGTGATCTACTCCTAGATCACATTTGTACTCCCTTGCTAAACTCAGTGTAGGGTATACAATAGATCTGGTACACAGCATGGCATACTTTATAGAACCTATGGCTGAGGCACAGGGAATATTGACTTTCATTCTCTTTCTATCTTCTGCCGTGGTCGGGCTTTGAGTCTTACTCAATTTCACACCTTATAACACAGGCAAGAACTCTTTCTTTAACTGTTCCATTTTGAACTACTTCAAAATCTTGTCAAGGTATGTACTCATTGAAAAAACTTATCAAGCGTCTTGATCTATCTCTATAGATCTTTATGCTCAATATGTAAGCAGCTTCACCGAGGTCTTTATTTGAAAAGCTCCTTTTAAATACTCCTTTATGTTTTCCAGAAAAATACTACATTATTTCCGATCAACAATATGTCATTCACATATACTTATCAGAAATGCTGTAGTGCTCCCACTCACTTTCTTGTAAATACAGGCTTCACCGCAAGTCTGTAAAAAAGTATATGCTTTAATCAACTCATCAAAGCGTATATTCCAACTCCGAGATGCTTGCACCAGTCCACAGATGGATCGCTGGAGCTTGCACATTTTGTTAGCACCTTTATGAGTGACAAAACCTTCTGGTTGCATCATATACAACTCTTCTTTAATAAATCCACGAGGGTGGGGGGTGCGCCTGCCCCCCTGGGCGCGCCCCCTGCCTCGTGGGCCCCCTGACACTCCACCGACCTCAACTCCAACTCCATATATTCTTGTTCGGGGAGAAAAAAAATCAGAGAGAAGGATTCATCGCGTTTTACGATACGGAGCCGCTGCCAAGTCCGTTCGGGGCTCCGAAGAGGGGAATCCGTCGCCGTCGTCCTCATCAACCATCCTCCATCACCAATTTCATGATGCTCACCGCCGTGCGGAGTAATTCCATCGTAGGCTTGCTGGACGGTGATGGGTTGGATGAGATTTATCATGTAATCGAGTTAGTTTGGTTAGGGTTTGATCCCTAGTATCCACTATGTTCTGAGATTGATATTGCTATGACTTTGCTATGCTTAATGCTTGTCACTAGGGCCCGAGTGCCATGATTTCAGATATGAACCTATTATGTTTTCATGAATATATGTGAGTTCTTGATCTTATCTTGCAAGTCTATAGTCACCTACTATGTGTTATGATCCGGCAACCCCGAAGTGACAATAATGGGGACCACTCCCGGTGATGACCGTAGTTTGAGGAGTTCATGTATTCACTATGTGTTAATGCTTTGGTCCGGTACTCTATTAAAAGGAGGCCTTAATATCCCTTAGTTTCTGCTAGGACCCCGCTGCCACGGGAGGGTAGGACAAAAGATGTCATGCAAGTTCTTTTCCATAAGCATGTATGACTATATTCGGAATACATGCCTACATTACATTGATGAATTAAAACTAGTTCTGTGTCACCCTATGTTATGACTGTTACATGCTGAACCGCATCCGACATAATTCTC
The DNA here is from genome assembly GCF_002575655.3 of Aegilops tauschii subsp. strangulata. NCBI lineage: Eukaryota > Viridiplantae > Streptophyta > Magnoliopsida > Poales > Poaceae > Aegilops > Aegilops tauschii. Next base: position 513,337,589 of record NC_053041.3, read on the forward strand.
CATCACCGATCCAATGCCTACGAGCTTTTCACATATTGTTCTTCGCTTATTTACTTTTCCATTGCTACTGTTACAATCACTACAAAACCCAAAAATATTACTTTTGCTAGTTTTACCGTTACTTCCATATTACTTTGCTACTAAATACTTTGCTGCAGATACTAAGTTATCCAGGTGTGGTTGAATTGACAACTCAACTACTAATACTTGAGAATATTCTTTGGCTCCCCTTGTGTCGAATCAATAAATTTGGGTTGAATACTCTACCCTTGAAAACTGTTGTGATCCCCTATACTTGTGGGTTACCAAGACTATTTTCTGGCGCCGTTGCCAGGGAGCATAGCTGTATTCGTTGAGTCACTTGGGATTTATATCTGGTGGTCACTATGAAGAACTTGAAAGACGCTAAGACAAAAATTTATCCCTCAACTACGAGGGGAGGTAAGGAACTGCCATCTAGCTCTGCACTTGATTCACCTTCTGTTTTGAGTAAGCTTGCGACACCTAAACCTGCTTCTACTATTAATTCTGATATGTTGCATGTTATTGATGATGCCACTTCAGCTATGCATGATACTTATGATGAAACTACTTCTATGCTTGGTACTACTGTGCCACTTGGTGAATTTCTTGATGAACAACTTGCTAGGGTTAGAGAGAATGAAATTATTGAAACTGATAATATTGAAGATAGTGATGATGAAGACTCTCCCCCTAATAAATATGAATTACCTGTTGTGCCTGAGGGTTATGTTCTGGATGAAGAATCTGCTAGAGCTATTTTAGCTTGCAATGATAGAAGTGATCTTAAGAAGTTATTAGCTAAATGGAAGCAGCAATCTCTTAATGCTAGAATGAAACCTGACCCTGCTTTTGCTACTTCACCTATCTGTGTTACTGATAAGGATTATGAATTCTCTGTTGATCCTGATATAATTACTTTGGTTGAATCTGATCCTTTTTATGGCTATGAATCTGAAACTGTTGTGGCACATCTTACTAAATTAAATGATATAGCCACCCTGTTCACTAATGATGAGAGAACTCGCTACTTTTATATCCTTAAAATATTTCCGTTCCCATTAAAGGGTGATGCTAAGATATGGTTTAATTCTCTTGATCCTGGTTGTGTGCGTAGTCCCCAGGATATGATTTATTACTTCTCTGCTAAATATTTCCCTGCCCATAAGAAACAAGCTGCTTTAAGGGATATATACAATTTTGTGCAAATTGAAGAAGAGAGTCTCCCACAAGCTTGGGGGAGGCTTCTCCAATTGCTTAATGCTTTGCCTGATCATCCTCTTAAGAAAAATGAAATACTTGATATCTTTTATAATGGACTAACCGATGCTTCCAGAGATTACCTGGATAGTTGTGCTGGTTCTATTTTCAGGGAAAGAACACCAGATGAAGCTGAAATTCTATTGAATAATATGTTGACAAATGAAAATAATTGGACACTTCCTGAGCCAATTCCTGAGCCTATTCCTAAACCAACTCCGAAGAAGAGGGGTGTTCCATTTCTCAGTCCTGAAGATATGCAAGAGGCAAAGAAATCTATGAAATAAAAAGGTATTAAAGCTGAAGATGTTAAGAATTTACCTCCTATTGAAGAAATACATGGTCTTAATTTACCGCCTGTTGAAGAAACATATGATCTTAATCCTTCATTTGATGAAGAAAAACATGGTCTTGATAACCCAACACAGGTAGTAAAGGTAAATTCTCTCTATAGATTTGATGAAGGTGATATTCCTCACTATAAGTCTGCTAGACAATGCTTAGAAGAGTTTGATAATTTTATTGTCAAACAAGAAAACTTCAATGCTTATTTTGGTAGACAATTGAAATACAATTCCGATACGCTTGAACACTTGGGTGATTATATGTCTAGAGTTAAAGGTGAACTTAAACTCATTAGTAAACATGCTTCTATGGTTACCACTCAAGTGGAACAAGTACTTAAAGCTCAAAATGATTTGCTCAATGAATTAAATAGTAAGAATAATGATTATGTTGTTAGAGTGGCTACTAGAACTGGTAAAATGACTGAGGAACCTTTGTATCCTGAAGGCCACCCTAAGAGAATTGAGCAGGATTCTCAGAGAAATAATTTAGATGCACCTAGTCCTTCTAAAAGGAAGAAAAAGAAAAATGATAGGACTTTGCATGCTTCTAGTGAACCTATTGCTGAAACACCTGAGAATCCAAATGATATTTCTATTTCTGATGCCGAAACACAATCTGGTAATGAACATGAACCTAATGAAAATGTTAATGATAATGTTCATGATGATGCTCAACCTAGCAATGATAATGATGTAGAAATTGAACCTGCTGTTGATCTTGATAACCCACAATCAAAGAATCAACGTTATGATAAGAGAGACTTTGTTGCTAGGAAGCACGGTAAAGAAAGAGAACCATGCGTTCAGAAACCCATGCCTTTTCCTCCCAATCCATCCAAGAAAAAGGATGATGAGGATTTTGAGCGCTTTGCTGAAATGATTAGACCTATCTTTTTGCGTATGCGTTTTACTGATATGCTCAAAATGAATCCTTATGCTAAGTACATGAAAGAAATTGTCACTAATAAAAGAAAGATACCGGAAGCTGAAATTTCCACCATGCTTGCTAATTATACTTTTAAGGGTGGAATACCTAAGAAACTTGGAGATCCAGGGGTACCAACTATACCATGCTCCATTAAAAGAAACTATGTTAAAACTGCTTTATGTGATCTTGGAGCCGGTGTTAGTGTTATGCCTCTCTCTTTATATCGTAGACTTGATTTGAATAAGTTGACACCTACTGAAATATCTTTGCAAATGGCTAATAAATCAACTGCTATACCTGTCGGTATCTGTGAGGATGTGCCTGTTGTGGTTGCAAATGTTACTATTTTGACGGACTTTGTTATTCTTGATATTCCCGAGGACGATAGTATGTCTATTATTCTCGGAAGACCTTTTTTGAATACTGCAGGGGCTGTTATTGATTGCAACAAAGGCAATTTCACTTTTCATGTTAATGGTAATGAGCATACGGTACACTTTCCGAGGAAACAACCCCAAGTCCATGATACGTCTCCAACGTATCTATAATTTTTGATTGTTCCATGCTATATTATATTCTGTTTTGGACATTATTGGGCTTTATTATACACTTTTATATTATTTTTGGGACTAACCTATTAACCGGAGGCCCAGCCCAGAATTGCTGTTTTTTTGCCTATTTCAGAGTTTTGCAGAAAAAGAATATCAAACGGAGTCCAAACGGAATGAAACCTTCGGGAACGTGATTTTCGGAACGAACGTGATCCAGAGGACTTGGACCCTACGTCAAGACATCAAACAGGAGGGCATGAGGTAGGGGGGCGCCTACCCCCCTGGGCGCGCCCTCCACCCTCGTGGGCCCCCTGTTGCTCCACCGACGTACTCCTTCCTCCTATATATACCTACGTACCCCCAAACTACCAGATACGGAGCCAAAAACCTAATTCCACCGCCGCAACCTTCTGTACCCGTGAGATCCCATCTTGGGACCTGTTCCGGAGCTCCGCCGGAGGGGGCATCGATCACGGAGGGCTTGTACATCAACACCATAGCCTCTCCGATGATGTGTGAGTAGTTTACCTCAGACCTTCGGATCCATAGTTATTAGCTAAATGGCTTCTTCTCTCTTTTTGGATCTCAACACAATGTTCTCCCCCTCTCTTGTGGAGATCTATTCGATGTAATCTTCTTTTGTGGTGTGTTTGTTGAGACCGATGAATTATGGGTTTGTGATCAAGTTTATCTATGAACAATATTTGAATCTTCTCTGAATTCTTTTATGTATGATTGGTTATCTTTACAAGTCTCTTCGAATTATCAGTTTGGTTTGGCCTACTAGATTGATCTTTCTTGCAATGGGAGAAGTTCTTAGCTTTGGGTTCAATCTTGCGGTGTCCTTTCCCAGTGACAGTAGGGGCAGCAAGGCACGTATTGTATTGCTGCCATCGAGGATAACAAGATGGGGTTTATATCATATTGCATGAGTTTATCCCTCTACATCATGTCATCTTGCTTAAAGCGTTACTCTGTTCTTATGAACTTAATACTCTAGATGCATGCTGGATAGCGGTCGATGTGTGGAGTAATAGTAGTAGATGCAGGTAGGAGTCGGTCTACTTGTCTCGGACGTGATGCCTATATACATGATCATACCTAGATATTCTCATAACTATGCTCAATTCTGTCAATTGCTCAACAGTAATTTGTTCACCCATCGTAAATACTTATGCTCTTGAGAGAAGCCACTAGTGAAACCTATGGCCCCCGGGTCTATTTTCCATCATATTAATCTCCCGACAACAAGCTATTTCTGGCGCCGTTTTTATTTTGTTTTCTTTACTTTGCATCTTTATCATAAAAATACCAAAAATATTATCTTATCATATCTATCAGATCTCACTCTCGTAAGTGACCGTGTAGGGATTGACAACCCCTTATCGCGGTGGTTGCGAGGATTTATTTGTTTGTGTAGGTGCGAGGGACTCGTGCGTGGCCTCCTACTGGATTGATACCTTGGTTCTCAAAAACTGAGGGAAATACTTACGCTACTTTGCTGCATCACCCTTTCCTCTTCAAGGGAAAATCAATGCAGTGCTCAAGAGGTAGCAAGAAGGATTTCTGGCGCTGTTGCCGGGGAGTCTACGCAAAAGTCAACATACCAAGTACCCATCACAAACCCTTATCTCCCGCATTACATTATTTGCCATTTGCCTCTCGTTTTCCTCTCCCCCACTTCACCCTTACCATTTTATTTTCCTTCTTCCAGTATGCCTTTTTGTTTGTGTTTCCACGTGCCTTCTATTTGCTTGCATCTTTGCTTGCTAAAAATCTATTGATATGGATCCACTTAAAGTGTTCTACTTGGATCATCTTCGATCCTTATGCGCTTGTGCTGAAACCCCAACTAGCCTAGTTGATGGGAAATCTTTAGATGAGCATGCTCATTTTGTGCGTCATCGTTTGTCTGAAAAAGGGAAGCTCTTATGGTATCATATAAATAGTTTGCTATGCTATGCTTGGAATCTTTGTGAAATTTGTGATTTTACTTGTTGCTCTAAGAACCCTAAAAAACACCTTCCCTACCTATGTGAGTTCAATGATAATGAAATCTTATCTTCTTATGCAAAGGGTGTTTATAGCTACTATGATATCGAACAAATTGAAGAATTTGTCGTTTTTAAGGGTGCTCATGAAGTTGCTTCTTTGATTGAAAAGTATGATTTTACTCTCAACAAATCTGAAAATTCCGTCATACTTAAATATTGCAATGAAAACATTGCTCATAATGTCTATGTCCAAGAATTTATTGAAAGAATGACCGTTGCTTTGGAAGAAAATAATGATATGCATGAATCTATAGATAATGATGATTCCGATGATTTGGTTGAAATATCCCTTGATGAACATGATGCTTGCTATTCTTGTGGCCATGATGCCAATATTTATGAAGACGAATTTGCTATAGTTCCTTATGTTAAAAATGAGATCGTTGCTATTGCACCCATGATTGATAGTTCCTTCGATGAAAAGCATGATTTCAATGATTTTACTATAAATTCTCTTGATGTCAATTGTGCTAATAATATGCAAAACCCTAAGCTTGGGGATGCTAGTTTTGCTATGTCTACTACTTGTTGCAATGATCATGATTGGGGTGATTCTTGTTTTGATCTTGAAAATCTATTTAAGCCCCATGATGAATATGAGATTGATAATAGTCTTTGAAATAATATTGAAAGTGGGTTTGGAAGAGCGTCAATTTTAGATCCCACATATTTGGAGAATGTTCAATCTTATGGTATTTTTGATAAAAGTGGGTTTGGAGAGGTCATGACTTTAGTTAATGGTAAGCCCACTATTTTGGAAGAGTGTCAACTTTGCATGCATGTGGATCGTGTTGAAAATATTTTATGTGATAGCTATTTTGTTGAGTTTGCTTATGATCCCACATGTAATTATTATGAGAGAGGAAAATATGGTTGTAGAAATTTTCATGATAATAAATTACCTCTCATTATGTTGAGATTGCTATTGTTTCTTTCCGCTTCCTTGCATATGCTAGTTTTTGCTTTCTATGATAGTTTGTTTGCCTATAGGATGCCTATGCATAGGAAGTATGTTAGACTTAGATGTGTTTGTCATGTGTTTCATGATTCTCTCTTTGCGCTTCAATTCTTGTCTTTTATGTGAGCATCATCGAAATCTCAATGCCTAGCTAGGGGCGTTAAACGATAGCGCTTGTTGGGAGGCAACCCAATTTTATTTTTAGTTATTGCTTTTTGCTTCTGTTTAGGAATAAATATTTGATCTAGCCTCTGGTTAGATGTGTTTTTATGTTTTAATTAGTGTTTGTGCCAAGTTAAACCTATAGGATCTTCTTGGATGATAGTTATTTGATCTTGCTGAAAATTGCAGAAGCTTTCTGTTCACGAACATAATTGTTAAAAATTACCAGAATGTCATAAAATATTGATTCCAATTTCTGCTGATCAATAAACAAATTTTCTAGGTCTTCCTATTTTGGCTGAATTTTTGGAGTTCCAGAAGTTTGCATTAGTTACAGAATACTACAGACTGTTCTGTTTTTGACAGATTCTGTTTTTCGTGTGTTGTTTGCTTATTTTGATGAATCTATGGCTAGTAAAATAGTTTATAAACCATAGAAAAGTTGGAATACAGTAGGTTTAACACCAATATAAATAAAGAATGAGTTCATTACAGTACCTTGAAGTGGTCCTTTGTTTTCTTTCGCTAACGGAGCTTACGAGATTTTCTGCTGAGTTTTGTGTTGTGAAGTTTTCAAGTTTTGGGTGAAAGATTTGATGGATTATGGAACAAGGAGTGGCAAGAGCCTAAGCTTGGGGATGCCCATGGCACCCCAAGATAATCTAAGGACACCTAAAAGCCAATGCTTGGGGATGCCCCGGAAGGCATCCCCTCTTTCGTCTACTTCCATCGGTAACTTTACTTGGAGCTATATTTTTATTCACCACATGATATGTGCTTTGCTTGGAGCGTCTTGTATTATTTGAGTCTTTTCTTTTTAGTTTACCACAATCATCCTTGCTGTACACACCTTTTGAGAGAGACACACTTGACTCGGAAATTATTAGAATACTCTATGTGCTTCACTTATATCTTTTGACTTATATAGTTTTTGCTCTAGTGCTTCACTTATATCTTTTAGAGCACGGTGGTGATTTTGTTTTATAGAAACTATTGTTCTCTCATGCTTCACTTAGATTATTTTGAGAGTCCTACAAAACAGCATGGTAGTTTTCTTTAACAATAATAGGCATTCAAGATTAGTAAAGACAAAAAGAAAAATTCTTATGAGTGTGTTGAATACTATGAGAAGTTTGATGCTTGATAATTGTTTTGAGATATGGAGATGGTGATATTAGAGTCATGCTAGTTGAGTAGTTTTGAATTTGAGAAATACTTGCATTAAAGTTTGTGATTCCCGTAGCATGCACGTATGGTGAACCATTATATGATGAAGTCGGAGCATGATTTATTTATTGATTGTCTTCCTTATGAGTGGCGGTCGGGGACGAGCGATGGTCTTTTCCTACCAATCTATCCCCCTAGGAGCATGCGCGTAATACTTTGCTTTGATAACTTGTAGATTTTTGCAATAAGTATATGAGTTCTTTATGACTAATGTTGAGTCCATGGATTATACACACTTTTCTTCCTTCCACCGTTGCTAGCCTCTCTAATACCACGCACTTTTCGCCGGTATCATACACCCACCATATACCTTCCTCAAAACAGCCACCATACCTACCTATCATGGCATTTTCATAGCCATTCCGACATATATTGCCATGCAACTTACCACCGTTCCATTTACTATGACACGCTCCATCATTGTCATATTGCTTTGCATGATCATGTAGTTGACATTGTATTTGTGGCAAAGCCACCGTTCATAATTCTTTCATACATGTCACTCTTGATTCATTGCATATCCCGGTACACCGCCAGAAGCATTCACATAGAGTCATATTTTGTTCTAAGTATTGAGTTGTAATTGTTGAGTTGTAAGAAAATAAAAGTGTGATGATCATCATTTTTAGAGCATTGTCCCAAGTGAGGAAAGGATGATGGAGACTATGATTCCCCCACAAGTCGGGATGAGACTCCGGACTAAAAAAAAGAGGCCATAAAAAAAGAAAAGTCCCAAAAAATGAGAGAAAAAGAGAGAAGGGACAATGTTACTATCCTTTTACAACACTTGTGCTTCAAAGTAGCACCATGATCTTCATGATAGAGAGTCTCTTATGATATCACTTTCATATACTAGTGGGGATTTTTTCATTATAGAACTTGGCTTGTATATTCCAATGATGGGCTTCCTCAAAATGCCCTAGGTCTTCGTGAGCAAGCGAGTTGGATACACACCCACTTAGTTTCTTTTGTTGAGCTTTCATATACTTATAGCTCTAGTGCATCCGTTGCATGGCAATCCCTACTCACTCACATTGATATCTATTGATGGGCATCTCCATAGCCCGTTGATACGCCTAGTTGATGTGAGACTATCTTCTCCTTTTTGTCTTCTCCACAACCACCATTCTATTCCACATATGGTGCTATGTCCATGGCTCACGCTCATGTATTGCGTGAAGATTGAAAAAGTTTGAGAATGTCAAAAGTATGAAACAATTGCTTGGCTTGTCATCGGGGTTGTGCATGATTTAAATATTTTGTGTGGTGAAGATAGAGCATAGCCAGACTATATGATTTTGTAGGGATAACTTTCTTTGGCCATGTTATTTTGAGAAGACATAATTGCTTAGTTAGTATGCTTGAAGTATTATTATTTTTATGTCAATATTAAACTTTTGTCTTAAATCTTTCGGATCTAAATATTCATACCACAATTAAGAAGAATTACATTGAAATTATGCCAAGTAGCATTCCACATCAAATTTTTTGTTTTTATCATTTACCTACTCGAGGACGAGGAGGAATTAAGCTTGGGGATGCTTGATACGTCTCCAACGTATCTATAATTTTTTATTGTTCCATGCTATATTATATTCTGTTTTGGAAATTATTGGGCTTTATTATACACTTTTATATTATTTTTGGGACTAACCTATTAACCGGAGGCCCAGCCCAGAATTGCTGTTTTTTGCCTATTTCAGAGTTTCGCAGAAAAAGAATATCAAACGGAGTCCAAACGGAATGAAACCTTCGGGAACGTGATTTTCAGAACGAACGTGATCCAGAGGACTTGGACCCTACGTCAAGACATCAAACAGGAGGGCACGAGGTAGGGGGCGCGCCCTCCACCCTCGTGGGCCCCCTGTTGCTCCACCGACGTACTCGTTCCTCCTATATATACCTACGTACCCCCAAACTACCAGATACGGAGCCAAAAACCTAATTCCACCGCCGCAACCTTCTGTACCCGTGAGATCCCATCTTAGGGCCTGTTCCGGAGATCCGCCGGAGGGGCATCGATCACGGAGGGCTTGTACATCAACACCATAGCCTCTCCGATGATGTCTGAGTAGTTTACCTCAGACCTTCGGGTCCATAGTTATTAGCTAGATGGCTTCTTCTCTCTTTTTGGATCTCAACACAATGTTCTCCCCCTCTCTTGTGGAGATCTATTCGATGTAATCTTCTTTTGCGGTGTGTTTGTTGAGACCGGTGAATCGTGGGTTTATGATCAAGTTTATCTATGAACAATATTTGAATCTTCTCTGAATTCTTTTATGTATGATTGGTTATCTTTACAAGTCTCTTTGAATTATCAGTTTGGTTTGGCCTACTAGATTGAACTTTCTTGCAATGGGAGAAGTGCTTAGCTTTGGGTTCAATCTTGCGGTGTCCTTTCCCAGTGACTGTAGGGGCAGCAAGGCACGTATTGTATTGTTGCCATCGAGGATAACAAGATGGGGTTTATATCATATTGCATGAGTTTATCCCTCTACATCATGTCATCTTGCTTAAAGCGTTACTCTGTTCTTATGAACTTAATACTCTAGATGCATGCTGGATAGCGGTCGATGTGTGGAGCAATAGTAGTAGATGCAGGCAGGAGTCGGTCTACTTGTCTCGGACATGATGCCTATATACATGATCATACCTAGATATTCTCATAACTATGCTCAATTCTGTCAATTGCTCAACAGTAATTTGTTCACCCATCGTAAATACTTATGCTCTTGAGAGAAGCCACTAGTGAAACCTATGGCCCCCGGGTCTATTTTCCATCATATTAATCTCCCGACAACAAGCTATTTCTGGCGCCGTTTTTATTTTGTTTTCTTTACTTTGCATCTTTATCATAAAAATACCAAAAATATTATCTTATCATATCTATCAGATCTCACTCTCGTAAGTGACCGTGTAGGGATTGACAACCCCTTATCGCGTTGGTTGCGAGGATTTATTTGTTTGTGTAGGTGCGAGGGACTCGTGCGTGGCCTCCTACTGGATTGATACCTTGGTTCTCAAAAACTGAGGGAAATACTTACGCTACTTTGGTGCATCACCCTTTCCTCTTCAAGGGAAAACCAACGCAGTGCTTAAGAGGTAGCAGTCCACAGTATCAATTCTATTGGAAAAATTCCATCGATTATTTTTGGAGGTTTTGAATTTCCTCTTCCTACTGTCAAGAAGAAATATGATATTCTTATTATTGGGGATGTGCATATCCCCGTTGAGGTAACATAGTGTCACTCGAAATTTCTCCGGTTCCATGTTAGTCGGAATGAGTTTGTTGACAAGACCTGATCAACCTTGTTAGCGGATTCCTTTTGATGAGCATGAGATGGATGAAATTAGAAAGCACAACCTTCTATACCCTCCTTTTACTTTTTGTTATTTAGTTGAAGTAAAGTAAAAATAGTATTTTCCTGTCTGTTTTCTGAATTATCCGTGCAATATAAAAATACCCCGAAAATAAAAGTTCTCCAAATGCCCTGAAAATGGAATATGATTTTTTCTGGAATATTTGAGAATATCTGGCAGTGAGAACACAGCAGGGGAGCAAGCACCTGGCCACGAGGGTCCAGGGCGCGCCCACCCCTACAGGGCGCGCCCCCCTGCCTCGTGGGCCCATGGTGGCTCCCCTCCACTTATTCCTGCACCCACACACTTCTTCTTCCTCCCAAAAAATCACTATCCAGCTCAAGCACGAGTTCTAGCTCATTTTGCTGCGATTTTTGATCTCCTTGCTCAAAGCACCTCTCACAAAACTGCTTGGGGAGATTGTTCCTTGGTATGTGACTCCTCCATTGGTCCAATTAGTTTTTCTTCTAGTGCTTTATTCATTGCAAATTTGTGTTGCCTAGGTGACCATGTTCTTGAGCTTGCGTGTCAAATTTATATGGTTCCAAGTAGTTCTAATGCATGATATTGGCTTTAGGCACTTGTAGGAGTAGTTGCTATCAATTTTGTTGAGCTTGGTTCACTTTTATTTGAAGTTACTAAAAATTTCAGAATTTTTCAAAAAATAATGAAGAGATTTTTGAGGGGCTCATCGAGCCGAAGCTCGAAGGAAAAACAAAGTGAAGAAGCAGAGAGGCCCAAATATAATTTGCCTCGCACCACGAAGGTTCGGCCGTGTGAATGGCCTTCCAATGATTTCTTGAGAGCAGCCGGGATTTATGATGATTTTTATGAATTGGCTGAGAATGCAGGCCTCGCCGACTTCCTTCGCGACCAACGCGAACAGTATCTCTTACTCACCAATACTTTTGTGCAAAACTTCTACTATTATCCTAAGGAATCACCTCCTTCAGTAGAGTTTCATTTATATGATGTGGTTAAGAAGATGTCACTAGATGAATTTTGCAAGGTTTGCAAAATACCTTTCGAGGGTAGCTTAGAGGAACCACATCGTAAAAATGTGGACGGGTTTATTGACACTATTACTGTAGGGGAAACTAGGAAGGTTTCCGATGCAAGAATCACTAGCATACATTTTCCTATTTTACGCTACTTTGCTATATTTGCTAGTCGTTTCTTAATTGGTCGCAGAAACTGTGGAAACCTTAGTGTTCCTGATATTATTATTTTGTTCCATGGTTTATTCTGTGATAATACTGTTAGTATGAGCGGTATTATTGCCAAACGGTTAAGTCTGAACCGTACAAAGGGCCCCATCTTTGGAGGTGTCTATGCTTCACGCCTTGCTGCATATTATAACATACCTATTAGGCACTATGAAAAAGAAGAAAAATTGTTGCCCACTGTTTATCTAGATTATAAGAGTATGGTAGCACATGACTTTATTGTTAAGAATAGGGAAGGGGTGCTTAAATACAAATTGTTCTTTGATAAACATCACCCTGAGACTATTACTTGCCTGCTTCTTCCTTGTTTGATTTATCTGCAGGACCGTATCTCGTTCCGCTGGCGGCCATTCACGCCTACCGGAACCCTACATCAGCCACAGAGCCGGAGCCGGAACCACAATTTGAACCTCCACGACAGTCTAATTACCAGTGGGATCCGGAGATGATTGCCAACCAGTGGCAATCAGAGTCTTCTTCATCTCAGTACGACCCCGGTTACAACTATGGATATCCGCCAGGCCACCCGTAGCAATAAACCAACTTAGGCCAAAAGCCTAAGCTTGGGGGAGTACGTATTTCTCACCGACATTACATTCATGTTCACACACTCATTGCTAGTTGTCGGTGCTCATACTCTTTCACTGTAATATCCATGCTAGTTTATTTTACTTTTTCTTGCTTTCTTCTTGTGTGTTTAATAAACCTTAAGAAAAACCAAAAAAAATAGTTGTAGCTTTTAGCTAGTTTACTTTCTTGCTGTAGTAGTAATAATTAAAAAGAAAACACAAAAATATTTCCCGTTCTTTTGCTTGTTGGGAGCTTTCCCGTGTAAATAGTTTTATTTCTTTTCTTTTCTTTGGGGGTCGATAGGAGAAGACCATAATTAAATTGATGAAGTGGCTCTTATATGCATTATTGTTGATTTAACCAAGAGCCCATATTGCCTTGTCTTCTCCTGTTTATTGAATGCTCGCAGATTCCAGCTTAGTCCAATGCACGTGCACTATTATTATTATTCACATCGTTCGGTCGTGCAAGTGAAAGGCAATTATGACGATATATGATGGACTCACTGAGATGAGAGAAGCTGGTATGAACTCGACCTCTCTTATTTTTGTAAATATGATTAGTTCATCGTTCCTGATTCAGCCTATTATGAATAAACATGTTTGCAATGACAATTAGAGATTATAGTTACTTATGACATTCTTGATTAGCTATGAGTTATAATGGTTTACCTTGCGTGCCAACATGCTATTAAAATGGTTGTGATGTGGTGTAGTGGGGTGGTATCCTCCTTTGAATGATTTAAGTGACTCGACTTGGCACATGTTCACGCATGTAGTTGAAACAAAATCAACATAGCCTTCACGATATTTATGTTCATGGTGGATTATATCCTACTCATGCTTGTACTCAATGTTCATTAATTTTAATGCATGTTCATGACTGTTGTCGCTCTCTAGTTGGTCACTTCCCAGTCTTTTGCTAGCCTTCACTTGTACTAAGCGGGAATACTACTTGTGCATCCAATCCCTTAAACCCCAAAGTTATTCCATATGAGTCCACTATACCTTCCTATATGCGGTATTTACCTGCCGTTCCAAGTAAATTTGTATGTGCCAAACTCTAAATCTTCAAATGAAATTCTGTTTTGTATGTTCGAATAGCTCACGTATCAACTAGGGCTGTCCGTATCTTCCATGCTAGGCGGGTTGTTCTCAAGAGGAGTGGACTCCGCTCCTCACTCACGAGAAAATGGCTGGTCACCGGGATGCCCAGTCCCATGCTTTATGCAAACTAAGTCAAAATAATTGCAAACAAAACTCCCCCTAGGACTGTTGCTAGTTGGAGGCACTCGTTGTTTTGAGCAAGCCATGGATTGATGCTTGTTGGTGGAGGGGGAGTATAAACTTTACCATTCTCTTTGGGAACCGCCTATAATGTGTGTAGCATGGAAGATATCGCCATCTCTTGGTTGTTATGTTGACAATGAAAGTATGCCGCTCAAAATATTATTTATCTCTGCTTTAAAATCGAGCTCTGGCACCTCTACAAAACGCTGCTTCCCTCTGTGAAGGGCCTATCTATTTACTTTTATGTTGAGTCATCATCCTCTTATTAAAAAGCACCAGCTGGAGAGCACCGCTGTCATCTGCATTCATTACTATTAATTTATATTGGGTATGACTATGAATGGATCTCTTTTACCATGAATTACAATGTTTAGTTAGTCCTTGATCTTTAAAGGTGCTCTGCATTTATGTTTTGCGGTCTCAGAAAGGGCTAGCGGATACCATCCTGTTATATCATATCATGATTGTTTTGAGGAAGTGTTGTCATCCGAGATTTATTATTATTGCTCGCTAGTTGATTATGCTATTGATATGAGTAACCATGAGACTTAAGAGTTATTGTGAATGTGGTTAGTCATAGTCTTTGCTGAAAACTTGAATGCTGGCTTTACATATTTGCAACAACAAGAGCAAACAGAGTTTGTAAAAGTTTTTCTTTATCACTTTCAGTTTATCAACTGAATTGCTTGAGGACAAGCAAAGGTTTAAGCTTGGGGGAGTTGATACGTCTCCGTCGTATCTACTTTTCCAAACACTTTTTCCCTTGTTTTGGACTCTAACTTGCATGATTTGAATGGAACTAACCCGGACTGACGCTATTTTCAGCAGACTTTCCATGGTGTTATTTATGTGCAGAAACAAAAGTTCTCGAAATGAACTGAAACTCCACGGAACATATTTTTGGAAAATATTAAAAATACTGGAAGAAGAATCCATGTCAGGGGGGCCTCCACCTGTCCACGAGGGTGGGGGCGCGCCCCCTGCCTCGTGGGCCCCCTGACACTCCACCGACCTCAACTCCAACTCCATATATTCGTGTTCGGGGAGAAAAAAATTAGAGAGAAGGATTCATCGCGTTTTACGATACGGAGTCGCCGCCAAGCCCTAAAACCTCTCGGGAGGGCTGATCTGAAGTCCGTTCGAGGCTCCGGAGAGCGGAATCCGTCGCCGTCATCATCATCAACCATCCTCCATCACCAATTTCATGATGCTCACCGCCGTGCGTGAGTAATTCCATCGTAGGCTTGCTGGACGGTGATGGGTTGGATGAGATTTATCATGTAATCGAGTTAGTTTGGTTAGGGTTTGATCCCTAGTATCCACTATGTTCCGAGATTGATGTTGCTATGACTTTGCTATGCTTAATGCTTGTCACTAGGGCCCGAGTGCCATGATTTCAGATATGAACCTATTATGTTTTCATGAATATATGCGAGTTCTTGATCCTATCTTGCAAGTCTATAG
Source organism: Aegilops tauschii subsp. strangulata (assembly GCF_002575655.3). NCBI lineage: Eukaryota > Viridiplantae > Streptophyta > Magnoliopsida > Poales > Poaceae > Aegilops > Aegilops tauschii. The sequence continues at coordinate 513,353,006 of NC_053041.3, forward strand.
TCACCTACTATGTATTATGATCCGGCAACCCCGAAGTGACAATAATCGGGACCACTCCCGGTGATGACCGTAGTTTGAGGAGTTCATGTATTCACTATGTGTTAATACTTTGGTCCGGTACTCTATTAAAAGGAGGCCTTAATATCCCTTAGTTTGCGCTAGGACCCCGCTGCCACGGGAGGGTAGGACAAAAGATGTCATGCAAGTTCTTTTCCATAAGCAAGTATGACTATATTCGGAATACATGCCTACATTACATTGATGAATTGGAGCTAGTTCTGTGTCACCCTATGTTATGACTGTTACATGATGAACCGCATCCGGCATAATTCTCCATCACCGATCCAATGCCTACGAGCTTTTCACATATTGTTCTTCGCTTATTTACTTTTCCGTTGCTACTGATACAATCACTACAAAACCCAAAAATATTACTTTTGCTACTGTTACCGTTACTTCCATATTACTTTGCTACTAAATACTTTGCTGCAGATACTAAGTTATCCAGGTGTGGTTGAATTGACAACTCAACTGCTAATACTTGAGAATATTCTTTGGCTCCCCTTGTGTCGAATCAATAAATTTGCGTTGAATACTCCACCCTCGAAAACTGTTGCGATCCCCTATACTTGTGGGTTATCACTCGTTCCATTGTTCCGGAGAACAGAGCCTTAGTCATCTTGCCCGTAAGGCATGGTTCGCAAGCATCAAGTGATTCATAATCAAGTGATTCCAAAATCCCATCAGCATGGAGTTTCTTCATGCGCTTTACACCAATATGACCTAAACGGCAGTGCCACAAATAAGTTGCACTATCATTGTTAACTTTGCATCTTTTGGCTTCAATATTATGAATATGTGTATCACTACGATCGAGATCCAACAAACCATTTTCATTGGGTGTATGACCATAGAAGGTTTTATTCATGTAAACAGAACAACAACTATTCTCTAACTTAAATGAATAACCGTATTGCAATAAACATGATCAAATCATATTCTTGCTCAACGCAAACACCAAATAACATTTATTTAGGTTCAACACTAATCCCGAAAGTATAGGGAGTGTGCGATGATGATCATATCAATCTTGGAACTACTTCCAACACACATCGATAACATGTATATCAAATATACCTATGTTCACTTTGCCATCCTTCTTATCCGCCAATTACTTGGGGTAGTTCCGCTTCTAGTGACCAGTCCCTTTGTAGTAGAAGCACTTAGTCTCAGGCTTAGGTCCAGACTTGGGCTTCTTCACTCGAGCAGCAACTTGCTTGTCGTTCTTCTTGAAGTTCCCCTTCTTCCCTTTGCCCCTTTTCTTGAAACTAGTGGTCTTGTCAACCATCAACATTTGATGCTTTTCTTGATTTCTACCTTCGTCGATTTCAGCATCACGAAGAGCTTGGGAATCGTTTCCGTTTATCCCTTGCATATTATAGTTCATCACGAAGTTCTAGTAACTTGGTGATAGTGACTAGAGAACTCTGTCAATCACTATCTTATCTGGAAGATTAACTCCCACTTGATTCAAGTGATTGTAGTACTCAGACAATCTGAGCACATGCTCACTGGTTGAGTTATTCTCCTCCATCTTGTAGGCAAAGTACTGTCAGAGGTCTCATACCTCTCGACATGGGCATGAGTATGAAATACCAATTTCAACTCTTGGAACATCTTATATGCTCCATGACGTTCAAAACATTTTTGAAGTCCCGGTTTTAAGCCGTAAAGCATGGTGCACTAAACTATCAAGTAGTCATCATACCGAGCTTTTGTCAAAACGTTCATAGCGTCTGCATCTGCTCCTGCAATAGGTCTGTCACCTAGCGGTGCATCAAGGACATAATTCTTCTGTGCAGCAATAAGGAAAATCCTCAGATCACGGACCAAGTCCGCATCATTGCTACTAACATCTTTCAACTTATATTTCTCTAAGAACATATAAAATAAACGGGGAGTTACATCGCGAGCTATTGATCTACAACATAGATATGCAAATACTACCAGGACTAAGTTTATGATAAATTAAAGTTCAATTAATCATATTACTTAAGAACTCCCACTTAGATAGACATCCCTCTAGTCATCTAAATGATCACGTGATCCAAATCAACTAAACCATGTCCGATCATCACGTGAGATGGAGTAGTTTTCAATGGTGGACATCACTATGTTGATCATATCTTCTATATGATTCACTCTCGACCTTTCGGTCTCCGTGTTCCGAGGCCATATCTGCATTTGCTAGGCTCGTCAAGTTTAACCTGAGTATTCTGCGTGTGCAAAACTGTCTTGCACCCGTTGTATTTGAACGTAGAGCTTATCACACCCGATCATCACGTGGTGTCTCAGCACGAAGAACTTTCGCAACGGTGCATACTCAGGGAGAACACTTATACCTTGAAATTTTAGTAAGGGATCATCTTATAAAGCTACCGCCGAACTAAGCAAAATAAGATGTATAAAAGATAAACATCACATGCAATCAAAATATGTGACATGATATGGCCATCATCATCTTGTGCCTTTGATCTCCATCTCCAAAGCATCGTCATGATCTCCATCGTCACCGGCATGACACCATGATCTCCATCATCTTGATCTATATCAATGTGTCGTCACATGGTCGTCTCGCCAACTATTGCTATCACATAGCGATAAAGTAAAGCAATTATTTGGCGCTTGCATCTTATGCAATAAAGAGACAACCATAAGGCTTCTGCCAGTTGCCGATAACTTCAACAAAACATGATGATCTCATAAAACAACTTATATCTCATCACGTCTTGACCATATCACATCACAACATGCCCTGCAAAAACAAGTTAGACGTCCTCTACTTTGTTGTTGCAAGTTTTATGTGGCTGCTACGGGCTGAGCAAGAACCGTTCTTACCTACGCATCAAAACCACAACGATAGTTCGTTAAGTTAGTGCTGTTTTAACCTTCTCAAGGATCGGGCGTAGCCACACTCGGTTCAACTAAAGTTGGAGAAACTAACACCCGCCAGCCACCTATGTGCAAAGCACGTCAGTAGAACCAGTCTCGCGTAAGCGTACGCGTAATGTCGGTCCGGGCCACTTCATCCAACAATACCGCCAAACCAAAGTATGACATGCTGGTAAGCAGTATGACTTGTATCTCCCACAACTCACTTGTGTTCTACTCGTGCATATAACATCTACGCATAAAACCAGGCTCGGATGCCACTGTTGGGGAACGTAGTAATTTCAAAAATTTCCTACACACACAGGATCATGGTGATGCATAGCAACAAAAGGGGAGAGTGTTGTCCACGTACCCTTGTAGACCGAAAGCGGAAGCGTTAGCACAACACTGTTGATGTAGTCGTACGTCTTCACGATCCGACCGATCCAAGTACCGAACGTACGGCACCTCCGAGTTCAGCACACGTTCAGCTCGATGACGTCCCGCGAACTCCGATCCAGCAGAGCTTCACGGGAGAGTTCCCTCAGCATGACAGCGTGATGACGGTGATGATGTTGCTACCGACGCAGGGCTTCGCCTAAACACCGCTACGATATGATCGAGGTGGAATATGGTGGAGGGGGGCACCGCACACGGCTAAGAGATCAAGAGATCAATTTTTGTGTCTATGGGGTGCCCCCCTCCCCCGTATATAAAGGAGTGTAGGAGGGGGAGAGCCGGCCCTCTCTATGGCGCGGCATAGGGGAGTCCTACTCCCATCGGGAGTAGGATTCCCCCTTTCCTAGTAGAACTAGGAGCCCTTCCAAGTAGTAGGAGTAGGAGAGAAGGAAATGGAAAAGAGAAGAGAAGGAAGGAGGGGGCGCCGCCCCTCCCCCTAGTCCAATTCGGACTAGGCCTTGGGGGCGTGCAGCCTCCCCTCTCTCTTTCCCCTAAAGCCCAATAAGGCCCATATACTCCCCGGCGAATTCCCGTAACTCCCCGGTACTCCGAAAAATACCCGAATCACTCGGAACCTTTCCGATGTCCGAATATAGTCGTCCAATATATCGATCTTTACGTCTCGACCATTTCGAGACTCCTCGTTATGTCCCCGATCTAATCCGGGACTCCGAACTAACTTCGGTACATCAAAACACATAAACTCATAATATAACCGCCATCGAACTTTAAGCGTGCGGAACCTGGATGCTCATATTGGCTCCCACATATTCTACGAAGATCTTTATCGGTCAAACCGCATAACAACATATGTTGTTCCCTTTGTCATCGGTATGTTACTTTCCCGAGATTCTATCGTCGGTATCTCAATACCTAGTTTAATCTCGTTACCGGTAAGTCTCTTTACTCGTTCCGTAATACATCATCCCGCAACTAACTCATTAGTTGCAATGCTTGCAAGGCTTATAGTGATGTGCATTACCGAGTGGGCCCAGAGATACCTCTCCGACAATCGGAATGACAAATCCTAATCTCGAAATACGCCAACCCAACAAGTACCTTTGGAGACACCTCTAGAGCACCTTTATAATCACCCAGTTATGTTGTGACGTTTGGTAGCACACAAAGTGTTCCTCGGGTAAACGGGAGTTGCATAATCTCATAGTCATAGGAACATGTATAAGTCATGAAGAAAGCAATAGCAACATACTAAACGATCAAGTGCTAAGCTAACGGAATGGGTCAAGTCAATCACATCATTCTCCTAATGATGTGATCCCGTTAATCAAATGACAACTCATGTCTATGGTTAGGAAACTTAACCATCTTTGATTAACGAGCTAGTCAAGTAGAGGCATACTAGTGACACTATGTTTGTCTATGTATTCACACATGTATTATGTTTCCGGTTAATACAATTCTAGCATGAATAATAAACATTTATCATGAAATAAGGAAATAAATAATAACTTTATTATTGCCTCTAGGGCATATTTCCTTCAGTCTCCCACTTGCGCTAGAGTCAATAATCTAGTTCACATCGCCATGTGACTTAACACCAATAGTTCACATCACCATGTGATTAACACCCATAGTTCACATCGTCATGTGACCAACACCCAAAGGGTTTACTAGAGTCAATAATCTAGTTCACATCGCTATGTGATTAACACCCAAAGAGTACTAAGGTGTGATCATGTTTTGCTTGTGAGAGAAGTTTAGTCTACGGGTCTGCCACATTCAGATCCGTATGTATTTTGCAAATTTCTATGTCAACAATGCTCTGCACGGAGCTACTCTAGCTAATTGCTCCCACTTTCAATATGTATCCAGATTGAGACTTAGAGTTATCTGGATCAGTGTCAAAACTTGCATTGACGTAACCCTTTACGACGAACCTTTTGTCGCCTCCATAATCGAGAAACATATCCTTATTCCACTAAGGATAATTTTGACCGCTATCCAGTGATCTACTCCTAGATCACATTTGTACTCCCTTGCTAAACTCAGTGTAGGGTATACAATAGATCTGGTACACAGCATGGCATACTTTATAGAACCTATGGCTGAGGCACAGGGAATATTGACTTTCATTCTCTTTCTATCTTCTGCCGTGGTCGGGCTTTGAGTCTTACTCAATTTCACACCTTATAACACAGGCAAGAACTCTTTCTTTAACTGTTCCATTTTGAACTACTTCAAAATCTTGTCAAGGTATGTACTCATTGAAAAAACTTATCAAGCGTCTTGATCTATCTCTATAGATCTTTATGCTCAATATGTAAGCAGCTTCACCGAGGTCTTTATTTGAAAAGCTCCTTTTAAATACTCCTTTATGTTTTCCAGAAAAATACTACATTATTTCCGATCAACAATATGTCATTCACATATACTTATCAGAAATGCTGTAGTGCTCCCACTCACTTTCTTGTAAATACAGGCTTCACCGCAAGTCTGTAAAAAAGTATATGCTTTAATCAACTCATCAAAGCGTATATTCCAACTCCGAGATGCTTGCACCAGTCCACAGATGGATCGCTGGAGCTTGCACATTTTGTTAGCACCTTTATGAGTGACAAAACCTTCTGGTTGCATCATATACAACTCTTCTTTAATAAATCCACGAGGGTGGGGGGTGCGCCTGCCCCCCTGGGCGCGCCCCCTGCCTCGTGGGCCCCCTGACACTCCACCGACCTCAACTCCAACTCCATATATTCTTGTTCGGGGAGAAAAAAAATCAGAGAGAAGGATTCATCGCGTTTTACGATACGGAGCCGCTGCCAAGTCCGTTCGGGGCTCCGAAGAGGGGAATCCGTCGCCGTCGTCCTCATCAACCATCCTCCATCACCAATTTCATGATGCTCACCGCCGTGCGGAGTAATTCCATCGTAGGCTTGCTGGACGGTGATGGGTTGGATGAGATTTATCATGTAATCGAGTTAGTTTGGTTAGGGTTTGATCCCTAGTATCCACTATGTTCTGAGATTGATATTGCTATGACTTTGCTATGCTTAATGCTTGTCACTAGGGCCCGAGTGCCATGATTTCAGATATGAACCTATTATGTTTTCATGAATATATGTGAGTTCTTGATCTTATCTTGCAAGTCTATAGTCACCTACTATGTGTTATGATCCGGCAACCCCGAAGTGACAATAATGGGGACCACTCCCGGTGATGACCGTAGTTTGAGGAGTTCATGTATTCACTATGTGTTAATGCTTTGGTCCGGTACTCTATTAAAAGGAGGCCTTAATATCCCTTAGTTTCTGCTAGGACCCCGCTGCCACGGGAGGGTAGGACAAAAGATGTCATGCAAGTTCTTTTCCATAAGCACGTATGACTATATTCGGAATACATGCCTACATTACATTGATGAATTAAAACTAGTTCTGTGTCACCCTATGTTATGACTGTTACATGATGAACCGCATCCGACATAATTCTCCATCACCGATCCAATGCCTACGAGCTTTTCACATATTGTTCTTCGCTTATTTACTTTTCCATTGCTACTGTTACAATCACTACAAAACCCAAAAATATTACTTTTGCTAGTTTTACCGTTACTTCCATATTACTTTGCTACTAAATACTTTGCTGCAGATACTAAGTTATCCAGGTGTGGTTGAATTGACAACTCAACTACTAATACTTGAGAATATTCTTTGGCTCCCCTTGTGTCGAATCAATAAATTTGGGTTGAATACTCTACCCTTGAAAACTGTTGCGATCCCCTATACTTGTGGGTTACCAAGACTATTTTCTGGCGCCGTTGCCAGGGAGCATAGCTGTATTCGTTGAGTCACTTGGGATTTATATCTGGTGGTCACTATGAAGAACTTGAAAGACGCTAAGACAAAAATTTATCCCTCAACTACGAGGGGAGGTAAGGAACTGCCATCTAGCTCTGCACTTGATTCACCTTCTGTTTTGAGTAAGCTTGCGACACCTAAACCTGCTTCTACTATTAATTCTGATATGTTGCATGTTATTGATGATGCCACTTCAGCTATGCATGATACTTATGATGAAACTACTTCTATGCTTGGTACTACTGTGCCACTTGGTGAATTTCTTGATGAACAACTTGCTAGGGTTAGAGAGAATGAAATTATTGAAACTGATAATATTGAAGATAGTGATGATGAAGACTCTCCCCCTAATAAATATGAATTACCTGTTGTGCCTGAGGGTTATGTTCTGGATGAAGAATCTGCTAGAGCTATTTTAGCTTGCAATGATAGAAGTGATCTTAAGAAGTTATTAGCTAAATGGAAGCAGCAATCTCTTAATGCTAGAATGAAACCTGACCCTGCTTTTGCTACTTCACCTATCTGTGTTACTGATAAGGATTATGAATTCTCTGTTGATCCTGATATAATTACTTTGGTTGAATCTGATCCTTTTTATGGCTATGAATCTGAAACTGTTGTGGCACATCTTACTAAATTAAATGATATAGCCACCCTGTTCACTAATGATGAGAGAACTCGCTACTTTTATATCCTTAAAATATTTCCGTTCCCATTAAAGGGTGATGCTAAGATATGGTTTAATTCTCTTGATCCTGGTTGTGTGCGTAGTCCCCAGGATATGATTTATTACTTCTCTGCTAAATATTTCCCTGCCCATAAGAAACAAGCTGCTTTAAGGGATATATACAATTTTGTGCAAATTGAAGAAGAGAGTCTCCCACAAGCTTGGGGGACGCTTCTCCAATTGCTTAATGCTTTGCCTGATCATCCTCTTAAGAAAAATGAAATACTTGATATCTTTTATAATGGACTAACCGATGCTTCCAGAGATTACCTGGATAGTTGTGCTGGTTCTATTTTCAGGGAAAGAACACCAGATGAAGCTGAAATTCTATTGAATAATATGTTGACAAATGAAAATAATTGGACACTTCCTGAGCCAATTCCTGAGCCTATTCCTAAACCAACTCCGAAGAAGAGGGGTGTTCCATTTCTCAGTCCTGAAGATATGCAAGAGGCAAAGAAATCTATGAAATAAAAAGGTATTAAAGCTGAAGATGTTAAGAATTTACCTCCTATTGAAGAAATACATGGTCTTAATTTACCGCCTGTTGAAGAAACATATGATCTTAATCCTTCATTTGATGAAGAAAAACATGGTCTTGATAACCCGACACAGGTAGTAAAGGTAAATTCTCTCTATAGATTTGATGAAGGTGATATTCCTCACTATAAGTCTGCTAGACAATGCTTAGAAGAGTTTGATAATTTTATTGTCAAACAAGAAAACTTCAATGCTTATTTTGGTAGACAATTGAAATACAATTCCGATACGCTTGAACACTTGGGTGATTATATGTCTAGAGTTAAAGGTGAACTTAAACTCATTAGTAAACATGCTTCTATGGTTACCACTCAAGTGGAACAAGTACTTAAAGCTCAAAATGATTTGCTCAATGAATTAAATAGTAAGAATAATGATTATGTTGTTAGAGTGGCTACTAGAACTGGTAAAATGACTGAGGAACCTTTGTATCCTGAAGGCCACCCTAAGAGAATTGAGCAGGATTCTCAGAGAAATAATTTAGATGCACCTAGTCCTTCTAAAAGGAAGAAAAAGAAAAATGATAGGACTTTGCATGCTTCTAGTGAACCTATTGCTGAAACACCTGAGAATCCAAATGATATTTCTATTTCTGATGCCGAAACACAATCTGGTAATGAACATGAACCTAATGAAAATGTTAATGATAATGTTCATGATGATGCTCAACCTAGCAATGATAATGATGTAGAAATTGAACCTGCTGTTGATCTTGATAACCCACAATCAAAGAATCAACGTTATGATAAGAGAGACTTTGTTGCTAGGAAGCACGGTAAAGAAAGAGAACCATGCGTTCAGAAACCCATGCCTTTTCCTCCCAATCCATCCAAGAAAAAGGATGATGAGGATTTTGAGCGCTTTGCTGAAATGATTAGACCTATCTTTTTGCGTATGCGTTTTACTGATATGCTCAAAATGAATCCTTATGCTAAGTACATGAAAGAAATTGTCACTAATAAAAGAAAGATACCGGAAGCTGAAATTTCCACCATGCTTGCTAATTATACTTTTAAGGGTGGAATACCTAAGAAACTTGGAGATCCAGGGGTACCAACTATACCATGCTCCATTAAAAGAAACTATGTTAAAACTGCTTTATGTGATCTTGGAGCCGGTGTTAGTGTTATGCCTCTCTCTTTATATCGTAGACTTGATTTGAATAAGTTGACACCTACTGAAATATCTTTGCAAATGGCTAATAAATCAACTGCTATACCTGTCGGTATCTGTGAGGATGTGCCTGTTGTGGTTGCAAATGTTACTATTTTGACGGACTTTGTTATTCTTGATATTCCCGAGGACGATAGTATGTCTATTATTCTCGGAAGACCTTTTTTGAATACTGCAGGGGCTGTTATTGATTGCAACAAAGGCAATTTCACTTTTCATGTTAATGGTAATGAGCATACGGTACACTTTCCGAGGAAACAACCCCAAGTCCATGATACGTCTCCAACGTATCTATAATTTTTGATTGTTCCATGCTATATTATATTCTGTTTTGGACATTATTGGGCTTTATTATACACTTTTATATTATTTTTGGGACTAACCTATTAACCGGAGGCCCAGCCCAGAATTGCTGTTTTTTTGCCTATTTCAGAGTTTTGCAGAAAAAGAATATCAAACGGAGTCCAAACGGAATGAAACCTTCGGGAACGTGATTTTCGGAACGAACGTGATCCAGAGGACTTGGACCCTACGTCAAGACATCAAACAGGAGGGCATGAGGTAGGGGGGCGCCTACCCCCCTGGGCGCGCCCTCCACCCTCGTGGGCCCCCTGTTGCTCCACCGACGTACTCCTTCCTCCTATATATACCTACGTACCCCCAAACTACCAGATACGGAGCCAAAAACCTAATTCCACCGCCGCAACCTTCTGTACCCGTGAGATCCCATCTTGGGACCTGTTCCGGAGCTCCGCCGGAGGGGGCATCGATCACGGAGGGCTTGTACATCAACACCATAGCCTCTCCGATGATGTGTGAGTAGTTTACCTCAGACCTTCGGATCCATAGTTATTAGCTAAATGGCTTCTTCTCTCTTTTTGGATCTCAACACAATGTTCTCCCCCTCTCTTGTGGAGATCTATTCGATGTAATCTTCTTTTGTGGTGTGTTTGTTGAGACCGATGAATTATGGGTTTGTGATCAAGTTTATCTATGAACAATATTTGAATCTTCTCTGAATTCTTTTATGTATGATTGGTTATCTTTACAAGTCTCTTCGAATTATCAGTTTGGTTTGGCCTACTAGATTGATCTTTCTTGCAATGGGAGAAGTTCTTAGCTTTGGGTTCAATCTTGCGGTGTCCTTTCCCAGTGACAGTAGGGGCAGCAAGGCACGTATTGTATTGCTGCCATCGAGGATAACAAGATGGGGTTTATATCATATTGCATGAGTTTATCCCTCTACATCATGTCATCTTGCTTAAAGCGTTACTCTGTTCTTATGAACTTAATACTCTAGATGCATGCTGGATAGCGGTCGATGTGTGGAGTAATAGTAGTAGATGCAGGTAGGAGTCGGTCTACTTGTCTCGGACGTGATGCCTATATACATGATCATACCTAGATATTCTCATAACTATGCTCAATTCTGTCAATTGCTCAACAGTAATTTGTTCACCCATCGTAAATACTTATGCTCTTGAGAGAAGCCACTAGTGAAACCTATGGCCCCCGGGTCTATTTTCCATCATATTAATCTCCCGACAACAAGCTATTTCTGGCGCCGTTTTTATTTTGTTTTCTTTACTTTGCATCTTTATCATAAAAATACCAAAAATATTATCTTATCATATCTATCAGATCTCACTCTCGTAAGTGACCGTGTAGGGATTGACAACCCCTTATCGCGGTGGTTGCGAGGATTTATTTGTTTGTGTAGGTGCGAGGGACTCGTGCGTGGCCTCCTACTGGATTGATACCTTGGTTCTCAAAAACTGAGGGAAATACTTACGCTACTTTGCTGCATCACCCTTTCCTCTTCAAGGGAAAATCAATGCAGTGCTCAAGAGGTAGCAAGAAGGATTTCTGGCGCTGTTGCCGGGGAGTCTACGCAAAAGTCAACATACCAAGTACCCATCACAAACCCTTATCTCCCGCATTACATTATTTGCCATTTGCCTCTCGTTTTCCTCTCCCCCACTTCACCCTTACCATTTTATTTTCCTTCTTCCAGTATGCCTTTTTGTTTGTGTTTCCACGTGCCTTCTATTTGCTTGCATCTTTGCTTGCTAAAAATCTATTGATATGGATCCACTTAAAGTGTTCTACTTGGATCATCTTCGATCCTTATGCGCTTGTGCTGAAACCCCAACTAGCCTAGTTGATGGGAAATCTTTAGATGAGCATGCTCATTTTGTGCGTCATCGTTTGTCTGAAAAAGGGAAGCTCTTATGGTATCATATAAATAGTTTGCTATGCTATGCTTGGAATCTTTGTGAAATTTGTGATTTTACTTGTTGCTCTAAGAACCCTAAAAAACACCTTCCCTACCTATGTGAGTTCAATGATAATGAAATCTTATCTTCTTATGCAAAGGGTGTTTATAGCTACTATGATATCGAACAAATTGAAGAATTTGTCGTTTTTAAGGGTGCTCATGAAGTTGCTTCTTTGATTGAAAAGTATGATTTTACTCTCAACAAATCTGAAAATTCCGTCATACTTAAATATTGCAATGAAAACATTGCTCATAATGTCTATGTCCAAGAATTTATTGAAAGAATGACCGTTGCTTTGGAAGAAAATAATGATATGCATGAATCTATAGATAATGATGATTCCGATGATTTGGTTGAAATATCCCTTGATGAACATGATGCTTGCTATTCTTGTGGCCATGATGCCAATATTTATGAAGACGAATTTGCTATAGTTCCTTATGTTAAAAATGAGATCGTTGCTATTGCACCCATGATTGATAGTTCCTTCGATGAAAAGCATGATTTCAATGATTTTACTATAAATTCTCTTGATGTCAATTGTGCTAATAATATGCAAAACCCTAAGCTTGGGGATGCTAGTTTTGCTATGTCTACTACTTGTTGCAATGATCATGATTGGGGTGATTCTTGTTTTGATCTTGAAAATCTATTTAAGCCCCATGATGAATATGAGATTGATAATAGTCTTTGAAATAATATTGAAAGTGGGTTTGGAAGAGCGTCAATTTTAGATCCCACATATTTGGAGAATGTTCAATCTTATGGTATTTTTGATAAAAGTGGGTTTGGAGAGGTCATGACTTTAGTTAATGGTAAGCCCACTATTTTGGAAGAGTGTCAACTTTGCATGCATGTGGATCGTGTTGAAAATATTTTATGTGATAGCTATTTTGTTGAGTTTGCTTATGATCCCACATGTAATTATTATGAGAGAGGAAAATATGGTTGTAGAAATTTTCATGATAATAAATTACCTCTCATTATGTTGAGATTGCTATTGTTTCTTTCCGCTTCCTTGCATATGCTAGTTTTTGCTTTCTATGATAGTTTGTTTGCCTATAGGATGCCTATGCATAGGAAGTATGTTAGACTTAGATGTGTTTGTCATGTGTTTCATGATTCTCTCTTTGCGCTTCAATTCTTGTCTTTTATGTGAGCATCATCGAAATCTCAATGCCTAGCTAGGGGCGTTAAACGATAGCGCTTGTTGGGAGGCAACCCAATTTTATTTTTAGTTATTGCTTTTTGCTTCTGTTTAGGAATAAATATTTGATCTAGCCTCTGGTTAGATGTGTTTTTATGTTTTAATTAGTGTTTGTGCCAAGTTAAACCTATAGGATCTTCTTGGATGATAGTTATTTGATCTTGCTGAAAATTGCAGAAGCTTTCTGTTCACGAACATAATTGTTAAAAATTACCAGAATGTCATAAAATATTGATTCCAATTTCTGCTGATCAATAAACAAATTTTCTAGGTCTTCCTATTTTGGCTGAATTTTTGGAGTTCCAGAAGTTTGCATTAGTTACAGAATACTACAGACTGTTCTGTTTTTGACAGATTCTGTTTTTCGTGTGTTGTTTGCTTATTTTGATGAATCTATGGCTAGTAAAATAGTTTATAAACCATAGAAAAGTTGGAATACAGTAGGTTTAACACCAATATAAATAAAGAATGAGTTCATTACAGTACCTTGAAGTGGTCCTTTGTTTTCTTTCGCTAACGGAGCTTACGAGATTTTCTGCTGAGTTTTGTGTTGTGAAGTTTTCAAGTTTTGGGTGAAAGATTTGATGGATTATGGAACAAGGAGTGGCAAGAGCCTAAGCTTGGGGATGCCCATGGCACCCCAAGATAATCTAAGGACACCTAAAAGCCAATGCTTGGGGATGCCCCGGAAGGCATCCCCTCTTTCGTCTACTTCCATCGGTAACTTTACTTGGAGCTATATTTTTATTCACCACATGATATGTGCTTTGCTTGGAGCGTCTTGTATTATTTGAGTCTTTGCTTTTTAGTTTACCACAATCATCCTTGCTGTACACACCTTTTGAGAGAGACACACTTGACTCGGAAATTATTAGAATACTCTATGTGCTTCACTTATATCTTTTGACTTATATAGTTTTTGCTCTAGTGCTTCACTTATATCTTTTAGAGCACGGTGGTGATTTTGTTTTATAGAAACTATTGTTCTCTCATGCTTCACTTAGATTATTTTGAGAGTCCTACAAAACAGCATGGTAGTTTTCTTTAACAATAATAGGCATTCAAGATTAGTAAAGACAAAAAGAAAAATTCTTATGAGTGTGTTGAATACTATGAGAAGTTTGATGCTTGATAATTGTTTTGAGATATGGAGATGGTGATATTAGAGTCATGCTAGTTGAGTAGTTTTGAATTTGAGAAATACTTGCATTAAAGTTTGTGATTCCCGTAGCATGCACGTATGGTGAACCATTATATGATGAAGTCGGAGCATGATTTATTTATTGATTGTCTTCCTTATGAGTGGCGGTCGGGGACGAGCGATGGTCTTTTCCTACCAATCTATCCCCCTAGGAGCATGCGCGTAATACTTTGCTTTGATAACTTGTAGATTTTTGCAATAAGTATATGAGTTCTTTATGACTAATGTTGAGTCCATGGATTATACACACTTTTCTTCCTTCCACCGTTGCTAGCCTCTCTAATACCACGCACTTTTCGCCGGTATCATACACCCACCATATACCTTCCTCAAAACAGCCACCATACCTACCTATCATGGCATTTTCATAGCCATTCCGACATATATTGCCATGCAACTTACCACCGTTCCGTTTACTATGACACGCTCCATCATTGTCATATTGCTTTGCATGATCATGTAGTTGACATTGTATTTGTGGCAAAGCCACCGTTCATAATTCTTTCATACATGTCACTCTTGATTCATTGCATATCCCGGTACACCGCCAGAAGCATTCACATAGAGTCATATTTTGTTCTAAGTATTGAGTTGTAATTGTTGAGTTGTAAGAAAATAAAAGTGTGATGATCATCATTTTTAGAGCATTGTCCCAAGTGAGGAAAGGATGATGGAGACTATGATTCCCCCACAAGTCGGGATGAGACTCCGGACTAAAAAAAAGAGGCCATAAAAAAAGAAAAGGCCCAAAAAATGAGAGAAAAAGAGAGAAGGGACAATGTTACTATCCTTTTACAACACTTGTGCTTCAAAGTAGCACCATGATCTTCATGATAGAGAGTCTCTTATGATATCACTTTCATATACTAGTGGGGATTTTTTCATTATAGAACTTGGCTTGTATATTCCAATGATGGGCTTCCTCAAAATGCCCTAGGTCTTCGTGAGCAAGCGAGTTGGATACACACCCACTTAGTTTCTTTTGTTGAGCTTTCATATACTTATAGCTCTAGTGCATCCGTTGCATGGCAATCCCTACTCACTCACATTGATATCTATTGATGGGCATCTCCATAGCCCGTTGATACGCCTAGTTGATGTGAGACTATCTTCTCCTTTTTGTCTTCTCCACAACCACCATTCTATTCCACATATGGTGCTATGTCCATGGCTCACGCTCATGTATTGCGTGAAGATTGAAAAAGTTTGAGAATGTCAAAAGTATGAAACAATTGCTTGGCTTGTCATCGGGGTTGTGCATGATTTAAATATTTTGTGTGGTGAAGATAGAGCATAGCCAGACTATATGATTTTGTAGGGATAACTTTCTTTGGCCATGTTATTTTGAGAAGACATAATTGCTTAGTTAGTATGCTTGAAGTATTATTATTTTTATGTCAATATTAAACTTTTGTCTTAAATCTTTCGGATCTAAATATTCATACCACAATTAAGAAGAATTACATTGAAATTATGCCAAGTAGCATTCCACATCAAAATTTTTGTTTTTATCATTTACCTACTCGAGGACGAGGAGGAATTAAGCTTGGGGATGCTTGATACGTCTCCAACGTATCTATAATTTTTTATTGTTCCATGCTATATTATATTCTGTTTTGGAAATTATTGGGCTTTATTATACACTTTTATATTATTTTTGGGACTAACCTATTAACCGGAGGCCCAGCCCAGAATTGCTGTTTTTTGCCTATTTCAGAGTTTCGCAGAAAAAGAATATCAAACGGAGTCCAAACGGAATGAAACCTTCGGGAACGTGATTTTCAGAACGAACGTGATCCAGAGGACTTGGACCCTACGTCAAGACATCAAACAGGAGGGCACGAGGTAGGGGGCGCGCCCTCCACCCTCGTGGGCCCCCTGTTGCTCCACCGACGTACTCGTTCCTCCTATATATACCTACGTACCCCCAAACTACCAGATACGGAGCCAAAAACCTAATTCCACCGCCGCAACCTTCTGTACCCGTGAGATCCCATCTTAGGGCCTGTTCCGGAGATCCGCCGGAGGGGCATCGATCACGGAGGGCTTGTACATCAACACCATAGCCTCTCCGATGATGTCTGAGTAGTTTACCTCAGACCTTCGGGTCCATAGTTATTAGCTAGATGGCTTCTTCTCTCTTTTTGGATCTCAACACAATGTTCTCCCCCTCTCTTGTGGAGATCTATTCGATGTAATCTTCTTTTGCGGTGTGTTTGTTGAGACCGGTGAATCGTGGGTTTATGATCAAGTTTATCTATGAACAATATTTGAATCTTCTCTGAATTCTTTTATGTATGATTGGTTATCTTTACAAGTCTCTTTGAATTATCAGTTTGGTTTGGCCTACTAGATTGAACTTTCTTGCAATGGGAGAAGTGCTTAGCTTTGGGTTCAATCTTGCGGTGTCCTTTCCCAGTGACTGTAGGGGCAGCAAGGCACGTATTGTATTGTTGCCATCGAGGATAACAAGATGGGGTTTATATCATATTGCATGAGTTTATCCCTCTACATCATGTCATCTTGCTTAAAGCGTTACTCTGTTCTTATGAACTTAATACTCTAGATGCATGCTGGATAGCGGTCGATGTGTGGAGCAATAGTAGTAGATGCAGGCAGGAGTCGGTCTACTTGTCTCGGACATGATGCCTATATACATGATCATACCTAGATATTCTCATAACTATGCTCAATTCTGTCAATTGCTCAACAGTAATTTGTTCACCCATCGTAAATACTTATGCTCTTGAGAGAAGCCACTAGTGAAACCTATGGCCCCCGGGTCTATTTTCCATCATATTAATCTCCCGACAACAAGCTATTTCTGGCGCCGTTTTTATTTTGTTTTCTTTACTTTGCATCTTTATCATAAAAATACCAAAAATATTATCTTATCATATCTATCAGATCTCACTCTCGTAAGTGACCGTGTAGGGATTGACAACCCCTTATCGCGTTGGTTGCGAGGATTTATTTGTTTGTGTAGGTGCGAGGGACTCGTGCGTGGCCTCCTACTGGATTGATACCTTGGTTCTCAAAAACTGAGGGAAATACTTACGCTACTTTGGTGCATCACCCTTTCCTCTTCAAGGGAAAACCAACGCAGTGCTTAAGAGGTAGCAGTCCACAGTATCAATTCTATTGGAAAAATTCCATCGATTATTTTTGGAGGTTTTGAATTTCCTCTTCCTACTGTCAAGAAGAAATATGATATTCTTATTATTGGGGATGTGCATATCCCCGTTGAGGTAACATAGTGTCACTCGAAATTTCTCCGGTTCCATGTTAGTCGGAATGAGTTTGTTGACAAGACCTGATCAACCTTGTTAGCGGATTCCTTTTGATGAGCATGAGATGGATGAAATTAGAAAGCACAACCTTCTATACCCTCCTTTTACTTTTTGTTATTTAGTTGAAGTAAAGTAAAAATAGTATTTTCCTGTCTGTTTTCTGAATTATCCGTGCAATATAAAAATACCCCGAAAATAAAAGTTCTCCAAATGCCCTGAAAATGGAATATGATTTTTTCTGGAATATTTGAGAATATCTGGCAGTGAGAACACAGCAGGGGAGCAAGCACCTGGCCACGAGGGTCCAGGGCGCGCCCACCCCTACAGGGCGCGCCCCCCTGCCTCGTGGGCCCATGGTGGCTCCCCTCCACTTATTCCTGCACCCACACACTTCTTCTTCCTCCCAAAAAATCACTATCCAGCTCAAGCACGAGTTCTAGCTCATTTTGCTGCGATTTTCGATCTCCTTGCTCAAAGCACCTCTCACAAAACTGCTTGGGGAGATTGTTCCTTGGTATGTGACTCCTCCATTGGTCCAATTAGTTTTTCTTCTAGTGCTTTATTCATTGCAAATTTGTGTTGCCTAGGTGACCATGTTCTTGAGCTTGCGTGTCAAATTTATATGGTTCCAAGTAGTTCTAATGCATGATATTGGCTTTAGGCACTTGTAGGAGTAGTTGCTATCAATTTTGTTGAGCTTGGTTCACTTTTATTTGAAGTTACTAAAAATTTCAGAATTTTTCAAAAAATAATGAAGAGATTTTTGAGGGGCTCATCGAGCCGAAGCTCGAAGGAAAAACAAAGTGAAGAAGCAGAGAGGCCCAAATATAATTTGCCTCGCACCACGAAGGTTCGGCCGTGTGAATGGCCTTCCAATGATTTTTGAGAGCAGCCGGGATTTATGATGATTTTTATGAATTGGCTGAGAATGCAGGCCTCGCCGACTTCCTTCGCGACCAACGCGAACAGTATCTCTTACTCACCAATACTTTTGTGCAAAACTTCTACTATTATCCTAAGGAATCACCTCCTTCAGTAGAGTTTCATTTATATGATGTGGTTAAGAAGATGTCACTAGATGAATTTTGCAAGGTTTGCAAAATACCTTTCGAGGGTAGCTTAGAGGAACCACATCGTAAAAATGTGGACGGGTTTATTGACACTATTACTGTAGGGGAAACTAGGAAGGTTTCCGATGCAAGAATCACTAGCATACATTTTCCTATTTTACGCTACTTTGCTATATTTGCTAGTCGTTTCTTAATTGGTCGCAGAAACTGTGGAAACCTTAGTGTTCCTGATATTATTATTTTGTTCCATGGTTTATTCTGTGATAATACTGTTAGTATGAGCGGTATTATTGCCAAACGGTTAAGTCTGAACCGTACAAAGGGCCCCATCTTTGGAGGTGTCTATGCTTCACGCCTTGCTGCATATTATAACATACCTATTAGGCACTATGAAAAAGAAGAAAAATTGTTGCCCACTGTTTATCTAGATTATAAGAGTATGGTAGCACATGACTTTATTGTTAAGAATAGGGAAGGGGTGCTTAAATACAAATTGTTCTTTGATAAACATCACCCTGAGACTATTACTTGCCTGCTTCTTCCTTGTTTGATTTATCTGCAGGACCGTATCTCGTTCCGCTGGCGGCCATTCACGCCTACCGGAACCCTACATCAGCCACAGAGCCGGAGCCGGAACCACAATTTGAACCTCCACGACAGTCTAATTACCAGTGGGATCCGGAGATGATTGCCAACCAGTGGCAATCAGAGTCTTCTTCATCTCAGTACGACCCCGGTTACAACTATGGATATCCGCCAGGCCACCCGTAGCAATAAACCAACTTAGGCCAAAAGCCTAAGCTTGGGGGAGTACGTATTTCTCACCGACATTACATTCATGTTCACACACTCATTGCTAGTTGTCGGTGCTCATACTCTTTCACTGTAATATCCATGCTAGTTTATTTTACTTTTTCTTGCTTTCTTCTTGTGTGTTTAATAAACCTTAAGAAAAACCAAAAAAAATAGTTGTAGCTTTTAGCTAGTTTACTTTCTTGCTGTAGTAGTAATAATTAAAAAGAAAACACAAAAATATTTCCCGTTCTTTTGCTTGTTGGGAGCTTTCCCGTGTAAATAGTTTTATTTCTTTTCTTTTCTTTGGGGGTCGATAGGAGAAGACCATAATTAAATTGATGAAGTGGCTCTTATATGCATTATTGTTGATTTAACCAAGAGCCCATATTGCCTTGTCTTCTCCTGTTTATTGAATGCTCGCAGATTCCAGCTTAGTCCAATGCACGTGCACTATTATTATTATTCACATCGTTCGGTCGTGCAAGTGAAAGGCAATTATGACGATATATGATGGACTCACTGAGATGAGAGAAGCTGGTATGAACTCGACCTCTCTTATTTTTGTAAATATGATTAGTTCATCGTTCCTGATTCAGCCTATTATGAATAAACATGTTTGCAATGACAATTAGAGATTATAGTTACTTATGACATTCTTGATTAGCTATGAGTTATAATGGTTTACCTTGCGTGCCAACATGCTATTAAAATGGTTGTGATGTGGTGTAGTGGGGTGGTATCCTCCTTTGAATGATTTAAGTGACTCGACTTGGCACATGTTCACGCATGTAGTTGAAACAAAATCAACATAGCCTTCACGATATTTATGTTCATGGTGGATTATATCCTACTCATGCTTGTACTCAATGTTCATTAATTTTAATGCATGTTCATGACTGTTGTCGCTCTCTAGTTGGTCACTTCCCAGTCTTTTGCTAGCCTTCACTTGTACTAAGCGGGAATACTACTTGTGCATCCAATCCCTTAAACCCCAAAGTTATTCCATATGAGTCCACTATACCTTCCTATATGCGGTATTTACCTGCCGTTCCAAGTAAATTTGTATGTGCCAAACTCTAAATCTTCAAATGAAATTCTGTTTTGTATGTTCGAATAGCTCACGTATCAACTAGGGCTGTCCGTATCTTCCATGCTAGGCGGGTTGTTCTCAAGAGGAGTGGACTCCGCTCCTCACTCACGAGAAAATGGCTGGTCACCGGGATGCCCAGTCCCATGCTTTATGCAAACTAAGTCAAAATAATTGCAAACAAAACTCCCCCTAGGACTGTTGCTAGTTGGAGGCACTCGTTGTTTTGAGCAAGCCATGGATTGATGCTTGTTGGTGGAGGGGGAGTATAAACTTTACCATTCTGTTTGGGAACCGTCTATAATGTGTGTAGCATGGAAGATATCGCCATCTCTTGGTTGTTATGTTGACAATGAAAGTATGCCGCTCAAAATATTATTTATCTCTGCTTTAAAATCGAGCTCTGGCACCTCTACAAAACGCTGCTTCCCTCTGTGAAGGGCCTATCTATTTACTTTTATGTTGAGTCATCATCCTCTTATTAAAAAGCACCAGCTGGAGAGCACCGCTGTCATCTGCATTCATTACTATTAATTTATATTGGGTATGACTATGAATGGATCTCTTTTACCATGAATTACAATGTTTAGTTAGTCCTTGATCTTTAAAGGTGCTCTGCATTTATGTTTTGCGGTCTCAGAAAGGGCTAGCGGATACCATCCTGTTATATCATATCATGATTGTTTTGAGGAAGTGTTGTCATCCAAGATTTATTATTATTGCTCGCTAGTTGATTATGCTATTGATATGAGTAACCATGAGACTTAAGAGTTATTGTGAATGTGGTTAGTCATAGTCTTTGCTGAAAACTTGAATGCTGGCTTTACATATTTGCAACAACAAGAGCAAACAGAGTTTGTAAAAGTTTTTCTTTATCACTTTCAGTTTATCAACTGAATTGCTTGAGGACAAGCAAAGGTTTAAGCTTGGGGGAGTTGATACGTCTCCGTCGTATCTACTTTTCCAAACACTTTTTCCCTTGTTTTGGACTCTAACTTGCATGATTTGAATGGAACTAACCCGGACTGACGCTATTTTCAGCAGACTTTCCATGGTGTTATTTATGTGCAGAAACAAAAGTTCTCGAAATGAACTGAAACTCCACGGAACATATTTTTGGAAAATATTAAAAATACTGGAAGAAGAATCCATGTCAGGGGGGCCTCCACCTGTCCACGAGGGTGGGGGCGCGCCTGCCCCCCTGGGCGCGCCCCCTGCCTCGTGGGCCCCCTGAAGCTCCACCGACCTCAACTCCAACTCCATATATTCGTGTTCGGGGAGAAAAAAATTAGAGAGAAGGATTCATCGCGTTTTAC
Organism: Aegilops tauschii subsp. strangulata; assembly: GCF_002575655.3. NCBI lineage: Eukaryota > Viridiplantae > Streptophyta > Magnoliopsida > Poales > Poaceae > Aegilops > Aegilops tauschii. The sequence goes on from NC_053041.3 coordinate 513,374,896, forward strand.
GATACGGAGCCGCCGCCAAGCCCTAAAACCTCTCGGGAGGGCTGATCTGAAGTCCGTTCGAGGCTCCGGAGAGCGGAATCCGTCGCCGTCATCATCATCAACCATCCTCCATCACCAATTTCATGATGCTCACCGCCGTGCGTGAGTAATTCCATCGTAGGCTTGCTGGACGGTGATGGTTTGGATGAGATTTATCATGTAATCGAGTTAGTTTGGTTAGGGTTTGATCCCTAGTATCCACTATGTTCCGAGATTGATGTTGCTATGACTTTGCTATGCTTAATGCTTGTCACTAGGGCCCGAGTGCCATGATTTCAGATATGAACCTATTATGTTTTCATGAATATATGCGAGTTCTTGATCCTATCTTGCAAGTCTATAGTCACCTACTATGTATTATGATCCGGCAACCCCGAAGTGACAATAATCGGGACCACTCCCGGTGATGACCGTAGTTTGAGGAGTTCATGTATTCACTATGTGTTAATACTTTGGTCCGGTACTCTATTAAAAGGAGGCCTTAATATCCCTTAGTTTGCGCTAGGACCCCGCTGCCACGGGAGGGTAGGACAAAAGATGTCATGCAAGTTCTTTTCCATAAGCAAGTATGACTATATTCGGAATACATGCCTACATTACATTGATGAATTGGAGCTAGTTCTGTGTCACCCTATGTTATGACTGTTACATGATGAACCGCATCCGGCATAATTCTCCATCACCGATCCAATGCCTACGAGCTTTTCACATATTGTTCTTCGCTTATTTACTTTTCCATTGCTACTGATACAATCACTACAAAACCCAAAAATATTACTTTTGCTACTGTTACCGTTACTTCCATATTACTTTGCTACTAAATACTTTGCTGCAGATACTAAGTTATCCAGGTGTGGTTGAATTGACAACTCAACTGCTAATACTTGAGAATATTCTTTGGCTCCCCTTGTGTCGAATCAATAAATTTGCGTTGAATACTCCACCCTCGAAAACTGTTGCGATCCCCTATACTTGTGGGTTATCACTCGTTCCATTGTTCCGGAGAACAGAGCCTTAGTCATCTTGCCCGTAAGGCATGGTTCGCAAGCATCAAGTGATTCATAATCAAGTGATTCCAAAATCCCATCAGCATGGAGTTTCTTCATGCGCTTTACACCAATATGACCTAAACGGCAGTGCCACAAATAAGTTGCACTATCATTGTTAACTTTGCATCTTTTGGCTTCAATATTATGAATATGTGTATCACTACGATCGAGATCCAACAAACCATTTTCATTGGGTGTATGACCATAGAAGGTTTTATTCATGTAAACAGAACAACAACTATTCTCTAACTTAAATGAATAACCGTATTGCAATACATGATCAAATCATATTCATGCTCAACGCAAACACCAAATAACATTTATTTAGGTTCAACACTAATCCTGAAAGTATAGGGAGTGTGCGATGATGATCATATCAATCTTGGAACTACTTCCAACACACATCGATAACATGTATATCAAATATACCTATGTTCACTTTGCCATCCTTCTTATCCGCCAATTACTTGGGGTAGTTCCACTTCCAGTGACCAGTCCCTTTGCAGTAGAAGCACTTAGTCTCAGGCTTAGGTCCAGACTTGGGCTTCTTCACTCGAGCAGCAACTTGCTTGCCGTTCTTCTTGAAGTTCCCCTTCTTCCCTTTGCCCCTTTTCTTGAAACTAGTGGTCTTGTCAACCATCAACAGTTGATGCTTTTCTTGATTTCTACCTTCGTCGATTTCAGCACCACGAAGAGCTTGGGAATCATTTTCGTTTATCCCTTGCATATTATAGTTCATCACGAAGTTCTAGTAACTTGGTGATAGTGACTAGAGAACTCTGTCAATCACTATCTTATCTGGAAGATTAACTCCCACTTGATTCAAGTGATTGTAGTACTCAGACAATCTGAGCACATGCTCACTGGTTGAGTTATTCTCCTCCATCTTGTAGGCAAAGTACTGTCAGAGGTCTCATACCTCTCGACATGGGCATGAGTATGAAATACCAATTTCAACTCTTGGAACATCTTATATGCTCCATGACGTTCAAAACATTTTTGATGTCCCGGTTTTAAGCCGTAAAGCATGGTGCACTAAACTATCAAGTAGTCATCATACCGAGCTTTTGTCAAAATGTTCATAACGTCTGCATCTGCTCCTGGAATAGGTCTGTCACCTAGCGGTGCATCAAGGACATAATTCTTCTGTGCGGCAATAAGGAAAATCCTCAGATCATGGACCAAGTCCGCATCATTGCTACTAACATCTTTCAACTTATATTTCTCTAGGAACATATAAAATAAACGGGGAGTTACATCGCGAGCTATTGATCTACAACATAGATATGCAAATACTACCAGGACTAAGTTCATGATAAATTAAAGTTCAATTAATCATATTACTTAAGAACTCCCACTTAGATAGACATCCCTCTAGTCATCTAAATGATCATGTGATCCAAATCAACTAAACCATGTCCGATCATCACGTGAGATGGAGTAGTTTTCAATGGTGAACATCACTATGTTGATCATATCTTCTATATGATTCACGCTCGACCTTTCGGTCTCAGTGTTCCGAGGCCATATCTGCATATGCTAGGCTCGTCAAGTTTAACCTGAGTATTCCGCGTGTGCAAAACTGTCTTGCACCCGTTGTATTTGAACGTAGAGCTTATCACACCCGATCATCACGTGGTTTCTCAGCACGAAGAACTTTCGCAACGGTGCATACTCAGGGGAAAACACTTATACCTTGAAATTTTAGTAAGGGATCATCTTATAAAGCTACCGCCGAACTAAGCAAAATAAGATGTATAAAAGATAAACATCACATGCAATCAAAATATGTGACATGATATGGCCATCATCATCTTGTGCCTTTGATCTCCATCTCCAAAGCATCGTCATGATCTCCATCGTCACCGGCATGACACCATGATCTCCATCATCTTGATCTATATCAATGTGTCGTCACATGGTCGTCTCGCCAACTATTGCTCTTGCAACTATTGCTATCGCATAGCGATAAAGTAAAGCAATTATTTGGCACTTGCATTTTATGCAATAAAGAGACAACCATAAGGCTTCTGCCAGTTGCCGATAAATTCAACAAAACATGATCATCTCATACAACAACTTATATATCATCACGTCTTGACCATATCACATCACAACATGCCCTGCAAAAACAAGTTAGACGTCCTCTACTTTGTTGTTGCAAGTTTTACGTGGCTGCTACGGGCTGAGGAAGAACCGTTCTTACCTACGCATCAAAACCACAACGATAGTTCGTTAAGTTAGTGTTGTTTTAACCTTCTCAAGGACCGGGCGTAGCCACAGTCGGTTCAACTAAAGTTGGAGAAACTGACACCCGCCAGCCACCTATGTGCAAAGCACGTCGGTAGAACCAGTCTCGCGTAAGCGTACGCGTAATGTCGGTCCGGGCCGCTTCATCCAACAATACCGCCGAACCAAAGTATGACATGCTGGTAAGCAGTATGACTTGTATCTCCTACAACTCACTTGTGTTCTACTCATGCATATAACATCTACGCATAAAACCAGGCTCGGATGCCACTGTTGGGGAACGTAGTAATTTCAAAAATTTCCTACGCACACACAGGATCATGGTGATGCATAGCAACGAGAGGGGAGAGTGTTGTCCACGTACCCTTGTAGACCGAAAGCGGAAGCGTTAGCACAACATGGTTGATGTAGTCGTACGTCTTCACGATCCGACCGATCCAAGTACCGAACGTACGGCACCTCCGAGTTCAGCACACGTTCAGCTCGATGACGTCCCGCGAACTCCGATCCAGCAGAGCTTCACGGGAGAGTTCCCTCAGCATGACGGCGTGATGACGGTGATGATGTTGCTACCGACGCAGGGCTTCGCCTAAGCACCGCTACGATATGATCGAGGTGGAATATGGTGGAGGGGGGCACCGCACACGGCTAAGAGATCAAGAGATCACTTGTTGTGTCTATGGGGTGCCCCCTCCCCCATATATAAAGGAGTGGAGGAGGGGGAGGGCCAGCCCTCTCTATGGCGTGTCCTAGGGGAGTCCTACTCCCACTGGGAGTAGGATTCCCCCTTTCCTAGTAGAACTAGGAGCCCTTCCAAGTAGTAGGAGTAGGAGAGAAGGAAAGGGAAAAGAGAAGAGAAGGACGAATTCCCGTAACTCTCCGGTACTCCGAAAAATACCCGAATCACTCGGAACCTTTCCGATGTCCGAATATAGTCATCCAATATATCGATCTTTACGTCTCGACCATTTCGAGACTCCTCGTCATGTCCCCGGTCTCATCCGGGACTCCGAACTACCTCCGGTACATCAAAACACATAAACTTATAATATAACCGTCATCGAACTTTAAGCGTGCGGACCCTACGGGTTCGAGAACGATGTAGACATGACCGAGACACGTCTCCGGTCAATAACCAATAGCGGAACCTGGATGCTCATATTGGCTCCCACATATTCTACGAAGATCTTTATCGGTCAAACCGCATAACAACATACGTTGTTCCCTTTGTCATCGGTATGTTACTTGCCCGAGATTCGATCGTCGGTATCTCAATACCTAGTTCAATCTCGTTACCGGCAAGTCTCTTTACTCGTTCCGTAATACATCATCCCGCAACTAACTCATTAGTTGCAATGCTTGCAAGGCTTATAGTGATGTGCATTACCGAGTGGGCCCAGAGATACCTCTCCGACAATCGGAGTGACAAATCCTAATCTCGAAATACGCCAACCCAACAAGTACCTTTGGAGACACCTCTAGAGCACCTTTATAATCACCCAGTTACGTTGTGACGTTTGGTAGCACACAAAGTGTTCCTCGGGTAAACGGGAGTTGCATAATCTCATAGTCATAGGAACATGTATAAGTCATGAAGAAAGCAATAGCAACATACTAAACGATCAAGTGCTAAGCTAACGGAATGGGTCAAGTCAATCACATCATTCTCCTAATGATGTGATCCCGTTAATCAAATGACAACTCATGTCTATGGTTAGGAAACTTAACCATCTTTGATTAACGAGCTAGTCAAGTAGAGGCATACTAGTGACACTATGTTTGTCTATGTATTCACACATGTATTATGTTTCCGGTTAATACAATTCTAGCATGAATAATAAACATTTATCATGAAATAAGGAAATAAATAATAACTTTATTATTGCCTCTAGGGCATATTTCCTTCAGAATTGACAACTCAACTTCTAATACTTGAGAATATTCTTTGGCTCCCCTTGTGTCGAATCAATAAATTTGGGTTGAATACTCTACCCTCGAAAACTGTTGCGATCCCCTATACTTGTGGGTTATGAATGATTGACTGGAGGAAGGAGGGCGTAGAGGCAGTGAGAATGATATCATCTATGTACAATAGCAAATAGGCGGCGTGAGCCCCGCGATGCAAGGTGAAGAGCGACGAGTCGGCCTTGGACGCGACGAAGCCGAGGGAGCGAAGATAGCCGGTGAACCATGAAAACCAAGCCCGAGGAGCATGTTTGAGCCCGTAGAGCGACCTGTTGAGACGACACACGTCCCGAGGCCGCGAGGAGTCGATGAAGCCGGTAGGTTGCGCGTTGTACACCGTCTCGACGAGATGCCCATGGAGGAAGGCATTCTTGACGTCGAGCTGGTGAACTGGCCACGAGCTGCTAGTGGCGATGCTGAGGACGGTACGAATGGTGGCTGGTTTGACCACGGGACTGAATGTCTCGCCGTAGTCCACACCAGCCTGCTGAGTGAAACCACGAAGAAGTCAACGAGCCTTGTAGCGCGCCAGCGAGCCATCGCGGTTGAATTTGTGGCGAAATATCCACTTGCCTGGCACCACATTTGTACCTGCAGGACGGGAAACCAAAGACCAAGTGGCATTCCGCAACAGTGCATTGAACTCCTCTAGCATCACGTTGTAGCAGTTGGGATCCCGCAAGGCTACACGGTAGGAAGAGGGGATGAGGCTAATGGGAGAGGTAGACGTAGTGACAGCGAGATCAAATGCTTTTTAGGCTGAGAAAACCCGGTCTTGGCCCGGGTCTGCATGGTATGTTGGTTAGTGGGCGGTAGAACGGGAACAGCGCGAGGCGAAAGCGGCCGTGTAGGTGGCGGCACGGGAGAGGGCGCACACGCATCGATGGGGGGGCAGGATCTAGGTGATGGGACGAGGCTGGAGGGACCAGGCAGCGTGGGCGGGCTGTCGGCTGGTGGGGGCGGGGAGCGGGGAGGGTGATTGGGTGGGGGCGAGCGGGCCCAGTGGGGCAAGCGCAGAGCGGCGTGCGGGGAGGTGTAGTGGGCGTGGGGCCAGGGGAGCGGTCCGACCAGGGCGGGCCTACGTGCACGACGAGGGAGGAGTGATCCGCGCGGATCCCGGGGCAGACGAGGTAGGTGGGATTTGCATGGGCTCTGCATGCATGGTGGGTGGGATCTGCATGGGATCCGGTGCGGTAGGTGCAGGTGTGGCCGGAGCTGTCTTGTGTTGGGCAAAGGGGAAGATCTGTTTATCAAAAATGACACTGCGCGAGATGTGAACTTTGCGGGTCTGGAGGTCTAGGCAGCAGTATCCTTTGTGCTCGAGGGGATACCCAAGGAAGACACAGGGGGCAGACCGTGGAGAGAGTTTGTGCGCGATGAGATAGTGAGGTTAGGGTAACACAAGCACCCAAAAACCCGCCTGTGATCGTAAGTGGGATGAAGGCCGTGGTGAAGGAAGTAGGGGGTGAGATTGGCTACGGCGGAGGAGGGTCGTCGGTTGAGGAGATGGTTGGCTGTGTGGAGGGCTTCAACCCAGTATTCGGGCGGCATGCATGTGTGCGTGGACTAGGAGGGTGCGAAGGATGTCGTTGGTCATGTGTATGAGGCGCTCAGCCTTGGCATTTTGCGAGGATGTGTACGGGCAGGAGAGGCGGTAGACGACGTCGGAGCGAGAGAGGAAGTCGCGAAGGGAGGAGGGCAAAAATTCGCCCCCATTGTCACACTGCAAACATCGGATGTCAACGTTATACTGGGTGAGAACATAAGAGAAGAAACGAAGTAGAACAACGCTAGTGTCAGATTTTTGTCGTAGAGGAAACGCCCAAGAATAGTGAGAGAAGTCGTCGAGTATGATGAGGTAATATTGGTAGCCGAAAAAACTACTAACGGGCGAGGTCCACAAATCGCAGTGAATCATATGAAATGGGGCAGTAGTATAAGAGGAGGAGGTGGGAAAAGGTAATCTTGGTTGCTTGCCCAATTTACAAGATTCGCATACATGGGAAACTTGCAGGTTATTACATGAATCTAGAAAGTCTTTAGCTAAAATGGAAATAGAGGTGGGACTAGGATGGCCAAGCCGCAAATGCCAGAGCGCGCCGGAGCCAGTGGTGGAGAGCGCCAAGGAGTCGCCTTTATTCTGAAGGAAAGGGTATAGATCGCCGCTGCTACTGGAGCGCATCAGGGTTCTCCCAGTGGCCATGGCCTTCACAGTAAAGCTGAAAGGGTCAAAACAAACAATACACCAATTATCACGAGTAAAGCATCGAACAGAAATAAGATTTTGAACTATGCGTGGAGAAAGAAGGATATGGTTGAGATGAAAGGGGTGGGGAGGGAGGGTTTTGGAACCAGTAGCTAGGACAGGAATCACCGAACCATCGCCAACAGTAATGGTAGAAGGAGTATGCAAAGAAGGCAGAGTGAGCTTGTCGAGGTTACCACTGGGTCCGGCGATGTGGGACGTGGCGCCGCTGTCCATGATCCACTCCTGGCCTCCCGACGGCTGCTGCAGCTGCATGTTGGCGAAGGCGTGCGCCATCATCACCTGCTGGTCCCAGTGCGGAGTGTTGGAGGAGGACGGGACACCGGTGGGGTAGGCCCGGTGCTGAGCTCCGGGACGGGGGCCGAGGACGCCCGCCGAGTTCGGCGGCACCAAAGGCTCACGCCACTGCTGCGGGGATGGAGGCGCCGAGCCCCACGGCGCAAAATACCCAAGCCAGGGCTGCTGGCCACCGCGCCCGATCGGCAGAGGAGCACCTCCGGGTGGGGTACCACGGCTACGACCACGGCCGTGCCCGCGTCCACCGCACTGACGATCGCTGGTAGAGGGAGAGGCTGGCCCCTTGCCTTTGTCGGTTGGGGAGGCACGGGCCTTCCCTTTGTCCGCAGGGTCGCCGGAGATCCTGTTGGGGAACGTAGCAGAAATTCAAAATTTTCTACGCATCACCAAGATCAATCTATGGAGTAATCTAGCAACGAGGGGAAGGAGAGTGCATCTACATACCCTTGTAGATCGCGATGCGGAAGCGTTGCAAGAACGCGGATGAAGGAGTCGTACTCGTAGCGATTCAGATCGCGGTTGATTCCGATCTAAGCGCCGAACCACGGCGCCTCCGCGTTCAACACACGTGCAGCCCGGTGACGTCTCCCATGCCTTGATCCAGCAAGGAGAGAGGGAGAGGTTGGGGAAGACTCCGTCCAGCAGCAGCACGACGGCGTGGTGGTGTTGGAGGAGCGTGGCAATCCTGCAGGGCTTCGCCAAGGACCGCGGGAGAGGAGGAGGGAGAGGGGTAGGGCTGCGCCAAAGAGAGAGATGTTCTCATGTGTATGGCAGCCCCAAAACCTCAAGTATATATAGGGGAGGGGGAGGGTCTGCGCCCCCATCTAGGGTTCCCCCCCAAGGGGTGCGGCCAGCCCTAGATGGGACTTGGGGGGCGGCCAAAGGGGGGAGAGAGGGGGGCGCCCCACTAGATGGGCCTTAGGCCCATCTGAGCCTAGGGTTTCCCCCTTCCCCCTTTCCTGCGCCTTGGGCCTCTTGTGGGAGGTGCACCAGCCCACCTAGGGGCTGGTCCCTTCCCACACTTGGCCCACGCAGCCCTCTGGGGCCGGTGGCCCCACCTGGTGGACCCCCGGGACCCTCCCGGTGGTCCCGGTACGTTACCGATAGCACCCGAAACTTTTCCGGTGACCAAAACAGGACTTCCCATATATAAATCTTTACCTCCGGACCATTCCGGAACTCCTCGTGACGTCCGGGATCTCATCCGGGACTCCGAACAACATTCGGTAACCACGTATATCTATTCCCTATAACCCTAGCGTCATCGAACCTTAAGTGTGTAGACCCTACGGGTTCGGGAACCATGCAGACATGACCGAGACGTTCTCCGGTCAATAACCAACAGCGGGATCTGGATACCCATGTTGGCTCCCACATGTTCCACGATGATCTCATCGGATGAACCACGATGTCGGGGATTCAATCAATCCCGTATTCAATTCCCTTTGTCTATCGGTATGTTACTTGCCCGAGATTCGATCGTCGGTATCCCGATACCTTGTTCAATCTCGTTACCGGCAAGTCTCTTTACTCGTTCCGTAAATCACATCATCCCGTGATCAACTCCTTGGTCACATTGTGCACATTATGATGATGTCCTACCGAGTGGGCCCAGAGATACCTCTCCGTTTACACGGAGTGACAAATCCCAGTCTCGATTCGTGCCAACCCAACAGACACTTTCAGAGATACCTGTAGTGCACCTTTATAGCCACCCAGTTACGTTGTGACGTTTGGTACACCCAAAGCATTCCTACGGTATCCGGGAGTTGCACAATCTCATGGTCTAAGGAAATGATACTTGACATTAGAAAAGCTCTGAGCAAACGAACTACACGATCTTGTGCTAGGCTTAGGATTGGGTCTTGTCCATCACATCATTCTCCTAATGATGTGATCCCGTTATCAACGACATCCAATGTCCATGGTCAGGAAACCATAACCATCTATTGATCAACGAGCTAGTCAACTAGAGGCTTACTAGGGACATGGTGTTGTCTATGTATCCACACATGTATCTGAGTTTCCTATCAATACAATTCTAGCATGGATAATAAACGATTATCATGAACAAGGAAATATAATAATAACCAATTCATTATTGCCTCTAGGGCATATTTCCAATAGTCTCCCACTTGCACTAGAGTCAATAATCTAGTTCACATCACCATGTGATTAACACTCACAGGTCACATCACCATGTGACCAACATTCAAAGAGTTTACTAGAGTCAACAATCTAGTTCACATCACTATGTGATTAACACTCAATGAGTTCTGGTTTGATCATGTTGTGCTTGTGAGAGAGGTTATTAGTCAACGGGTCTGAACCTTTCAGATCCGTGTGTGCTTTACGAATATCTATGTCATCTTGTGGATGCTACCACGCGCTACTTGGAGCCATTTCAAATAACTGCTCTACTATACGAATCCGGTTTACTACTCAGAGTCATTCGGATTAGTGTCAAAGTTCGCATCGACGTAACCCTTTACGATGAACTCCTTTTCACCTCCATAATCGAGAAAATTCCTTAGTCTACTAGATACTAAGGATAAGTTCGACCGATGTCATGTGATCAATTCCCGGATCACTATTGTACCCTTTGACCAACTCATGGAAAGGCACACTTCATGTGCGGTACACAGCATAGCATACTGTAGAGCCTACGTCTAAAGCATAGGGGACGACCTTCGTCCTTTCTCTCTCTTCTGCTGTGGTCAGGTCTTGAGTCTTACTCAATACTCACACCTTGTAACACAGCCAAGAACTCCTTCTTTGCTGACCTATTTTGAACTCTTTCAAAATCATGTCAAGGTGTGCGTTCTTTGAAAGTATCATCGGGCGTCTTGATCTATCTCTATAGATCTTGATGCCCAATATGTAAGCAGCTTTATCCAGGTCTTCCTTTCAAAAACTCCTTTCAAACAACCCTTTATGCTTTCCAGAAATTTTACATCATTTCGGATCAACAATATGTCATTCACATATACTTATCAGAAATGTTGTAGCGCTCCCACTCACTTTATTGTAAATACAAGTTTCTAACAAACTTTGTATAAACCCAAAAACTTTGATCACTCCATCAAAGCGTATATTCTGACTCCGAGATGCTTGCTCTAGTCCATGGAAGGATCGCTGGAGCTAGCATACCTTTTAGCATCCTTAGGATCGACAAAACCTTTCTGATTGTATCACATACAACCTTTCCTTACGAAAACTGGTAAGGAAACTTGTTTTGACATCCATCTGCCAGATTTCATAAATGCAGATAATGCTAACATGATTCCGACGGACTTAAGCATCGCTACGGATGAGAAAATCTCATCGTAGTCGACTCCTTGAACTTGTGAAAATACTCTTTGCCACAAGTCGAGCTTCATAGACGGTAACATTACCGTCCACGTCCGTCTTCTTCTTAAAGATCCATTTATCTCAATGGCTTGCCGATCATCGGGCAAGTTCACCAAAGTCCATGCTTTGTTCTGATACATGGATTCTATCTCGGATTTCATGGCCTCGAGCCATTCGTCGGAATCCGGGCCCACCATCGCTTCTCCACAGCTCATAGGTTCATCGTTGTCCAACAACATGACTTCCAAGACAGGATTACGCATTACTCTGAAGTAGTACGCATCCTCGTCATCCTACGAGGTTTGGTAGTGACTTGATCCGAAGTTTCATGATCACTATCATAAGCTTCCACTTCAATTGGTGTAGGTGCCACAGGAACAACTTCCTGTGCCCTGCTACACTAGTTGAAGTGACGGTTCAATAACCTTATCAAGTCTCCACCATCCTCCCACTCAATTCTTTCGAGAGAAACTTTTCCTCGAGAAAGGACTCGTTTCTAGAAGCAATTACTTTCGCTTCCAGATCTGAAATAGGAGGTATACCCAACTGTTTTGGGTTTTCTATGAAGATGCATTTATCCGCTTTGGGTTCGAGCTTATCAGCCTGAAACTTTTTCACATAAGCAGCCCCAAACTTTTAAGAAACGACAACTTAGGTTTCTCTAAACGGTGCCGTCTCAACGGAATTGCGTGGTGCCCTTTTTAAAGTGAATGCGGTTGTCTCTAATGCCTAACCCATAAACGATAGTGGTAATTCGATAAGAGACATCATGGTATGCATCATATCCAATAGGGTGCAGTTATGATGTTCGGACACACCATCACACTGTGGTGTTCCAGGCGGTATTAATTGTGAAACACTTTCCATAATGTCTTAATTGTGTGCCAAACTCGTAACTCAGATATCTCTATGATCATATCATAGACATTTTATCCTCTTGTCACGACGATCTTCAACTTCACTCTGAAATTACTTGAACCTTTCAATAATTCAGACTTGTGTTTCATCAAGTAAATATTCTCAGCATCTACTCAAATCATCTGTGAAGTAAGAACATATCGATATCCACTGCGTGCCTCAGCACTCATTGGACTGCACACATCAAATGTATTACTTCCAACAAGTTGCTCTCTTGTTCCATCTTACTGAAAACGAGGCTCTTCAGTCATCTTGCCCATGTGGTATGATTTGCATGTCTCAAGTGATTCAAAATCAAGTGAGTCCAAACGATCCATCTGCATGGAGTTTCTTCATGCATATATACCAATAGACATGGTCGCATGTCTCAATCTTTTCAAAAATGAGTGAGTCCAAAGATCCATCTACATGGAGCTTCTTCATGCGTTCTATACCAATATGACTCAAATGGCAGTGCCACAAGTATGTGGTACTATCATTACTATTTTATATCTTTTGGCACGAACATGTGTATCACTGCGATCGAGATTCATTTTAGGTGCAAGACCATTGAAGGTATTATTCAAATAAACAGAGTAACCATTATTCTCCTTAAATGAATAACCGTATTGCGATAAACATAATCCAATCATGTTTATGCTCAACGCAAACACCAAATAACAATTACTTAGGTTTAACACCAGTCTCGATGGTAGAGGGAGCATGCGACGCTTGATCACATCAACCTTGGAAACACTTCCAACACATATCGTCATCTCACCTTTAGCTAGTCTCCGTTTGTTCCGCAGCTTTTATTTCAAGTTACTAACACTTAGCAACTGAACCGGTATCTAATACCCTGGTGCTGCTAGGAGTACTAGTAAAGTACACATGTATATCCAATATACTTCTGTCGACCTTGCCTGCCTTCTCATCTACCAAGTATCTAGGGTAGTTCTGCTTCAGTGACCGTTCCCCTCATTACAGAAGCACTTAGTCTCGGGTTTGGGTTCAACCTTGGGTTTCTTCACTAGAGCAGCAACTGATTTGCCGTTTCATGAAGTATCCCTTCTTGCCCTTGCCCTTCTAGAAACTAGTGGTTTTACTAACCATCAACAATTGATGCTCCTTCTTGATTTCTACTTTCGCGGTGTCAAACATCGCGAGCTCAAGGATCATCATGTCTATCCCCGATATGTTATAGTTCATTACGAAGCTCTAATAGCTTGGTGGCAGTGACTATGGAGAACCATCACTATCTCATCTGGAAGATTAACTCCCACTCGATTCAAGCGATTGTGGTACTCAGACAATCTGAGCACATGCTCAACGATTGAGCTTTTCTCCCTTAGTTTGCAGGCTTAAGAAACTTGTCAGGGGTCTCATACCTCTTGACGTGGGCACTAGTCTGAAATCCCAATTTCAGTCTTTGGAACATCTCATATGTTCTGCGATGTTTCAAAACGTCTTTGGTGCCACAATTCTAAACCGTTAGCATTACGCACTGAACTGTCACGTAGTCATCAAAACGTGTATGTCAGATGTTTCGCAACATCTACAGACGACGCTGAGGTTCAGCACACCGAGCGGTGCATTAAGGACATAAGCCTTCTGTGCAGCAATGAGGACAATCCTCAGTTTACGGACCCAGTCCGCATAATTGCTACTATCAACTTTCAACTAAATTTTCTCTAGGAACATATCTTAAACAGTAGAACTAAAGCGTAAGCTATGACATAATTTGCAAAGACCTTTTGACTATGTTCATGATAATTAAGTTCATCTGAACTCCCACTCAGATAGACATCCCTCTAGTCATCTAAGTGATACATGATCCAAGTCAAACTAGGTCGTGTCCGATCATCACGTGAGACGGACTAGTCATCATCGGTGAACATCTCCATGTTGATCGCATCTACTATACGACTCATGTTCGACCTTTCGATCTCTTGTGTTCCGAGGCCATGTCTGTACATGTTAGGCTCGTCAAGTCAACCTAAGTGTTTTGCATGTGTTCCGAGGCCATGTCTGTACATGCTAGGCTCGTCAACACCTATTGTATTCGAACGTTAGAATCTATCACACCCGATCTTCACGTGGTGCTTCGAAACAACGAACCTTCGCAACGGTGCACAGTTAGGGGGAACACGTCTCTTGAAATTTTAGTGAGGGATCATCTTATTTATGCTACCGTCGTTCTAAGAAAATAAGATGTAAACATGACAAACATCACATGCAAATCATAAAGTGACGTGATATGGCCAATATCATCTTGCGCCTTTGATCTCCATCTTCGAGGCGCGGCATGATCACCTTCGTCACCGGCATGACACCATGATCTCCATCATCATGATCTCCATCATCGTGTCTTCATGAAGTTGTCTCGCCAACTATTACTTCTACTACTATGGCTAACGGTTAGCAATAAAGTAAAGTAATTACATGGCGTTTTCATTGACACGCAGGTCATACAATAAATTAAGACAACTCCTATGGCTCCTGCCGGTTGTCATACTCATCGACATGCAAGTCGTGATTCCTATTACAAGAACATGATCAATCTCATACATCACATATATCATTCATCACATCCTTTTGGCCATATCACATCACATAGCATACCCTGCAAAAACAAGTTAGACGTCCTCTAATTGTTGTTGCATGTTTTACGTGGCTGCTATGGGATTCTAGCAAGAACGTTTCTTACCTACGCAAAAGCCACAACGTGATATGCCAATTTCTATTACCCTTCATAAGGACCCTTTTCATCGAATCCGATCCGACTAAAGTGGGAGAGACAGACACCCGCTAGCCACCTTATGCAACTAGTGCATGTCAGTCGGTGGAACCTGTCTCACGTAAGTGTACGTGTAAGGTCGGTCCGGGCCGCTTCATCCCACAATGCCGCCGAATCAAGATAAGACTAGTAACGGCAAGTAAATTGACAAAATCGACGCCCACAACTACTTTGTGTTCTACTCGTGCATAGAAACTACGCATAGACTGAAGGAAATATGCCCTAGAGGCAATAATAAAGTATTATTTATTTCCTTGTATCATGATAAATGTTTATTATTCATGCTAGAATTGTATTAACCGGAAACATAATACATGTGTGAATATATAGACAAACAGAGTGTCACTAGTATGCCTCTACTTGACTAGCTCGTTAATCAAAGATGGTTATGTTTCCTAGCCATAGACATAAGTTGTCATTTGATTAACGAGATCACCTCATTAGGAGAATGACGTGATTGACTTGACCCATTCCGTTAGCTTAGCACTCGATCGTTTAGTATGTTGCTATTGCTTTCTTCATGACTTATACATGTTCCTATGACTATGAGATTATGCAACTCCCGTTTACCGGAGGAACACTTTGTGTGCTACCAAACGTCACAACGTAAATGGGTGATTATAAAGGTGCTCTACAGGTGTCTCCAAAGGTACTTGTTGGGTTGGCGTATTTCGAGATTAGGATTTGTCACTCCAATTGTCGAAGAGGTATCTCTGGGCCCACTCGGTAATGCACATCACTATAAGCCTTGCAAGCATTGTGACTAATGAGTTAGTTGCGGATGATGTGTTACGGAACGAGTAAAGAGACTTGCCGGTAACGAGATTGAACTAGGTATCGAGATACTGACGATCAAATCTCGGGCAAGTAACATACCGGTGACAAAGGGAACAACATATGTTGTTATGCGGTCTGACCGATAAAGATCTTCGTAGAATATGTGGGAGCCAATATGGGCATCCAGGTCCCGCTATTGGTTATTGACCGGAGACGTGTCTCGGTCATGTCTATATAGTTCTCGAACCCGTAGGGTCCGCACGCTTAACGTTACGATGATAGTTTTATTGAGTTTTGATGTACCGAAGGAGTTCGGAGTCCCGGATGAGATCGGGGATATGACGAGGAGTCTCGAAATGGTCGAGACGTAAAGATCGATATATTGGACGACTATATTCGGACTTCGGAAAGGTTCTGAGTGATTCGGGTATTTTTCGGAGTACCGGAGAGTTACGGAAATACGTATTGGGCCTTATTGGGCCATACGGGAAAGAAGAAAAAGGGCCTCAAGGGTGGCCGCACCCCTCCCCTTGGTCTGGTCCGAATTGGACTAGGGAAGGGGGTACCCCCTTCCTTCCTTCTCTTTTTCCCTTCCTCTTTTCCTATTCCATATGGGAGGTGGAATCCTACTAGGACTAGGGAGTCTTAGTAGGACTCCACACTTGGTGCGCCCCCTCCTAGGGCCGGCCTCCTCCTCCCTTGCTCCTGTATATACGGGGGCAGGGGGACACCCCAAAGACACAACAATTGATCCTTGAGATCTCTTAGCCGTGTGCGGTGCCCCCCTCCATCATATTACACCTCGATAATACCGTTGCGGAGCTTAGGCGAAACCCTGCGTCGGTGGAACATCATCATCGTCACCACGCCGTCGTGCTGCCGAAACTCTCCCTCAACACTCGGCTGGATCGGAGTTCGAGGGACGTCATCGAGCTGAACGTGTGTAGAACTCGGAGGTGCCGTACGTTCGGTACTTGATCGGTCGGATCGTGAAGACGTACGACTACATCAACCGCGTTGTGATAACGCTTCCGCTGTCGGTCTACGAGGGTACGTGGACAACACTCTCCCCTCTCGTTGCTATGCATCACCATGATCTTGTGTGTGCGTAGGAAATTTTTTGAAATTACTACGTTCCCCAACATAGACCTAGCTCATGATGCCACTGTTGGGGAACGTAGCAGAAATTCAAAATTTTCTACGCATCACCAAGATCAATCTATGGAGTAATCTAGCAACGAGGGGAAGGAGAGTGCATCTACATACCCTTGTAGATCGCGACGCGGAAGCGTTGCAAGAACGCGGATGAAGGAGTCGTACTCGTAGAGATTCAGATCGCGGTTGATTCCGATCTAAGCGCCGAACCACGGCGCCTCCGCGTTCAACACACGTGCAGCCCGGTGACGTCTCCCACGCCTTGATCCAGCAAGGAGAGAGGGAGAGGTTGGGGAAGACTCCGTCCAGCAGCAGCACGATGGCGTGGTGGTGTTGGAGGAGCGTGGCAATCCTGCAGGGCTTCGCCAAGCACCGCGGGAGAGGAGGAGGGAGAGGGGTAGGGCTGCGCCAAAGAGAGAGATGTTCTCATGTGTATGGCAGCCCCAAAACCTCAAGTATATATAGGGGAGGGGGAGGGGCTGCGCCCCCATCTAGGGTTCCCCCCCCCCAAGGGGTGCGGCCAGCCCTAGATGGGACTTGGGGGGCGGCCAAAGGGGGGAGAGAGGGGGGCGCCCCACTAGATGGGCCTTAGGCCCATCTGAGCCTAGGGTTTCCCCCTTCCCCCTTTCCTGCGCCCTGGGCCTCTTGTGGGAGGCGCACCAGCCCACCTAGGGGCTGGTCCCTTCCCACACTTGGCCCACGCAGCCCTCTGGGGCCGGTGGCCCCACCTGGTGGACGCCCGGGTCCCTCCCGGTGGTCCCGGTACGTTACCGATAGCACCCGAAACTTTTTCGGTGACCAAAACAGGACTTCCCATATATAAATCTTTACCTCTGGACCATTCCGGAACTCCTCGTGACGTCCGGGATCTCATCCGGGACTCCGAACAACATTCGGTAACCACGTATATCTATTCCCTATAACCCTAGCGTCATCGAACCTTAAGTGTGTAGACCCTACGGGTTCGGGAACCATGCAGACATGACCGAGACGTTCTCCGGTCAAGAACCAACAGCGGGATCTGGATACCCATGTTGGCTCCCACATGTTCCACGATGATCTCATCGGATGAACCACGATGTCGGGGATTCAATCAATCCCGTATTCAATTCCCTTTGTCTATCGGTATGTTACTTGCCCGAGATTCGATCGTCGGTATCCCGATACCTTGTTCAATCTCGTTACCGGCAAGTCTCTTTACTCGTTCCGTAACTCACATCATCCCGTGATCAACTCCTTGGTCACATTGTGCACATTATGATGATGTCCTACCGAGTGGGCCCAGAGATACCTCTCCGTTTACACGGAGTGACAAATCCCAGTCTCGATTCGTGCCAACCCAACAGACACTTTCGGAGATACCTGTAGTGCACCTTTATAGCCACCCAGTTACGTTGTGACGTTTGGTACACCCAAAGCATTCCTACGGTATCCGGGAGTTGCACAATCTCATGGTCTAAGGAAATGATACTTGACATTAGAAAAGCTCTGAGCAAACGAACTACACGATCTTGTGCTAGGCTTAGGATTGGGTCTTGTCCATCACATCATTCTCCTAATGATGTGATCCCGTTATCAACGACATCCAATGTCCATGGTCAGGAAACCGTAACCATCTATTGATCAACGAGCTAGTCAACTAGAGGCTTACTAGGGACATGGTGTTGTCTATGTATCCACACATGTATCTGAGTTTCCTATCAATACAATTCTAGCATGGATAATAAACGATTATCATGAACAAGGAAATATAATAATAACCAATTCATTATTGCCTCTAGGGCATATTTCCAACAGATCCTGCCGCCGCCATGCTGGACGGAGAGAGCAGAGGCGCCCTCGACGCGTTCACGCTCGGCCAGACCGATCTCTTCCAGGAGGAGACGAGATCGGGCCTGGTTGAACGTGGGGAAGGGTTGCTGCATGGGAAGCAGGGTCGCCATCATCTGGAAGCGGCGGCTTAGCCTGCGAACGAGCTGCAGGGTCAGCGTGCGTTTGGAGACGGGCTCCCCAACGTCGGCGAGCTGCTTAAGGCGACGACAGTACTGGGCGATGGAGAGATCGCCCTGGACGGTAGCCCGGAACTCGGCGCCGATGTGGATGGCACGGCCGGCGGCGTTGTCGTGGAAGAACACCTCCAGCTCGCGCCAGAGGGTGTAGGCGGTGTTGTTCGGCGACTGCACCACGTCGTAGAGGTCGTCGAAGATGGTCGCGTAGATCCAGAGGACGATGGTCACATCATCGTTCCTCCAGACGGCGTCGGCGTGGAGAGGGTCGGTGTCCTCGGTGACGTGGTCCTCGGCATGGAATTTGGAGAGCACGAAGGCGAACATCTGCCTCCATTTGGAGTAGTTGCCGCCGTCGATGGAGAGCTTGAAGGGGATGAAGCTCACAATGTTAGCGGTGCGCATCGACGGAGCGGGGGAGGAGGAACCTGGGGGTCCGGATCGCGCAGAGCCAGGGCGCGAATGGGGGCGGGGATGATGTGGCCAGCGCCGCGCCCGGCGAGGGGTAGCGGGGCGCGAGCATGCACCTGGCCGGCGCGAGCATGCACCTGGCCGGCACGAACAGGGCCGACGCGAACGGGGATGGGTGGCACCGGCGCGTGCACATGGGCGGGTGGGGCCGGGACGGGTTCGGGGGCGACGCAGGGCAAGTCGTAGACGGCGTCGGCGTCCCCGAAGGAGGGAGTGCGACGGAGAGGGCGTCGAACGCTCATGGAGGAAGCGAAGGAAAGAGAGTCTGATACCAAGTTGGACAACTGAATTCTCACTGTATTGATTCAGAATTACATGGGTGTGTTTATATACCACGCGATACACATATTGTTACAACAGAAAAGAGGATAAGCCAGCGACTACGCAGGAGGTGGAGCGACTACGCTGCATGCGGAGTGGTTGGCGATCGTGGGAGCGTGGTCACCGTGGGACTCGGACCATCCCGTTGGCCTTCTGTACGTGCGTTGAGTGGTGTCTTCGAGCACTATGCATCTTGCATTGTATAAGGCATTGTGCGCCTCTTGATATATTACTATTTTGCTTGATTTCAAACATGAGCGGTCAGTCAACTAGAACTTTCAGTTTCGTCATGAAACTTGACTTCAATTTTCTGCAATAATTATTTCAAAGTTTTGTTTAGATTTTGATTAATCCAAGAAATTGAATTTTTGGTGTAGAAGGACTCATGCTTATCATGCATATCCTTCAGCTCGCTCCAGTCCTTGTAGTCGTCGCTAGACGGTCCACAAACATGGTTGTAATTTATATTATCTCTGTTGTTCATACTGCCATGATTGAAGATGAATAAATTGAAAGCGCGACAAGAAAATATTTTCTAGATACTCCCTCCGTTTCCTTTTACCCCGCGTATAGAATTTGGTCAAAGCCAATCTACATAAAATTTGACCAAATTTATATAAAAAAATATGAACATCTACAATACTAAAATTATATAGTATGAAAATACATTTCATGGTGCATGTGATAATATTGATTTCATATTGTGAATGTTGACATTATTTAATATAAAATTAGTCAAACTTTAGAAAACTTGACTTGACCAAACCTTATATGCAGACTAAAAAAACGGAGGGTGTATATACCATGTTTATTCTTTATTTTCTTATATAGAATATCCTATTTCCAATGTTATCTGATAAACTATGTTGACTGGACTAGAGTCGCAATAGAAGGACCAAACAGACAAAATCGTAAAAAGAGAAGACTCTGGAAACCGCCTCGTGGATTGGCATCCGCTGTCCACTTCAGCGCAGCGTGAAGAGACGCGGAGCAACCAAACTCCGCGCAGCAGAGGGGACTAGAGCCGGAGCGGGGAGGAAGAAGAGCATGGCGGCGGCGGCGGCGAGGAAGAGCGTGTGTGTTACCGGCGCAGGAGGCTTCGTCGCCTCGTGGCTCGTCAAGCTCCTCCTCTCCAAGGGCCACTACACGGTCCGCGGCACCGTGCGCGATCCCGGTAAGGGCCTTCCTCCCTCGCTTCGATCCGTCCTTCCCACCGCCAGAAGATTCCTTTTCCTCTTGGCTGTGCCATCGAAGATCTATGCTTATCCAGGAGGATGTATAGAAATGTTTTTTTAGGAATATATCAGTAGCATGTTGCTGAAAAGTGAAAACCGAACGAGGGGAAGCAGTCCAGGCAACCATATTTGGGGGGAAGCAGTCCCCTAAAAATAATGTGGTTCTTGGAAGTTGTAAGTGAGCATAAGCTTTTTGAGACAGTATTAGATTTAGAAAATAATGTTGTTCTTGGAAGTTGGAAGTGAGCATAAGCTTTTTGAGACAGTATTAGATTTAGATGCTTTTTAGCAGTTTCTTCGAACATGATGTGTAAATGTTGAGAGGAAATTGCAGGAATTGTGAGCTCCGACGTATTATTAGTTCTTGAAACTTTGAAAAAATAGTTGGGCATACGTTGTTGTGATGGACCCAAGAAATTTGTTGTATGTGAATATGTGATGATGGTGGTGTGTTTTGCGTGTGACCATATGCTGCAGGTAATGCCAAGAATGCTCACCTTAAGGCGCTAGAAGGTGCTGGGGAAAGGTTGGAGCTGCTCAGCGCCGACCTGCTGAACTACGACAGCATTGCATCAGCAGTTGCTGGCTGTGAGGGCGTCTTTCATGTTGCTAGCCCTGTCCCTTCTGGCAGATCAACCAATCCTGAGGTGATTTTTTCAAGAACATGTGTTTTACTTTCACGGTTTTGTGAGGTTTTGAGGTAAAAACAAGAGGAAATAGCAGGTGAACGAGTGATTTAGCATAGCGCAATTTTATTGG
The DNA here is from genome assembly GCF_002575655.3 of Aegilops tauschii subsp. strangulata. NCBI lineage: Eukaryota > Viridiplantae > Streptophyta > Magnoliopsida > Poales > Poaceae > Aegilops > Aegilops tauschii. The sequence continues at coordinate 513,396,531 of NC_053041.3, forward strand.
AAACTATACGTGGCTCTGCATCCCAAGTTAGATGTAAAGTTTACTTGACCTTGAGGCCTAGATGGATTTTCTCAAGGATTTTGCCCTAAAAATGACCGTTTCTTATTCATAGGAGATATACTGAATTCACCGCATAACATGTGAAATATATAACTTTTTAACCATCCTTGTTTCCCTATAAACATAGTTCATGAAAACAGGCATAGTTTATTGATTAGTTTAGCTTTGTGCAGCATCAGGCTATCTGAAACCTATCTCTTTCTTTTATATAGTGCTGTTATACAGATGTGTTACTAATGATTAATTTCTAGAAACAACTGTGTATTACAATATTCTATTAATTTACTTCTTTGTAGGAAGAAGTTATAGCCCCTGCTGTAACAGGCACACTGAATGTCTTGAAGGCTTGCTACGAGGCGAAAGTTAAGCGAGTTGTTATGGTGTCTTCAATTGCTGCTGTGTTCAATAATCCTAACTGGCCTAAGGGCAAAGTCTTCGATGAAGATAGCTGGTCAGACGAGGATCTCTGCAGAAAGGGCGAGGTAAGTAAGCCAATGCCTTTGCATTTGCTAAACCTTATTCTGCCAAGAAGATTGTTTAGCTCAGTATAGCATACTACATCAGCTGCTAATTAATAACAGATTGATGATATTGACTTGGAATATACTCCCTCCTCCCACAAATCATTCGTGGATGGACTTGAAAGAAGGAAGAACCAAGTAGCACTGCTTCCTCAAAGCGAACTTTCAGTACCCGATCAAAGGGACTAATGAAATACCAGCCCCAATTCTTGAATAGCTCTCACTTGTCTTGGCTGATAGCTTAGATGACCGACCGTTTGGTATGGTTTGCAATGATTTAATAGTAGGCTTCTTGTTTGGTGAACTAACGGTTTCACCCAAGGATGAAGGTAATCGATGAGCCGCATCTTTGCACAAATACCTCAACGGCTTTCTAATAATACGATGTTCTTCAGCTAACCACACAGAATATTCCTGGTCTTTTGTTGTGATTCTTTGCTCCAGATGACTTATTTGAACTAAATTATCTGTGCCATTCTGGCAGGATTGGTATTTCCTTTCCAAAACGCTCGCAGAGCGTGAGGCTTTTGCTTATGCAGCAAAAACTGGGCTGGATGTTGTAACTATTTGCCCATCGTTGGTAATTGGCCCCTTGATGCAGTCTACAGTAAATGCGAGCAGTAATATTCTCCTTAATTATCTCAAAGGTGGGTCTGTTTATCTCAGTATTTTCTTGTTTTACATGCAATTTGTATGAAAAAGTGACAATTTACTCAGCATTGCTCTGTTTAAACTGGGGCATCATAATTTGATGTGTGAACTGAACACAAAGCATATATTAACCAATAGCACAATGGACCTTCCTACCTTTAAGATCAAGTTGTTTAAAAATCCAAACTAGTTTATTCTTATAGTTCTGTTTCTGTAAAAATGAAACAATTTTCTCTTACAGGAGAACGTGACACTGTGGAAAATAAAATCAGGAATATAGTGGATGTCCGTGATGTTGCCGATGCTCTTCTGTTGGCATATGAAAATCCAGAGGCGTCTGGACGGTATATCTGCAGTTCAAAACCAGTAAAAGTCTCTGATATGATAAGCGTACTGAAGACCTTATATCCAATGTACACTTATCCCAAAAAGTAAGCGCCTTCCTCAGCAGGCAACTTTTTGTTTGTCTTACTGCTATTTTGATTCTGCATTTCACAAGCTAGATGGTCCATTTATCTTTTCCTGAGACAAGCATATATATCAGCATCACTTGGGAAGCACTAGAATGGGGATTGACAAATTGAGTTAAGCATAGCAGAGTGCCGGGTTTATGGAGGTGTAATGCTCTGCATCTACGATTTAATTTTGCATGTAGTTTATGATATGGAATATCAAAAATTAATGAAAGATGTCACCACATCATAACATTCTTTGATACGATTTTTCGATGCTCAACTTGGACGTAACTTGTTGTCTCTCCGAATTGCTTTGCAGCTTTACAGAAGTGGAAGAGAATACCATTTATAGTTCGGAGAAACTTCAGAAGCTAGGGTGGACCTTCAGGCCTTTAGAGAAGACCCTGGGGGACAGCGTGGAATCCTACAGAGCATCTGGCGTCCTGAACTGAGCATCCAACCAGGGAAAGTTTGGCTGTTAATGCTCGCAAACTCCATGTGGTTATGTAAGCAGTGAAACAGAATAAGTTGGTGACACAATCGTCAGGAGAATTGTGTGAACATGAGCAAAGCTTGAATCTTATGTGCGCCTTTCTTTTGGGGTGTCTTAAACTTGAGGTGTTTTGAGGCATAGTGCAATGTCCTGGTGTTTCTAATGAATGACTGCCTGCACCTGTTAAAGCTTGAACATATTGCCCATTTTCCAGTTCAAAAAGTATTGCCCATTTTCCCTTAACGGGGTCAACCTTTAGAAAAAGCACTTGATCTACCTACCAAACCAGCGGTAAAAATAGGGAGCCCCTATTTCATGCATAGGTCGGCAAATAGCCACAAAACGTGCACACCCCCCCCCCCCCCCCCCCCCCCCCCACCCCGAGGCGATTTAAAAAAAACTATTATAATTTTAACAAATTAGGAAAACATGTGCCCTAATAAAAAACAATTAAAAGTATGACCCCGTCGGCCTCACTAAAGCCGAAAAGGCACTCTTCGATCTCGCTTAGGCCAAAGAGTAGTCTTCGGTCTCACTTAGGCTGAAAATGCACTCTTTGGTCTCGCTTAGGCCGAAGAGTGGCAGAACTGAGCTAAAGAGCTCTTCGATTTTTGCTAGGCCAAAGTTGCATGGCCATCAGCCTAAACTAGACCGAAGAACCCTCTTCGGCTTTCCCGTGATCGAAGAGTCCTTTTTCTTTTCTTTTCTCCGTCCACAAGGTTGTCTTTCTACCCTTAACCAATTTAGCATTACTGCTCTTTTTTCTAATATACTTTTCTTTTTTTAAATATTTAGTTTGCTTGTTCGTAGTAATATTATTCTCGCATCACATCGCATTGTTTCTTCTCTCTCCATTTGAATAGTATTATTTTGATGTACAATGACATTTTTTAATATGGGTTGAACATTCATAAACTATGAATATTTTTTAGTACACGATGAGCATATTTGGATCACATGATTAAACATTTCTGAAATACACGATGAATATATTTTTAATACACGATAATATGTTCTGAATACGGGTTGACCATTTTCTTAACACGATGAACATTTTCAGGTTACAAGATTAATTATCAAATATAAGATGATCACTCATATTTATTTCTCTTCTTCTATTATCCTTACTATTTATATGGTTTTCAGCCCCGTTTTTCTCATAAACGGGGTCAGCTTGTTCAGATTTTGGACCCGGTTTTCCTTACATGAATATTTGTTTTGTAAGATGCAAATATTTACATGTTTATTTTAAAAAAGGAAGCTAAAATGTAAAAAATACGAAAATATTAGAAAACTAAATGTATAAAAACATGAAAAATATTTAAAAAGCAACGAGAATGCTGAATTGGTTATGGCCGGGAAGACAACCCGGTGGACGAAGAAAGAAAAAAAAGGACTCTTCGGTCACGGAAAAGCCAAAAAAGTGCTCTTCGGCCTGGTTTAGGCCACGGCTGTGCAACTTCGGCCTGGCAAAAATCGAAGAGCCGGTTCTGCCACTCTTCGGCCTAAGCGAGACCAAAGAGTGCCTTCCGAAGTCCACTCTTTGGCCTAAGCGAGACCGAAGAGTGCCTTTTCGGCTTTAGTGAGGCTGACGGGGTCATACTTTAAATTTTTCGAATTAGGGCACACATTTTCCGAACTTGTTAAAAAAATAATATAAAAAAACCCCCAAGCGCCTCAGCGCGCATTTTGGGCCAGCCCAAGTGGGGCTGGGCACTCATCTTTTTTTTTTCATTTTTGATTGTTTTGTTTTTTAATCTAAGAACTGTTCATGAATCTCGAATTTGGAAAGAAATTTTTGGGATTTCAAAACTGTACACGAATTTGATTCTTTTCCATGAGTTTGTAAAATGTTTGGAATTTCAAAAAATATTTATAAATTCTGAAAACATGTTCACAATTTCAAAAATTGATCATGAATTTCAAATATTTTTTATCGATTCAAAAAAAATTCACTAATTAAAAAAGTTCATAAATACAAAAAAGTTTGTCAATTGAAAAAATGTTCATGAATTTCAAAAAATGTTTACCAGTTCAAAAAGTGTTCACGAATTTCAAAGATGTTTTCCATTTTAGAAAATGTTCATATAGTTTAAAACTACGTTCATGATTTAAAAAAAATTCAAAAAACGCAATTCTAAAAAATGTTCACGAGATTAAAAAGGAAAAAATGAAAATAAGAAAAATAAAAACACAAAAGAAAGAGAATAATAAAAATAAAGAAAACCCAGAAAAAAACAAAAGAAAAAGAAAAACCCGGTCCAGGGAAGATTCTAGAACCTTGCTGAGACCGGTGGAAGAAAAAAAACAGCCAGTTTTTTCTTTTGAGACAAAAAAAAACAGCCAGTTGCACACCCTGTTCTACTTCCCGTGTGGAACGGAAGTGGGTCGGCCCAGAAAAGAGCAGACGAACACGTGGTGATACGCGGTAGGTCGCTATTCAACGACCTACGCGCGGATTATGGGCATTTCCTATTTGGCGCCAGGCGCCTGTGGCGTCCGTAAATGGGCCGGCTCATCTAGGCGCCGGTAGACATTTTCCTTTTTGAAAATTCTATGCACTTTTAAAAAATTTCAACAGTTTTGTTTCACATTGATGAACTTTTTGAATATCGATGAACTTATTTGAAATTTGATGAACATCTTTTTGAAAATGGATGAACTTTTTTTTATTTATGAACTTCTTTTTCAGTTCAATGAACTTTTTCTAAAAATACATGAAATTTTTCTGAATTTCTATGAGATTTTTTCAAATTTAATGAACTATAAAAAATAATGAACTGTTGCTAAATTGGATGAACTTTTTTCAATTTGAATGAACTTGTTTGCAAATTTATGAACTTTTTTCATAATTGATGAACCTTTTTTAAAGATATGAACTTTTTCTTCAAATGGATGAACCCTTTTTCTTTAAATCTTTAAACCTTTTTTGATTTCATTTTTTTTTCGTGACAATTTTTTTTTAAAAAAAATTGGGGCAGCACGATAGTGGGCCGACCCATGCTAGCAGCGCTGCAGGCGCCGGATCGTTAATGGGCGCCTGCAGCGCTGTATAGGAGCTCCCCGGATTAGGAGGTGCAGTAAAAATATCCTTGAAAAATTCAAAAAGTTACATCGATGTCCGGTGGGTCGACCGTCTTCGTCCTCCCAAACAGGCTGATCGTGTGTCACTCGATGGGCTAATCGCGTGCCGGTCTAACGTTGGGCGAACATGTTGTTGATCTTGGACCCTGTTTCTCAGAAAGAAAAATCAAGGCCACGTATTCTGACGGACCAACACGGAACAACAACAAATTCAAGAGAAATCTCAATTATTTCTCACATGCCTTATGCGAGCATCTGAGGGCGGAACGCGTGACAGATATGAGGCCGGAGGATCAAACTATGAAGAGACGATGTCATCGCCGTCGCGCCAAGAAAACATGCTAAGGGCATTTCCAACGCGAGCCCTCAAAATGGCGAAACTATTTGATCAGACTCGTCCACATGCAAGAATACGAGAGTCGGCCATCTAACCTTAGAGCATCTCTAGTAGACCCCACAAAAAGCCCCGACCCGCAAAATAACCGTCAAAATAAGGGTCGGCGCGCAAAATCCCGCCTGAACAGACCCTGCAAACGCGGCCGGCCCGCAAAATTTTTGAGGGGCGCGGCAAAAACTTGACCCTAACCCGCGAATACGCGGGTCCCCCCCCCCTTCCCGGCCCGTCGGTGCACTGCATATAGCAGGAGCGGTTGGTGGGGAGGACATTTCAGCCCGCGCTTTTCCCCACCTACCACCTTCCCTCTCCCCTCGCCCCGCCGCCCACGATTCCGGCGAAAGTAGCCGGCGGGATCACGCCGAAAGGCCGCCACACGCATGAGGTTGCCTCCGCCCCCCCCCCCCCACCCGTCCTACGTCGGCTGGCCGGAAAGTTGCAGATCTGCGGTCCTTCGTTGCGGGCGGCCGGATTTGGCTTTTCCGGCCGCCGGTGGCTGCGTCCAGCGATGGAGTGGTCGGGGAGCACCTCGCGCAGCCTCGGCAAAGTCCCATCGCCGCATTTAGGTACGGGTTCGCCCTGTCGCCACTGCCGATAGTTTGCGGGCATGGATTCGGCCGGCCATCCGCCGGGCTCGGCGCTCGCGCAGAGGCTCTGTGGATCGCCGATTCCGCTCATACAGTGCGACGACTGCACGCGGACAGTGCTGCGGCTAACTTCGGGCAAGTCGAAGCACCCGGATGGGTGTTCTTCAAATGCGAAAACGGCGGGGTACGTGTTGTTTTCATTCGGCTTTGGCATCGCATTCTTTGGTTCAATTGCGATAGCTCATTTCAAACATCATCATGTGTGTAGGAAGATGGATACTCATTTTGGTTTTGGGAAGGCGAATACATTGATTTATTGATAGAAAGAAACTTAATAGACGTTCGTGCACTCCTTAGTACAATCAAAGGCAATGAAACGGCTGCCTGCGCACTGCAACTAGAGGGGAAGCAACGTCTACTTCTTTAGAACCAAAGAAGAAGAATGAAGAATGCAAAATCAAGAATCCACAGATCAACAATGAATGCATGGAGAAAATATTGGTGCCACTAGTGGGTGCAGTTATGGAAGTTGGAAATCTTCTAAAATGCATAATTGTGGTTATTGTTTTCTTTGGTCTTGCTATTCTAGCAAAGATTTGGTGATGACCTATGTATCCAATGTTGTTGAAAAAGCAAAGAAATGCATTATCTTGTGTCAAATTGAGATGCAAATTTAGGATTTGCGGGCCGGCAGGAGCGGCGCAAGACCAGACCCCGCAAACTGACCCGTAAAAGAGCATATTCCGCGAATATCCTTTTATACGGGTCCGTTTTGCGGGGTCTGTCTCTGCGGTCATCCGCGCCGGCCCGCAAAACCGTTTTTCCGCGAACTGCAAACGCGTTTTGCGGGTCGGGATTTTGCAGGGTCTGTAAAAGATGCTCTTATCCCCTAAATGTCCATGTTTTTCTTCTTATGTCCACAACATTTAAAATAAGTATAGAAAATAACACAATTCATCCGCAAAGAACATTCAAATATCACTAATACAACAATACTTCAAATGCAAATATTACATCTAAGATAATCGGATGTTCTACAAGTTTTTTGAATTCAACGATACGCGAGAATCCGCACATGTTATCCCACACACTGTCTTGAACTTCATAAAAAAAAAGAGAAAAGTATGTTTTTGGTCCCTCAAGTCCCAAAAAGTACAGACTTGGTCCCTCAAGATTTTTTGGTATACATTTGGTCCCTCAAGTCTCAAAACCGGACAAGTTTGGTCCTAAACTAGATTTTGACCCCGTTGACCGGGTTTGACCGCCACAAAACCGCCCGATGAACAGTAAATTCGAGTTAAAAAATACTTAAAAAAACTGAAATTTTTTGGGGTCCGCATGTAAGCATATTGGCCACAAAAAATTTCAGTTTTTTTTGAAGTTTTTTTAAAACTCGAATTTACTGTTCATCGGGCGGTTTTGTGGCTGTCAAACCAGGTCAACGGGGTCAAAATCTGGTTTAGGACCAAACTTGTCCGGTTTTCAGACTTGAGGGACCAAATGTATACCAAAAAATATTGAGGAACCAAGTCTGTACCTTTTGGAAACTTGAGGGACTAAAAACATACTTTTCTCTAAAAAAATGTATGAACATAAATGAGGCCGTTAGGTGCGGAAAGGACGGCCACGTGTCAATTCTTTTTAACGACACACAGGTGTAAGCTGAGAGTTTTTCTTAGAATATACCAAAAAATTTGCGTATACCGAGAGTATTTTAACATGCACTCAGCGTAGTGCCTAAGCCGAGCCTGCTTTTGTTGCCGTGTATTTTATTTACGCACTCGGCTTACACTCGGTTTATTGGGAAGGAATAGGCAACTTTTTTTTTCTCGAATACAACTTTTGATTTTCTTGTAGTTTCTGGAGTACAACATTTTTCTATTTTCCCCTGGAATTTATTTATTTATTTTCAACGACTTTTTCTTAAGAAAAAAGGGAGTCAAACTCCACGTTAAGATTTATCTTAAGTCTTTTTAGGGGTATCTTAAGCTTCTTCTGAGCTGCCTCGGTATCGATGCTCCATCCTTCCAAGGCTTTTTTTTTTTGGCGGAAAAAGGCTTTCATTAACCTTATGGTGCTGTGGTTCCAAGTTGGCTATCCCTCGCGCCGCCGCGCATCTCCCCCGCGTAGCTGAGCCAAACATGCGGATAAGCTGCTCCTCGTCTCCCCCGCGTAGCCGAGCCGCTCCCTCTCTCTTCCTTGCCTATCCCTCGCGCCGCCGCGCATCAGGAGCGTCTTCTCCAGCTCCGGCCACCCTGCTTCTTCTCCGACCACCCCTCCGTCACGCTGTGCCCACATGGCAGTGACTGGATGTCGCCGAGACCGTGAGGACCGCCGGTTCGCACCGAGCTTCGCGCCTGCCGGTCCGGTCCCCGAAATCAGGACCGCCGCACTGCTCGGTCCGGTCCGGCTCGGACCGCCGGCGGCCGGTCCAAACGACGGCTCGGACCGGGACCGGACCGTGTCCACCCACTTCCAAGCATCCACTGCTGTAGCCTGTAGCCCGCCAGCGAGTTTTTTTTTGTTGGTTCTACAAAAGTCAGAGGCCAAACTGATCCCCATGTGATATAGGCAGTTGCTGAAGTTTTGTTTAAAAGAGTCCACCTTGCATTTCCATGCAACCGACTCACCATGTGCTGGAAGCAGCATACTCCATGAGCAAATCAAGAACTTGATTCAGCAACCACCCAGTTTATATTAAAAAAGAGCCGGAAGCCAAGAACCATATGCGCATGCAAGAGGCAAAAGACAGCCCACTCCCATGCATGTTTACGGATGAACGTCGTGACCTGTCAGGCACACGGAACACGCAAGAACATTCCCATCACAATTATCACGGAAGTTAAGCTCGCATCTTAATCCCAATTATAATGGTGCCAACAATATCAAAGCTATCCTAATGTACAATCATACACTCATACCTCGCTGGCTACAACATGCTTGTACCTCATCAAGACAAACCGGGACAAGAAAAGGACGATTTCACTGAACGAGAACACCGTCACAATTAGACTCCAGCAGCCTCCATGTTCTATACCAGCTAAATCACAACATGCTGGTCAATTATCGGCCCAATGTCGTCGATTAATCATCTGAGACTAGCTACCTATCCAATGTCGTCGATGCACGTATAAATAGCCCTACCTTACGAGCAACATCTCATCGCCTTCTCATCGGTCGATCACACTCTCGATATTGATAGTACACAAAGGCTGATAACTTAGTTAAGAGCTTGAGGAAACAATGGCTGCCGCCTGGCTTAGGCTCTCTGTTGCGCTGACATGCGCATTGCTCTTGTCGTCGGCGTGCCATGGCCTGCAGGTTGGCTACTACAAGAAGACGTGCCCCCGCGTGGAGGCCATCGTGAGGGAGGAGGTGAAGCGCTTCGTCTACAAGAACGCCGGCATCGGCGCCGGCCTCATCCGCATGTTCTTCCACGACTGCTTCGTCCAGGGGTGCGACGCCTCCGTCCTCCTCGACCCGACGCCGGCCAACCCGCAGCCCGAGAAGCTCAGCCCTCCCAACTTCCCCAGCCTCCGCGGCTTCGAGGTCATCGACGCCGCCAAGGACGCCGTCGAGAAGGCGTGCCCCGGCGTCGTCTCCTGCGCGGACATCGTCGCCTTCGCCGGCCGTGACGCCGCCTACTTCCTTACCAGAATGACGATGAAGATCAACATGCCGGCCGGCCGCCTCGACGGGCGCGTCTCCAACTCCACGGAGGCCCTGGACAACCTCCCGCCTCCGGTCTTCAACCTCGACCAGCTCATCGCCAGCTTCGCCGCCAAGGGCCTCACCGCGGAGGACATGGTCGTGCTCTCCGGCGCCCACACCATCGGGGTGTCCCACTGCTCGTCCTTCGTCTCCGATCGCCTCGCCGTCCCCTCCGACATCAACACCGGCTTCGCCAACGTGCTGAGGAGGCAGTGCCCCGCCAGCCCAAGCTCGGCCAACGACCCCACGGTGAACCAGGACGTGGTGACCCCCAACGCGCTCGACAACCAGTACTACAAGAACGTCCTGGCGCACAAGGTGCTCTTCACGTCGGATGCCGCCCTGCTTGCCACGCCGGCGACGACCCAGATGGTGCGCGACAGCGCCAACATTCCCGGGCAGTGGGAGGCCAAGTTTAACAAGGCGATGGTCAAGATGGGAGCCATCGAAGTGAAGACCGCTTACCAGGGAGAGATCAGGAGGAACTGCAGGGTCGTCAACCACTGAACCAACGAATCATCATGGCGTCCTATTTTTGTTTGTGCACTTCAGTTTTTGCACTTGCGGGTTCACCTACTTGTGAGTGACCTCCGTTGAATTTCACGCATGTAATTTGTCTGTTGTTTCAACTCTTCAAAATTCTTTGGCTGGTTTGTTGGTGCTACTGCTGTTCCTTCTTTTTTTGGCGAATCAAATAGATCTACTTCTCTTACCTCCTCCACAAAAAAGACTCTAACTTTCCTCCTCCCGTCCGCCGCCGCCGGTCCGCCCCTCTCCGATGGCCTTTGGGCCATGGAGGTCCGCTGGGAGGGACCCCATTCTCGTTCTTGTTAGGTTCATTATCTTGGTTGGGGCTGTGTGGCGGTGGCGATATCCCTCAATAGGAATAGGGTGTGGCTAGGTTTCAGTCGACTGAGATTTAACCAAGTTTCAGTCAGGTGATATAACATGCAAGAGAGAAAAAGAAAAAGAAAACTGAAAACAAAAATTGCACGGATCTCAATGTAAGATCTTGCGGATATAGCATCGGCTAAGCCTTAACGAAGTCTCAGTCGACTGAGACTTAGGAAGACTGGTAGGAATAATGTCTCCCACGTTCTATCTCCGTCCCGATGGTGCATCTAGCGTCGTTGGAGAGCGTGCCGAGGTGTGTCATCGTCGGATCTCGCGGGATTTAGTCAGTGTAGGTCTGCGGTGGATCTAATTAGATTCGGTCTTTGTTTGTCTTCGTTTCGGTGTTTACATGTTTGATCCTTTCGATCTACGACTTTTTTCATCGGCGATGGTTGCTGCTATGGTGTGCTGGTCCTATGTGGGCTTAGCATGACGAATTCTGACTGTCTACTACAACAAGGTTTGCTCGGCTTCAGCGAGGGGACCGGGGGGGGGGGGGGGGGGGGGGGGGTTGATGACAGCGGCGCGCCTTTGGCTCGCTCTCGTGCTTGTAGTCGTCACTAAGTGCCACGGACCTGGTTATAATTTTTATTACCTCTTGTGTTTTTTTACTGCCATGATTAAGATAAATTGATTGAAAGTTTTTTCAACAAGCGAGATTACAATCTTGCTGCAAGACACCATCAACGAGATTACAATCTCAGCTATACATGAACGTGATGGTTTTTAGATTCCCTGAACCAACAAGAGGCAAACCCCTATAAATTTCCGGCCGGAGTGCCTGAGTGTCCTATGTATGCACTCCATCAGGCGTGTCTCTTTGTGTTTATCACTTATTAGAGATTGATGGATTGATCTGCATGTTTGGACTCCCTCCAATAGGTCCCCCCCCCCCCCCCCCCCCGCGTCGTCTCCTCCGAGGCGACTCGGGGGCCAACCCTAGCCGCCAAACTTTAGCCCCCTCCCCTCCCTTCCCCCCCTCCGCCGCCGCCAGAGGAGCACCTCGGCGAGCCCGCGCGGCTCTGATGAAGGTGGCGGCGGGGATCTCGGCGGCTTCACCCTGTGTGGAGGGCCTCGGCTTCCGGGGCGGTGGCCCCGGACGGCGGCGCGCGACGTGGCCTGTGCGGCGGGTGGCGTCGGCGGGTGCAGGTGGGCCGCCTCCCTGGCCGTGAGGGCGGCGCGGAGGCGGCGGGCGACGGCTGCTGCGGCGACTCCTCGCCAGTCGTTTGCGCCCTGGAGAAGTGGCGTCTTCAACCTCGATCTACTCCGATCCGCGCTGATCTCGGCCTCTGGCGGCTCTGGTCGCTGGATCTCGGCGTCGGGTGCGCGGATCTGGTGCTTGGGGGCGGATCCAGGGGAAACCCCTGGCCGGCGTGGCGGCCACACCGAAGGCGACGCCTTTGTGCATCGTTTACCTTGTTGGAGGCTTCGGTGGGACTCCTCCTCCTCCCATCCCGTCCAAGAGCTCAGGTGAAAGCCTCAGGTCCCCTTTTCCTGGCGACAACGACATTTTGGTGGCGTGTTCCTTCCTGAGGGTGTCGTCCGGGGATGGCTCGAGTGGTGGTGGAGTTGGGTGTGGTTCGAGGGCGGCATGTGGTGGCCTGATTCCATCAACGGCATCCTTCTCTGGTCCAGGTGCGGAGGGTTCCAGCCGCTGGTTCGAGGGGATTGGGGTCCCTGTCTCCATGCCGGCGGTAGGCCTTCGGCGTGGCAATTCCTATCCTTGACTAGGGGGCATGGTGTCGCATCCTTTTGGCCTTCTCTGAGGTTTCAGCGTCTGTGTCTGATAACTCTCGTTCGGTGTTTGGCCTTGCTGCTGCCGACGACGGTGTTTTGGTGGTCGGTTCTCCGTTTCATGAGGGTCTGTCCCTTGTGCCTCTCCTTTGGCAGCCGGGGCACTCTGATTTGGATTCTAGGGTGAATCACTCCGTCGGCCGCCGGGGCGGCACCCGTCGAACCCGGGTGGTAGGGTAGGGGCCCTTTGCGGCAGCGGAGTCAGATCATGTTTACCCTGTTTGATCCCTTTGGTGGCAGCCAGCGACACAAATCATGAATGGTGGTGCCCTCCTCCTGGCGCTTTCGTAGGTTAGCTAGTTTTGGCTTTGCGTCGTTCGATGGCAAGAGTGGTTGTACTCTTTGCCTTCGAGTTGTTCTGCTGAGCACATTGTATCTTTTTCTTTCCGCTTTCCTCTTTCTTGTTGTTTGTTGCAGTCTTGTTCGCCTGGCCGGTTGATGGCTTTGTTAATTCAAAGCCGGGCTCTTCTTGAGCCTTCGTTCCAAAAAAAAGATATTGATGGATTATGTTTCTGATACCCCTTCGTAACCCTCTCTGTATTGCCTTTTTTCCCCCGGAACCGGAAGGTAGTTGTCGCCGACGCCATACGTAGATCTCAAAGCAAGGATCGGTGGAGGAGATCGAAGATGGCTAGCTTCCATGTCGCGGACGCGTCGGAGTACCTAGCCATCACCGGCTGGGGCATCGACGGCGTCAAGCTCGCCAAGAAGGCGTGGGTTTTCGTGGGGCAGCAGTGCAAGAAGTTCAACATCTCGCCCGTGAACTACGAGTTCGAGGTGCACGCCATGAGCGCCGAGAAGCTGCCCTTCATACTCTCCGCCGTCTGCGCCATCGGCCCCAAGATCACGGCCACCGGGGCCAAGGAGTCGGACGGGAAGGACCTCGAGACGCAGCTCCTCCTCTACGCCAAGCTCACCGCGCCGCTGGACAGATCGAGGAAGATCCACGTCCAGGAGCTCGTCAAAGGGATCGTCGAGGGCGAGACCCGCGTGCTCGCCGCGGAGCTCACCATGGAGGAGATCGTCAAGGGGAGCAAGGCGTTCAAGGAGAAGGTGTTCAGCAGGGTGCAGCTTGAGCTCAACCAGCTCGGCCTGGTCATCGACAACGCCGACGTGAAGCAGCTGGTGGAGGTGCCGCGGCACGAGTTCTTCTCCTACCTTGGCCAGAAGACGCAGCAGGACGCGGCAAACCAGGCCATGGTGGACGTGGCGGAGGCCCGGATGATGGGAGAGGTGGGAGCCAAGGAGAGCGAGGGGCTGACGCCGCAGAACATGGCAAAGGTGGACGCCGAGACCAATGTGTTGTCCCTGCTGCAGCACGACCAAGGGCTAAGGCCAACTCCACCGCGCAACCCTATCTAGTCCGAGTGCGTCCGTTTAGGGTAAAACGGACAAATAGCACGGTCCAACGCGCGGCCTCAAACGGACAAATGTCCGAATTCCGTCCGTTTTCGACCCATTCCCGGCCCAAACTTGCGCTCGGTTTGGGGTGAAACGGACGCGCGCGGACGGCCTCGACGCACGCCTTTGTCCCCCCCCCCCCCCCGACCCGCCTGTCGGGGACATTAGCAGTCGCTCCGCTCCCAACGCTTCCACCCTCTCTCCCCGCCCCGCTCCGCCGCCGGCGCCGCCGCTATTTTCCGGCCGCCTCCTCACCCCGCAGCCCCCGGCCGTCGATACCAAACCACGTCTCGACATGGCCGTCACCACGCCCGCGCTTTCGCCGTAGTTTTGGCCGTCGATCGGAGGAGGTTTGGCCGTCGCCGTCTTTGCCGGTGGCAGAGGGGACACGACCGCCGGTGACGTACCACGGCGGCCGCGGCAGCTTCCGACGAGAGCTCCAAAGCGGCCAGTAGCCGGGATCAACTTTGAGATCAACGGCCATCAATACAACAAGGGATACTATATATATCCTTAGTGGTCAACTTTTGTGAAGACAATCTCGAAACCCCAAGGTGAGAAGAGAAAGAGATTTGCCCAAATGCAAGAGAGTGCTAGAAAGGATGTGGAACGTACTTTTGGTGTGCTTCAATCCCGGTGGGGTATCGTTCGAAACCCTGCACTGTCATGGGATGAAAGAAAGCTTTGGGAGGTGATGACTGCTTGTGTGATCATGCACAACATGATCGTCGAGGACGAGCGTGATGAGAGTATCTTCGACCAAGGATTTGATTATCAAGGTGAAAATATTAAGCCCCTGCACCAAGACCCGGCCACATTTGAATAGTTTCTCCAATTCCACCGTGAGATGCGTGACTGGCACACTCATTTGAATCTTCAAAATGACTTGGTTGAGCACGTGTGGGATCATATTGGCAACCAATAGATGTATTGGTTCATTTTATGTTCAGTCAAGACAATTTCGATTTGATTGTAAAACTATTTTATTAAGGACAATTTCAATTAGGTTGTAAAACTATTTTAATTTTCAGACGAATTTTGAACGTGCAAACTAGTTTTGATGAATATATGGACATTTTTGGCCCTGGCGGACAGGATGGGGCAAACGAATGCGGCGGCGCACGGCCACCGCATCCCAGGATACGTCCGGACACGACCCCATTGTCCTACGCAAACGAACAGAATCCGAACAAAACGGACGTCCGTTTGAGATTGCGCGATGAAATTGGCCTGAGGAGGAGGCCAAGGTGATGGCTGAGGTACATGTGCTCGAGAACGGAAGGGCGGCGGAATCGCCACGCGGCCAAGGCCGAGTGGGACAAGCAGGCCAAGGTGCCCGAGGACCCGAGGTCGAGGCGGCCAAGGCCGTCGACATCCGCCATGCAGAGCTCTAGATGGATTTGTGACTTCCGTTGAATTTCACGCATGTACTAATTTGCTTGTTCTTTGGCTGGTTACTGATGCAACAATTTTTTTTTTTGTTGAATCAAAGTGCTTCAGAGCATCTTCAACAGTCGCGCAACATGCGGGGCGCTAAAAGTCAAAATACAGCACCGGATGAGACAGCTTTTGCGCGCGGCGGTGCGCTGGCTCTAGCGGCCGCCGCAAAATAAAGCGCGCCCGAGCCGCTCCAGCAGGCGCGCTATATTTCATCTATTTTTTTCTACTATGTAAACTACGATTCGATACATATTTGGTTTCGATAGTACAAATATGGAGATAGTTGATACAAAATAGTGCGTAGATAGTTCATAGTCTTCTCCTACGATAGATAGTTCATAGTTCGTCACATAGCCTGCTTCTATGATACAAAATAAAACAAAAAACTACGAAAGTGCTATTCTGAGCTCGATCTCAGATGCGCTCGATATCTCAATCGCCCGATGGCATCTAGATCCCCACCAGCCCACGTATGTGTCAGGGTATTCCAGTTAGTATATGCCCACAAATTTTGGGCCATGGTCCACTCATCGGTCGCAATCAATGCGACGATTGCCGTTCAGCACTCGGAAGGCTCAGACGTGGGACACCGTTCTGGTCCACGGCTCAGACGCCAGGCTAATAACGGGCGTCGTCTACACCGGCCCCTTTATTTTCCTCCATCACCCTGCCCCCGCCAAGATTCTTCCACAGTGCCACCACCCCATCTATTCCTCAAGAAGAAACCAGATCTAAATAACCAGAACAAACCAGGCTACAAGAATAAGCAAGATCACCTCAAGGATTCAGCACTACAAATTGCAAGAATCAGTGAGATCAAGCATGCAACTACGACCACAACCATCATTCACACCATGGGCAATTAACTGAAACAACACCACATTCTTTAACTGCACTTCAGCCTGCCAACCAGTACAACACAAAATTAGAAATAGTCCACGACAACACAACAACACAGGTTTACAACTAACGAGAAACAACCCCTCAGCCCTAGCACTACACTCCAGCATCACACATGTTGCTAACCTCATCTTCATTGCCTTGGTGCAGGTGTTTCTCCTATGGCCCTCAAACCACAACTCTTGCACCTTGCAGGCTTCCGAGGTTGCTTCGGGGACATCACCATATCCAGACATGGTGTTCTTTTATGCAGTCCATCGTCCGATTCTGGTCTGCAATCATAACATAAGCAAGTTAATCAGTTCATCCCGAAAGGACCATAAGGCTATCATATTACATCATCAAACAAGCCATATTACCAATGAGTATTGTCTTCGGCACCACGCCTCTCATCATCCGTAGAAAGTCTGAAAAAACACACTCAAAACTTTCCTCAGTCTCGTCTCGTAGCAGTACACCAGTCAGTATAATACTCTGAAAATTGTTGTTATCCCCAACGAAAAGTCTTAAGGGCATGCCATAAAGGTTCGTCCAGTACGTTGTATCAATCATCACTACACCACCAAAGAAACTGTACTACAGCCTGCTGCTGCCATTCGCCCACATCAAGTTCTTTTTCCGACCCTCCTTGTCTGCTTGCACATGGTATGTAAAATGCGGATCCTTACCCCAATTCAGCAAACACTTCCATTGTCTTCCTCACATCGTCATCTACCTGCTCCTGGCTGATCTTTCCACACAGATTTTTCAGAGAACTCTTCGTAAACGACACATTATCCATTCACCCGAAAAAATTCTCAACAATGTTACCACATAGTACAATGGGCCTATGTGCGTTATACCACATAGTACAATCTATGACATTATCTTACCCGTACAAAGAAATGTGCACGCCAAAGAAGGCCGCTGGTCTTAAAACTGTCGTATGTTCTTTGTTCTTGCCGACTTGAGAGTGGTCATTTCAATAAGCATTCCAGGCATATTGGACTGGCTTTAATCACGTCATAATTATGAAAAAATATTTGCGCACATATGTCCACAAATTTAGTTCATGCACTGGTTCCAGAAAGGTATGGAATTTATACATGTTCTATCAATTCTACAAGTAATTTAAAAAAATTGAAGTTAGCACTTGTACGGCACCGTGGTCTGCAGCCCCAGAGCAGTTCGTCGCTCTCGGTCACCTCTTCTTGATCGTGATAGCTTTGCTAATTTATTCGCCTACTAGCCCTAACCATGCCAAGAGGAAACAACTTCACGAAAACCTGCTTACCAGTGCAACTTTGCCTGCCTGTCAAGTCAGCATGTTAGGTTAGTGAAAACTAGCCACCTAGTCAACCCTTTATGGTATGACTGACACAAGAGTACCTGCATTACAAAGGTCTCCAATTTGATTGTGGATGGTTTATTTCACCGTCACAAATGAGTGCAAATGCACTTCTAGGTGGTCCACTTTAAATTGCAACAGCAAAAGCATGCACACAATTAAGTGGTAACTCCGATGCCCAATCATCCATGGAACGCATAAGGAAGCTTACTTGTTCGAATGCTCGAGAGACAGGAGTGTGCTTCAGCTGGTAATGCACACGAACATGACAATGGTTGGTTGCAAAATACATCATCTGCAGGTGCCAGGTCATTAGTTGAAGCCTCAAATGGGCAAAACAGAAGTTACGAGGCACTGAGGCAGTACCTGTAACTCAAATCAAAACATGAGTCATGCAAGCAGATTACTTGTGGTCCAGGAAAAGTACACCAATCTTCTTCCATTACTGCCGGGCAACCATATGCCTTTCCGAATAGATGGTAGCAAGATGGACGAACGTCTGAGAGCTACAACGCTTTCAAGAGGACGATAAAATATGAATCGTGTACTAGACAAGAAAATTACTCGAGAGGAGGTACAAGAGTACACACTAGAATTGAATTTGGAATCAATGAAGAGAATGTATTCACTGGTGAGTATCAAATCAATGAGGAAAATGTATCCCTTTCGCTGTGTTTCCTGTCTTTTGATTGTCATCATTAGATCACCTGTATTATGACATTAAATCGACATGAAAAGAAGAATCAGTGAGAAAAATGATAACATGGACTTGGATCATGGTTCAGTAATATCAAAAATACTTGTTTAAGATGATAGTCACATATTAGCCTTCAACTCAGAAAAGCAGAAAACAGATGTCATCGAACTATATCACTACAAAATCTACCCCTAAAAAAACTATACAAAAACTTGATGCTGGTATACAATAATCATGAAAAAGGAAGCAAAGGAAGCCTTCTGCTGCACTGCTAAATTAACATTGCCCTAAACTAGTAATTACATAAAAACTACAAATGACCTTGGTGATGTTTAGAAAAGCTAGCAGGGATGGCACCAAGGTAAGAAAAACATAACAATGTTAGAATACATGCCACATGATTTCTTATTCCAGCAACATTTCCCACCCTCTCTCAAATTCATTTTCCGTCAGCATATGGTTCAGCACCTTATGAAATTCAGCTCTGAACTCGCTTTTCTTCGTGTACAGAGCACCCAACGACTACTTTGTTTTCTGCAACATGTGCCACTTGCACCACCGGTGTGTTGTGCCTGGCATAATGCTCTTGATAGCCAGCTCCATGGTACGGTTTTCGTCTGCAAAACAAAAGAGACAGAATTCTTATCATTTTTATTATGCACCATATCACAGCTACATGCACCAAACATGTCGCATATTAAAACCAAAAAAATAAGTTTTACCTGTTAGTATGGTCACAGGTGGAGAACCACCCATCATTCTAAGGAATTCTGAGAATACCCACTCGAAACTTTCTTGAGTCTCATCACAAACGAGCACACCGGCCAGGATCACACTCTGGAAGAGATTGTTAACCCCAATGAACAGCCTGAAAGGCATGTCATATAGGTTGGTCCTGTACGTGGTGTCGAATGAGTACTGAAGCGTGTTGCTCCCACTTGCCCACATCAGATTCTTAATTCTCCACTGGGCAGAACGTGCTGCAACACCTATCCTCAGCAAAAGGCGCGAAGAGTACGCAGACGGCGCCAGCCGACGAAAAAGAGATCGCCGGAGCCCGGAGGTGGATGCCCTGCTCTGCTCGTCGATATCACGTAAGTCCTAATACTCTGCTCCTCTCACGCCATCTTTCACATGAATAAAAACACTACAACTGATCGAACTTTCACCATCAGGTTGCTTTGGAACTCTATCAAGTTTCCGTTTTTCTCATGGAAGAATCAGCTTGTTGAACTTGATCAAACATCTTTTCTGTCATGGAGGAAGCAACCGAGATGGAAGAACATGCCAACACAGCCCACCAGGATTCCGATTCCAATAGGTAACTTCTGCACGTATACAAGTCTGCACATATTCAGATTTACATAATTTCTCAATAGTTTAGTGATAGTTCTATTACATAATTTCTGCACATATACAAGTCTGCATATATTCAGATTTACATCATTTCTCAATAGTTTAAGTGTTACTATTACATAATTTCTGCACATATGCAAGTCTGGACATATTCAGATTTACCAAGTTTCTCGATAGTTCAGTGATACTTCTACAATCCCCTTACTCGTGGTGTTTTTACTTTGCAGAGTTGTATTGCCTAGTTTGGTACCTTATGTTGGCATGGAATTTAGAAGCTCAGATGAGGCTTGGTCATATTGGCTTAGCTACGGTGGGCAGAAAGGCTTTGAGGTTAGGAAAAGGTATACTAACAAAAGTTCAGCCGAAGGCAAGGTTACATCATGTAAATTTGTTTGTGCAAATGAGGTTCAGCGAGCACAAGACAAAAGGGATCATTTGACAGAGTGCCCTCGAGCTGAAACTAGAACCAATTGTGAAGTGCACATGAAGCTTAAAATGGACCGGAAGAAGGGAAATCTCAAAGTGTCGGAGCTGGTTTTGGAACACAACCACACACTACACCTAGCAGAAACCTTACACTTAATGGTGTCACAAAGAAAAATTTCAGAGTTACAAGCTTTTGAAATTGCAACAGCAGATGATGCGGGAATTGGGCCAAAAGCCGCACATGAGTTGGCTAGTCGCCAAGTTGGTGGACCACTCAATCTTAGTTATACCCTCCGTGATCACAAGAACCATTTGCGGACCAAGCGCCAACGAGAAATGGCATATGGCCAAGCGGGTAGCATGCTTAAGTATTTTCAAGACAAAATTGCTGAAAACCCATCTTTCCAATATGCATTGCAAATGGACTGTGAAGAACAAATAGCGACCATATTCTGGGCTGATGCTAGAATGATCATGGACTATGCACATTTTGGTGATGTTGTTAGTTTTGACACTACTTTTGGAACAAACAAGGAGAGTAGGCCCTTTGGTGTCTTTGTCGGATTCAATCACTTTGGCGCTGGACAAAGGAAGCACGAAGTGGAACTGTACAAGACAAACAAGGAAGAAATATCGTCTTAAATCCGAATATGGATGCCATGCTTAGCTACAAATATATCTCCCACAAATTGCATAATTTGGCAGATCGAGCAGCCTACTTTCCGGAATGTGTCGTGTTAGTAGACAACACACATGACATCCTTGGTAAGCAAATTGAAGAAAAAATTAATGCATGTGCAAGCACATTGGGGTATCCGTGTACAATTCCGATAGATGCTAGCCCATCAAATGACTTGTTGACTAATGCACGTCTAAAGAAAAAGGAGGTCCAAACAAAGAGTTCAAAACTGATTTTTTTTGGCTCGATAAGAAGCACAAGGCTAGGAAAAAGAGAGAAAGCAGAGCTACATCACAGTTGGGTGAAGAGGTATGTTGATAAACAATACAATGCTTTCGGTGTTATCATTATGTTCATTAATTCTCACAGCCTCCAATTTTCTTTCACAACAAGATGCAGGAGGTCGGGGAAGTGGCAGGTGGTGGTGGTGCACAAGTTACAAATGATAAGAGTTTATAGGGATAATGCAGAGGTGCCTGAAGGTTACAAGACCAACCTTAGCTTCACTCAGTTGCTGATGGTATAATCGTGCCCATGTAGTTTAAAAATCTAGAATGATCCAACTAGAGATTGCAAAATCTTGCTCATACGGTATTCTTATTTATTTAATTTTCAGGGGCCAATTACAGATGATCTTTTCACTGGGTCATGGTGAAGTACTGTTGTTTTTGGGCAAATGAATAAGAGGGCATTGGTGTGCAAGTTCAATTCTGGGCAACACTACTTGACATTGAGTTCAGTCCAAGTTCAGTTCTAGACAACATTTTGCCATTCGCTTCAGTCTAATTATGCACATGTACAAGTCGAACTTCTGTACAAGTAGAAATTAAAATGCTCAATCTCCAGCCATATCTCCCAGAGATATGTTTTGGCATCTATTTTGCTCAATCTCAGTCACTTTTTATGATAATTGTACAATCTATTTTGCTCAAACTATTCACTGAACTCCAATCTCAAATGACATTGCAAACTGAATTTAAATTCAGTCACACTATTCATTACACATTACTTTTGATTTAAATCAATTACAATCTCAAATTGGCATTTGGCTTTGTCTCTGTTGCCATTGCTTCCTCTGCTGGTTCTGTCCAACTAAAACTGAAGTAGCAGGGAACTTCCAACAAAAGTCCAGAGCCTGAGTAGCCAACGGCGTTGGATTCGTGGCCTAGAAAGCTCGACGGCGCGACGATGCTTGCTCCGGCGGGTCGCGGGGCAGTGGCTTGCTCCTCCCCCTCCACAGCTAGGCGCGTCGCGGCCTGACGGAGACAGCGCGGGCTTCGTGACCTCGATAGATTGATGGCGGCGATGTAGCTTGCTTCGCGGCTCTGGGGCGTGGCTAGGAGGCGTCGCACCCTGAAGGAGCAGCGGCTGCCCTTCCCCGCCGGCCAGCGTCGCACCTTGAAGGAGCAGCGGCTGCTCTTCCCCGTCGCGCCTGAAAGGTGAGCGAGGCGACAACGACCGGCCGAACACCTTTTTTTTGCAGTGACGCGCGAGCGAGGAGTTCTGGGCGTGCTGGGCCGTATGGGCTGCTTGTTTTCGTGTCCATGCGAGTGAAAGTAGCGCTGGTAGCGAGTGTCGTTGGATATAGATCAACGGCGCTGGGTGTACGACGTCCCTCGGCAGTAGTTTCTTCCAAGTCAGAGGATCTCGTTCCCAGGAACTCCACGGTGGCTCGCCGCCGGCGCTCCGTCTCTCCATGCCGCGGTCGCCAGCTCCCAAATGAGCACGCCCTTGGTGGAGAAGACACTGGACCCTACATTCAATCCCTACCTACACGCCCGAACGGAAAGTGAACTTCCTGTACCACGGATCAGACGGATACACCGATTCCGATCCACGGCTCGCCTCGCCGACCGCGGACGGACGTCCACCTGCGTGTTAAATCTGACTACACCAACGGGCCAACATGGCCCACCACCGCCACTGCCGCCTACGTATTTTCGCTACAGTTCGCATTTTCCAGCAGGCCGCCACCGCCCATATAAAGAACTGGCCTAGATCCATATGCACTATCGAACGTCCTGGATATCGATAGCATTTGAGTTCGCGCTCAGATACTCCATGTCCGAGAAACTACTAGTACTCGTCACTTTCTGACTCGGACTCTGCCTCTGTGATGTCCTCCTCCGACGTCTGAGCGTAGGCGTCAAGGAACCGCTCGTCGCCGGAGTCCCAGGAGGACGCATCTCCTAGCGCGATGTTGTATTTAGCGACTGCCTTCCGCGTTCGCTTGTCCTCGCGATAGGCGGCTCGCTCCTCCCTCCTCTTCATCCTCTCCGCCCTCCTCTCGGCGAAGAACTATTTCTCGTTGGTGATGTCTTGTGGGAAGCGATGGCTCCACAACGCCATGGCTTCCTCGTCCATCTCGGCCAGGCTGAGACGGCGCTCCCGCCTCAGGTTCTTGCGACGATCCTCGTCGGTGATAAGCCGCAGGAAAGGCGCCAACTCATGTGCGCTCCCGCATTGCCACGTCGGCGAAGTTCATGTCCTGATGGGACCGCCGGAGGCGCCACGCCGCAGCGTCGTACGTGCGGGCGCCCTCCTGGACGGTGTCGAAGGTTCCGAGGCGGAGGCGCATGTCGCCGCCCGACTGAATCTCGACGGAGTAGGTACCGGACGGATGCACGCGGACGCCGCGGTAGCCCGAAGCTCCCCGGCGGCGAGGTGGCATGGTAGCGCGATGGTGTTGTGTCGG
Source organism: Aegilops tauschii subsp. strangulata (assembly GCF_002575655.3). Classification (NCBI taxonomy): domain Eukaryota; kingdom Viridiplantae; phylum Streptophyta; class Magnoliopsida; order Poales; family Poaceae; genus Aegilops; species Aegilops tauschii. The sequence goes on from NC_053041.3 coordinate 513,420,096, forward strand.
CGGCGAGGAGAGAAAGCGGTAGAGGGAGCGAGAGAGAGCGGCAGAGGGCGCTGGAATTTTATAGGCGCGCCGGACGCGGTGTGCCAAATCTAGCGCGCGAGCTGCCGCCTTTTCCCGCGCGCACGCAATCGTTTCCCACGCGCGCTAGTTTCTTGCCACCGCTGGAGCGCACGAAAACATCCCACGTGCGCTAAAAAGTCAGTTTACCGCGCGCTTCTTTTGGCGCAGCTGTTGAAGATGCTCTCGTATACACAAACCAGAAAGGCGAGTGATAGGCCCCGCAGCCAACCGATTGCGCCTCGTGCAGCCGTAGGATTTGGTCCTCCTCTTCCACGTCATATTCTTCCCCACACCGGTCACAAGAAAAACCACGCGCTCGCTGCAAGTCACGTCTGCTCGCTGTTGTAGCCGTGGCCGACGAGCACAGGCGAGGGGCCCCCCGCTGCCGATGAATCCCATCACCATGGATGTAGCTCTGACGCCTACCGGTTCCATCTCGCGGGTACCATGGTTGCAGCAAATCTCACATCACCGGCTCTGGCTCGGCGCCGTCGTCAAGACGTGTGCCCAACGAAAAATCTGAGCAAACAAAAAATCTTAGTGGTCAGGCTTTTTTTCTTTTTTCTTTTTGCGAATACTCAGTGGTCAGTTGAAGCCAAAAAATTGCCCGGTTCCAGCTAGAATACACAAAGGCTGAAGCAAAAAAGACACAACACCAACTCCAACAAATGTTCGACGTAGCAAATGAAATAGCCGGTTCCAGCAAAAAATTGCGCTGGTTCCAGCAGCAAAAAATGTCGCCGTCGTGTTCCCATCAAAAAATCTAGTGAACAACAATCTCAGCCGTAAGTTGAAGCAAAAAACATTGGCCGGTTCCAACCAGAATTTACCAAGGTTACAACAAAAAAGACATAGCAGCAAAACTCAAACAAATCCGATGTAGCAAATGAACTAGCCGGTTCCAGCAGTTCCAGCGAAAATGAAGTCGTCAGTGAGGGAACGGTCTGGTTCCAACAAAATTGGAAGCTGGTTCCAGCACATAGCCTTGCTCGTTGCAGCAAACACCGATGTCGGTTCCAGCAAAGTGCTAACTGGTTCTTCAGCGTCGCCGCACGCCTCCATCGCAACATCTCTGTCGCGCTGCCACCGATAGTTTGCCCCCAAAGCATCTTTGTCACACCGGCATCTATGTCGCGTCGCCGCCGGTGGTTCGCCACCAAAGCTGCAACGCCTCGTCGCGTGGGTCGACGTCGTGCTGCAGCAAGGATCAGAGGTGGTTGGCAAAAAAAGAAAGGAGAACGAGTGGTCAAGAATAGAGGAGCGCGACGTGAACGAAGGGATAAGGTTGTGCCCAAAGCGGTGCATGGACCCCGCCAGCACGTGGACGCGTGCGAGTACGATTCAGGAGGAAATGTGAGCGGCCGATCTGGACACACCAGACGACGCGCGTGAGACCGGCCAAACGCTTCGGCCGGCCAGCTGGTGGCAAACATTTCCCAACCAGAAAAGAACATACAAAGACAGAAACAACAAATACAGGCTCTGGGATCAACTCAAGAAATCTGGCACTAGAAAAATCGACCGTGCACCATAGGACTGTGTTTTAGGAAGTGTAAACAAAACTGACATGTTCTATGACGGCTTTCACCATTGACTAGAAGGGTTGAGCGTGCTTTGCTGCGCCGTTGGTGTTGTTTTTTGGCTTCTTCAAAAAATAATCACTTTGTTTTAAAATATATTGTGTATTACTTTTTTGAAAAGTTAAACCTTTTAAATTCAATAAAATTTGTAGAGAAATATATAGAAATCCATAATGTCAAATCGGTATTTTTAAATTCATCATGAAATGAATTTCCATATTTTTTCGGTTAATATTGTGGATATTGATATTTTTGCTCTGAACTTGGTCAAAGTGGAAGAAATTGGACTTTCTACAAAATTAATACCCCTTATATTTTGGAACTGAAGGAGTATTTAGTTTGGCGGGTGGTGGAGATTACTTTTTCGAAAAGTCAAACCTTTTAAGTTCAATAAAATTTGAAGAGCAATATATAAAAATCCAAAATATCAAGTCGATATTTTTAAATTCATCATGGGATGAATTTTCATACTTCTTTTGTTTAATATTGTGGATGTTGATATTTTTGCTCTGGACTTGGTCAAAGTAGAAGAAATTTGACTGTGTACAAAACTAATACTCCCTCCACTCCCTTATACAAGGCCACATCATATTTTTATGTCTAACTTTGGCCATTTATTTTATAATAAAGTGAGTTATATGCCAAAAAAATTCATTGGATGCACATTCAAAGAACTTTCCGATGATATACTTTTATCACATATAATCCATATTTTGTTAATTATAAGTAAAAGTTTGACACAAAAAAACAAAGTGGCCTCGTATAAGGGAATGGAGGGAGTACCCCTTATATTTTGGAACTGATGGAGTATTTAGTTTGGCGGGTGGTGAAGATTATAGAGTGTGTTTTATTTTTATTGTAATACGGTGATTTGGTGGGTCTTTCATGGTGTGATTCTGAGTTATCCGCTAACCAACCTATATCTATGAGGAAATTTCGGTGTCGGTGATCGCATGTTTGGTGCTAGGATATGACATGGTGGCGCTTCTTTTTTTTTAGGTGGTGGAAGGTTGCGCGGGATTGATATATTTTAATAGGCCAGTTGCTGCTAATTAATTTGAAATATCGTTGGCCTCGTAGAAATCATAAACCAAATCCAAAATTGAATACCTTAATTGAATGAAAAAGCTTTAAAATTAAGGAACATAGTGAATTAAAAGAATTGAATGAGAGAGCCTGAGAAAGTGTTGACCCGGTCAAAATCAGTTGACCTAATTCTAAATTGAATACCTCAATTAATTGTGGGAAATCGTTTATTTTCAACCGGCTGATCCACGCAGCTTGTAAACCGCCTCCTCCTAGCGACGCGTGTCCCGCGTGGACCCAGCAACTCGCACGCCTTCCGCGTCGTCTGTCCCTCGTCTCCCATCTCTGAAACCTTGTCCCCTCCTTCCCAATTCTTCCTCTTCCTTTCTTCCCATCGTTCCCATCTCCACTTCTCCCCATGGTTATATGCTTCATCGAGGAAGCCAACTTCATTAGTGCTGCGCGGTGCTACCGCGTCCTGCTGTGAAGCTTCCGTTGTCTGCCGCTCCGATGCTGTCGTTGGAGGCGCCTGCGCTGGCCGTGGGCACTGCAAGGCTGGGGCTCGGCTGCTGCTACTGGATAAAGCATTAAAGCTCGCCGGCGCTGCATTCGGGAGGTCTCACCGGCAACAGATGTTGCGACGCCCAACAACGAAGCTTCGTCGGTGCTGCAACGGAACTTCGCCGGGCTGCGGTGGAGCTTTTGCCGCACCGTCGTTGCTGCATTGGAGCTTTGCCGCCGCTGCAATGGAGCTTCCCCGGGCTGCGTTGGAGCTTTTGAAGCACCGCCGGCGCTGCAATGGAACTTCGATGCGGTGGAGCTTTGCCGCACCGTCGGTGCATTGGAGCTTTGCCGCCGCTGCAATGGAGCTTCCCCGGGCTGCGTTGGAGCTTTTGAAGCACCGCCGGCGCTGCAATGGAACTTCGATGCGGTGGAGCTTTGCCGCACCGTCGGTGCATTGGAGCTTTGCCGCCGCTGCAATGGAGCTTCCCCGGGCTGCGTTGGAGCTTTTGACGCACCGTCGGCATTGCAATGAAGCTTCGACGGGGCTGTGGAAGCTGTGACGGTGTAATGGAGCTCCGTCGAGGCTGCAATGGAGCTTCGCCGGATGCTGGAGATGCTGCATTGAAGCTGTTGCACGCTCGGTGCTGTGTGGCGTTGCTGCGTCGGAGCATCGGCGGGCTGCGGGATGTTGCGTTGGAATTATTTGTCCGTGGTACGACGACGGGGCTGGTGCGACCAGAATCAGTACTCCGGCGAACGGCGACGCTGCACTGCTGGCCGGGGAGGGGCTGCTGCTCCAACGACGTACTGCTTCGTTCGCGACAGGAGGATGGGGTAGCGAGAAAAGGAAGACGTGTACTGCGAGCCTGCAATCAACGGCCACGCACGCCTCAATCAGACGGCTGCGCGGGCGGATGATCTTTATGTAAGATCGTCCGGCTTACGCGTAGCAGCCGCCTTAATTGTGAGGCCTGGAAAATTAGAAAACATAGGTGTATAGTATAAAATAATTGAATGACTCGGCTTTGAGAAATTATTGGCCCGGTCAAAATTAAGTGACCCAATTTTAATTGAAGACCTCAATTAAACGTGGTCTTCTAAAAATTGAGGAGCTGGATTTTTAGATTTTTAGTGGAGCAGCTCGTCTACAGCCGGCATTACTGTATGAGACTTCTTCTATGAAAGCTACAAGTGACATGGCACCGGTATAGAGCCAGTAGCCGGCTGCTCTATTAACCAAGAGTGGTAGGTACTCTGCACCGAAGATAAGCCAGACATCGAGTAGTCCCTCTCGGGTCGCAGTACAGAGTACGGACAGAGGAGCGATATGGACCCGGCCGGCGCGGGGAAGGCGACGGCGGCGGCGGCGGCTGTGTGCGTGACGGGCGCGGGAGGCTTCATCGCCTCGTGGCTCGTGGAGCGCCTTCTCGCCGGAGGAGACTACGCGGTGCATGGCACCGTCCGTGATCCCAGTAACATATTCTTGAGATGATCCGTCCTCTTATCTCTCGCAGATCTAGGTGAAAGCTTTGCTGCGCCTGTTATTAAGATGCGAAGTTCCCCGTCTGCAGGCGACCCCAAGAATAAACACCTGAGGGCGCTGGACGGCGCCGGCGAGCGGCTGCGCCTGTTCAAGGCCGACGTGCTGGACTACGCGAGTGTGGCGTCCACCGTGGCCGGCTGTGCCGGCGTCTTCCACGTCGCCAGCCCCTGCCCCGCCGCCCAACCCACGAACCCCGAGGTAACTAGCAGCCTGGCTGTAGCACACAAGCGCGAGCATACGCGACGGTGATTAATTGGTTGCACGGCGCAGGTGGAGCTGCTTGCCCCGGCGGTGGCCGGCACGCTGAACGTGCTCCGGGCCTGCCGGGAGGCCGGCGTCCGCCGCGTCGTGGTGGTGTCGTCGGTCGGCGCGGTCTTCATGAACCCCAACCCCCCCGAGGGCCCCACCATGGACGAACACTGCTGGTCGAACGAGGAGTACTGCAGAGCCACCGAGGTGAATTTCCATCGTCGCTAGACTTGGTCAACTCAACTTGACCCGTGAGATGATCATCTTACATTCTTGCTTGATGGTTTCGTAGAACTGGTACTGCCTCTCCAAGACGCTGGCCGAGCGCGAGGCCTGGGCTTACGCAGAGAAGGCCGGGCTGGACGTGGTGACCGTGTGCCCGCCGCTGGTGTTCGGGCCTCTGCTGCAGCCCACGGTGAACACCAGCAGCCTGTTCCTCATCAGATACCTGAAATGTAGGCTACATCTCGTGCCCTTTCACATTCGCAGTGCAATTATAAGCTGCGTTTGAATTGATTTTGATGTATCTGCAGGCGACGGCGTGGACGCCATGGACGACAGGGTGAGGAACATGGTGGACGTCAGGGACGTCGCCGACGCCCTTGTGCTGGCGTACGAGAGCCCGGAGGCGGCCGGCCGGTACATCTGCAGTGCGCACGCCAGGAAGGTGTCCGAAATGGTTTACGTCGTCAGGAGCCTGCATCCGAGCCTGAACTGCGCAAACAAGTAAAACGCCATCACTTAATCTGTACGTACATCGATGTGCCATGTGTGCACGGTGTAAACTCTCTGGATTCTGACGACGGTGACAATGATTTGGCAGGTTCGTTCAGCTGGTGGGAGATGAGAAAGTGTTCAGCACCGAGAAGCTGCAGAGGCTGGGGTGGAAGTTCAGGACGCTGGAGGAGACGCTCAAGGACAGCGTCGAGTCCTACATGTCTGCAGGCATACTCAGCTGAGCAGGGCCCAAGGTTGCGCGCGGATCGGAGCCAGGTGGGCATTTTGTATCCTAACGAGCACTGCGGATGTGCCGCTAGTTTCAGTTCAAGGATAGCACGGTAGCTAATGCGATGATCAAACGGTGGTGTGAAATTGTATTGATCAAACTAGTGTCACAAATACTGCAATTGCTATATGTAAATTGACTGAATTTGTAATTTGGGTAAGTCGGTTTTATGGGAGAAGGAGCTATTGAAGGATGAAGAAAGTTGCAGGAAGAAAAAAAAAAAAGAATGGTCGTTGAATCTTAATCTAATGGCGCAAAAGATTGACTTATCCAAAAACACTTGTCAGACAACTTACGTATACCCGGTCTCAAAAATATCAATGTCTCATAAGCCGTTCTCAATGCAGATATGATACTCAAGATACAAAGTTTCATGACCATTTGTATCTTTCTTATAAATGATGTTTCCTATTGACTCGCAATGTTACATTAAGAGAATACAAGCATCATAAGCATACACTGGCCTCGGCAAAATTAGTACGCACACTGACCCGGTAAAATCAGGGAGCATTACTTGAATGCCGCTGCAAGTACATGTGAAAAAAGTTCAAAAAATGATTAAGAGAATTGTATTTTCCGAGAGAATGACAACACCAATCCACACACAAGGAATATAAAAATGATAGCCAAAAGTCTCATCGAAACAAATTAGCATGCAACAGCAACCATCAACATCACGGGTACATCACGTCTTTGCTGAGCATCCACCAATTCCCACATGCAGACTTGGTGAAAGGTAAAATGGTTGTGCATGAAGTTGGCCGGCCTATACATGCAAGCAGTGTGAAGGAGCCAACGCTTCAATGGGTATCCCCTCCACCCGGCTGGACAAAAGCTCAACACCGACGGAAGTTTTGTCCAGGCCACGGGTGCAGCAGGTGGTGGTATGGTCCTGAGAAATGAAAAAGGAGAGCTCATCTTCACAGCATGCAGGCAGTTGTTTACATGTAATAATAGCCTCCAAGCGGAGTTGGAAGCATGCAGGGAGGGACTGCAGCTGGCCTTGCACCGTACAAACATGCCCATCTTAATGGAGTTGGACAATACTGAAGCGGTCTCGATGCTGTCAGCACAGTCGGCGAATCGCTCACAAGTCCGAGCGCTAGTTGAGGAAATACGTGGAATAGTAGCTGCTGAATCAAGGGAGATTTCCTTTTCTCATATTAGTAGATCACAAAATAATGTCAGTCACGCGCTCGCCGCGTATGGGCGTAGTACCCCGCGCACGGCTGTTTGGTTGCGATCGGGATTAGACTGCATTGTAAACCTTTCAGAGGCCGAGAAGCATCATTGAGTTAATGAAATCTTCCTTTATCCCGCAAAAAAAAACCCATCAACATCATCCACTAATGATGCCATGCCATCACTCAGTTATTTCAACAACGATGCCTCCACAATGGGATGACAAGTGAGCGTCGTTGTTGCCAGGTCCGACCACGAAGGTAGGTCTTGGGTTTTAACCCTAAGAGAAAGTTCAAGCAAATTCTAGACAATTAAACCCATTAAACGTCGCGTGAAGGGCGTCTAACCAGCTATGCCACATGGCACAACCTGGTAGGCCGCGGTGAGTAATCTTTTGAAAAAAAATTAGATGAAGGTGAGGATTATTTTTTAATGTATTTTTTATTTTTAGATAGAGGTTAGGACCTCTGGTATTTTTCAAAATGGAGGTGTCCCAAATGGTTTCCGTCGTCAGGAGACTGCATCCGAGCCTGAACTGCGCAAACAAATAAGACGCCGTCACTTAATCTGTACGTACATCGATGTGTCATGTGTGCACCGTGTAAACTCTCGGGATTCTGACGACGGTAACAATGAGTTGGCAGGTTCGTTCAGCTGGTGGGAGATGAGAAGGTGTTCAGCTCCGAGAAGCTGCAGAGGCTGGGGTGGAAGTTCAGGATGTTGGAGGGGATGCTCAAGGACAGCGCCGAGTCCTACATGTCTGCAGGCATACTGAGCTGAGCTTGACCATGGTAGCTAATGTGATGATCAAATGGTAGTGCAAAATACTCTCGAAAAAACGGTAGTGTGAAATTGTATTGATCAAACTAGTTTGACAAATACCAATGTTTGGTCAGCCGTTATCATTACGAAAAAGGGTTTTCCCCCGCTTTATATTATAAAGCAAACATCCGATACATCCAACACGCTGGGGCCACAGCACAGATAAGCCCAAAAGAAAACAAAAGAAAATGAAAGAGAAATGAACGCCGACACCGGCAGATCAACGACGAAAGAAAAACCGGCAACCGCTGCACCCTCCGACGAAGTGCCACCGCGCTCCCAGCATCTCGAAGCGCCTCGCACCAAGCAACACCTTCAAGAAGGAATGCGACGACGCCGCCGCTGTTGCCCGAACAAGTTCAAGGGTTTCCCCCGGTACGCGAGGGATGGTGGGGAAGGGATATATCCGACGCCCCTCAGGAAGGTCCAATGGCGCCCGCAAGCGTCACCGCGTCGATGCCGGACAAGCCGACAAGGATTTCTCCCGATCCACAACCACCACCATCACCGAGGCACTTCGAGATGCACCACCACAACAGCCGCCCACCAGCCTGTGCCACCACGGTTACCGGACACCCCCGCCGTCTCACTGGAGCTGCCAACACGAGGCCTAGCTCGGGCACGGAGACCCCGGCCACGGGAGCGAGCACAACTCGGACGGGGGGAGGGGACAACCTCCACCGCCGCAGCGGAGCCGACCGGGTGCGGCGACGAGGACTTGCCGGGCCTGGACGGCCCGGCCGGGTCCACTTGGACCCGGACAATCCTGTCGCCACACTGCAACTCGCCGACCGACGAAGTCCTCACCACCCGAGACCGCCGCCACCATGCCATCACCAGGAAACGACACCGCCGAACACCGAGCCACCGGCCCACCCAAACCTAGATGGGGCCCAAATGGGCCCAGATCTGGGCTGGGCGGGCGCCGCCAGCCACCAGCGCCACCGTGCCGCCCCACGGCCAACGACCGCACATCCGCGTCGAGCACCATCGTGGCACGCGACATCACCACCGATGGGCCACACCGATGCTGGCCGAGGAGCACCGCCGCCAGCCCCCACCGGCCGAGCATGGGGGGCCGCGCGCAGGGAAGGGCAGGCCCACCGCCGCCAGCACCACGCGGCCGAGGCCCGGCGGCGCTCGCTGGCGGCGATGGGAGGAAGGAGGTGCGAGGAGAGAGCTTGGAGGGGAGCGGCGGAGGGGCCCCCCGGCCGCCTCGCCCGGGGAGGCGGCGCAGGGGGTACGGGGAAGGGGGGAGGTGGTTGGAGGGGCGGGGGAGCAGGGGAGGCGCGCGGCGACGGCGGGCTCCGGCCGCGGCGGCGGCTCCGCGCGGGGGAGCCACCGGCGGCGGCGTGGGAACCCTAGGCGGAGGAGGGAGCTCGGGGTCGGGGGTCGCGCTCGGGGTCCCTCCTCTCAAAGTAGCTTCTGGCTCTACCGGGCGAATCCCATTGCAGATATGATACGCAAGATACAAAGTTTTGGAAGTGGATGGCTACCTTATTGCTTTGGAAGTGGATGGCATGAGCCGTTGCTCAGATGCGCGAAACAGTCCCGACCATGCACGGCTAGCCGAGAAACGATGGGTCAAAACAAGGGTGTTGGTACCTTGATCAACGACGCCATCGCGTTGACAAATTCACAACCCAACTGCTCGTTGCCATCCTCGGCCACCAACTGTCCACCTAGACACACTCCTCTAGATCCAGGCGTTCTGAACGACATCCTCCCCGCTTCCCCATCGCGATGGCCGACTACCGTAACTTCTCTAGAGCGAATCCTTCCAAAGGCGCTGCCGACAACGTCGTCCCTGTGGTGCTGCTCCTTCTTTCTCGTGCCTTTTGCTCCATTGACCTCCTTCCTATGAAATTTTAGTAACAAAGTTTCAGTAATCAGTAAAAAAATGCAGATTTTAGTACAAGAAAAATGAGCCTCTTGACAAAGTTTTAGTAGAAATCAGATTTCCGTACAACAAGATATTTTAGTACCTACTGAAAGGAATAGTATCATCATAAGTATGAAACTGAATCTTTAGTCGCAGGAGGTGACTACCCTTGTCATCTCAATATCATCATATGTTTTTTGAAGAAAATCATAAGCATCAGCACCACTACATGGAAGACAAATCTCCTAGCTTCTTTATGATTCAGAATTCAACCGCATTCAGGCCAAAATGAATAGCATCTCAAGGATCTAGATAAATACCTGGAACAAAACTCAATGAAGAACCATAACATCAGTCGAAACTAAACATGAAAATTTTAAACTCGCTGACTTTGTATCAGTCCAGTAGTAATAGTAGTACAAGTGTTGGTAGAAAATGCAATTCTCAAGGTGCATATAGATATGCTATTATCTTGCTGCTAGAAAATGTAGCGCTCAAGGTACATATTGATATGCCATTATCTTGATGTGAAATAGACTGCTTGGTTTGTTAGCTAGATCAGGAAACTTAAGCTTTCCAATAATTCTAATCTGGAAGCACAATCAGACCTCATAGCCTATAAAGATAAATGAAAGGCAATCAAACCATTGGAGAGAACTTCTGATTGCAGCTCTGAGAGAGCTCTAATCCATTTGTAATTTGCCTAGTAATAAAATCAATCAAACCGGAAAACAGTCAAACTGTAATTTGCCTAGAAACAAGACCTCAATGGCACGCATATCATCACCTTTCATATCCTTTTATCACATTAAATGATTGTTGCATTGTCTACGGATGAGCCAAAATTGCTATGCCCCCAGTTCTAGAAATTAGATGCACAATAGATTCCCCATTCAGTCCAATACCACTGCAAATGAACAACATAAATCCACATTAGTAAATACATCACGTACCCTGGTTAAGTAGTTAATTTTAAGTCCAAAAAATTAACACACTCCGGGACAATGTGCATGGTTAACCATGAGTTGCCGCGTCCTTTCCATGTGTCCTCATTGTTGGGGAACGTAGCATGTAATTTCAAAAAAATTCCTACAATCACGCAAGCTCTATCTAGGAGATGCATAGCAACGAGAGGGGGAGAGTGTGTCCACGTACCCTCGTAGACCGAAAGCGAAAGCGTTAGGTTAACGCGGTTGATGTAGTCGAACGTCTTCACGATCCAACCGATCTAGTACCGAACGTACGACACCTCCGAGTTCAGCACACGTTCAGCTCGATGACGTCCCTCGAACTCTTGATCCAGCAGAGGGTTGAGGGAGAGTTTCGTCAGCCGACGGCGTGGTTGACGGAAATATGCCCTAGAGGCAATAATAAAGTTATTATTTATTTCCTTATATCATGATAAATGTTTATTATTCATGCTAGAATTGTATTAACCGGAAACATAATACATGTGTGAATACATAGACAAACAAAGTGTCACTAGTATGCCTCTACTTGACTAGCTCGTTGATTAAAGATGGTTATGTTTCCTAGCCATTGACATGAGTTGTCATTTGATTAACGGGATCACATAATTAGGAGAATGATGTGATTGACTTGACCCATTTTGTTAGCTTAGCACTCGATCGTTTAGTATTCTGCTATTGCTTTCTTCATGACTTATACATGTTCCTATGACTATGAGATTATGCAACTCCCGTTTACCGGAGGAACACTTTGTGTGCTACCAAACGTCACAACGTAACTGGGTGATTATAAAGGTGCTCTACAGGTGTTTCCAAAGGTACTTGTTGGGTTGGCGTATTTCGAGATTAGGATTTGTCACTCCGATTGTCGGAGAGGTATCTCTGGGCCCACTCGGTAATGCACATCACTATAAGCCTTGCAAGCATTGCAACTAATGAGTTAGTTGCGGGATGATGTATTACGGAACGAGTAAAGAGACTTGCCGGTAACGAGATTGAACTAGGTATTGAGATACCGACGATCGAATCTCGGGCAAGTAACATACCGATGACAAAGGGAACAACGTATGTTGTTATGCGGTTTGACCGATAAAGATCTTCGTAGAATATGTGGGAGCCAATATGAGCATCCAGGTTCCGCTATTGGTTATTGACCGGAGACGTGTCTCGGTCATGTCTACATCGTTCTCGAACCCGTAGGGTCCGCACGCTTAAAGTTCGATGACGGTTATATTATAAGTTTATGTGTTTTGATGTACCGGAGGTAGTACGGAGTCCCGGATGAGACCGGGGACATGACGAGGAGTCTCGAAATGGTCGAGACATAAAGATCGATATATTGGACGACTATATTCGGACATCGGAAAGGTTCCGAGTGATTCGGGTATTTTTCGGAGTACCGGAGAGTTACGGGAATTCGCCGGGGAGTATATGGGCCTTATTGGGCTTTAGGGGAAAGAGAGAGGAGAGGCTGCGCGCCCCCAAGGCCTAGTCCGAATTGGACTAGGGGGAGGGGCTGCGCCCCCTCCTTGCTTCTCTTCTCTATCCCCTTTCCTTGACTCCTACTCCTACTACTTGGAAGGGGGGGAATCCTACTCCCGGTGGGAGTAGGACTCCTCCTAGGGCGCGCCATAGAGAGGGCCGGCCCTCCCCCTCCTCCACTCCTTTATATACGGGGAGGGGGGGACCCCTTGGAGACACAACAATTGATCTCTTGATCTCTTAGCCATGTACGGTGCCCCTCTCCACCATAATCCACCTCGATAATATCGTAGCGGTGCTTAGGCGAAGCCCTGCATTGGTACAACATCATCATCGTCACCACGCCATCGTGCTGAGAAACTCTCCCTCAACACTCGGCTGGATCGGAGTTCGAGGGACGTCATCGAGTTGAACGTGTGCAGAACTCGGAGGTGCCGTGCGTTCGGTACTTGATCGGTCGGATCGTGAAGACGTACGACTACATCAACCGCGTTGTGCTAACGCTTCCGCTTTCGGTCTACGAGGGTACGTGGACAACACTCTCCCCTCTCGTTGCTATGCATCACCATGATCTTGCGTGTGCGTTTTGAAATTGCTACGTTCCCCAACAGTGGCATCCAAGCCTGGTTTTATGCGTAGATGTCATACGCACGAGTAGAACACAAGTGAGTTGTGGGCGATATAAGTCATACTACTTACCAGCATGTCATACTTTGGTTCGGCGGTATTGTTGGATGAAGCGGCCCGAACTGACATTACGCGTACGCTTACGCGAGACTGGTTCTACTGACGTGCTTTGCACACAGGAGGCCGGCGGGTGTCAGTTTCTCCAACTTTAGTTGAACCGAGTGTGGCTACGCCCGGTCCTTGAGAAGGTTAAAACATCACTAACTTGACGAACTATCATTGTGGTTTTTGATGCGTAGGTAAGAACGGTTCTTGCTAAGCCCGTAGCAGCCACGTAAAACTTGCAACAACAAAGTAGAGGACGTCTAACTTGCTTTTGCAGGGCATGTTGTGATGTGATATGGTCAAGACGTGATGAGATATAAGTTGTTGTATGAGATGATCATGTTTTGTTGAAGTTATCGGCAACTGGCAGAAGCCTTATGGTTGTCTCTTTATTGCATAAGATGCAAGCGCCAAATAATTGCTTTACTTTATCTCTATGCGATAGCAATAGTTGCAAAAGCAATAGTTGGCGAGACGACCATGTGACGACACATTGATATAGATCAAGATGATGGAGATCATGGTGTAATGCCGGTGACGATGGAGATCATGACGATGCTTTGGAGATGGAGATCAAAGGCACAAGATGATGATGGCCATATCATGTCACATATTTTGATTGCATGTGATGTTTATCTTTTATACATCTTATTTTGCTTAGTTCGGCGGTAGCTTTATAAGATGATCCCTTACTAAATTTCAAGATAAAAGTGTTCTCCCTGAGTATGCACCGTTGCCAAAGTTCGTCGTGCCCAGACACCACGTGATGATCGGGTGTGATAAGCTCTACGTCCATCTACAACGGGTGCAAGCCAGTTTTGCACATGCAGAATACTCGGGTTAAACTTGACGAGCCTAGCATATGCAGATATGGCCTCGGAACACTGAGACCGAAAGGTCGAGCGTGAATCATATAGTAGATATGATCAACATAGTGATGTTCACCATTGAAAACTACTCCATTTCACGTGATGATCGGTTATGGTTTAGTTGATATGGATCACGTGATCACTTAGAGATTAGAGGGATGACTATCTAAGTGGGAGTTCTTAAGTAATATGATTAATTGAACTTTAATTTATCATGAACTTAGTCCTGGTAGTATTAGCATATCTATGTAGATCAATAGCTCGCGTTTAGCTCCCCTATTTTATTTTGATATGTTCCTAGAGAAAACTGAGTTGAAAGATGTTAGTAGCAATGATGCGGATTGGATCCGTGATCTGAGGTTTATCCTCATTGCTGCACAGAAGAATTATGTCCTTGAGGCACCGCTAGGTGACAGACCTATTGCAGGAGCAGATGCAGACGTTATGAACGTTTGGCTAGCTCAATATGATGACTACTTGATAGTTTAGTGCACCATGCTTAACGGCTTAGAATCGGGACTTCAAAGATGTTTTGAACATCATGGACCATATGAGATGTTCCAGGAGTTGAAGTTAATATTTCAAGCAAATACCCGAGTTGAGAGATATGAAGTCTCCAACAAGTTCTATAGCTAAAAGATGGAGGAGAATAGCTCATGCAGTGAGCATGTGCTCAGATTGTCTGGGTACTACAATCGCTTGAATAAGTGGGAGTTAATCTTCCAGATAAGATAGTGATTGACAGAATTCTCTAGTCACCATCACCAAGTTAGTAGAACTTCATGATGAACTATAGTATGCAAGGGATAACGTAAACGATTCCCGAGCTTTTCATGATGATGAAATCAGAAATCAAGAAAGAGCATCAAGTGTTGATGATTAACAAGACCACTAGTTTCAAGAAAAGGGCAAAGGGAAAGAAAGGGAACTTCATGTAGAACGGCAAGCAAGTTGCTGCTCAAGTGAAGAAGCCCAAGTCTGGACCTAAGCCTGAGACTAAGTGCTTCTACTGCAAAGGGACTGGTCACTGGAAGCGGAACTGCCCCAAGTATTTGGTGGATAAGAAGGATGGCAAAGTGAACAAAGCTATATTTGATATACATGTTATTGATGTGTACTTTACTAGTGTTTATAGCAACCGCTCGGTATTTGATACTGGTTCAATTGCTAAGAGTAGTAACTTGAAACGGGAGTTGCAGAATGAACAGAGACTAGTTAAGGGTGAAGTGACGATGTGTATTGGAAGTGGTTCCAAGATTGATATGATCATCATCGCACACTCCCTATACTTTCGGGATTAGTGTTGAACCTAAAATAAATGTTATTTAGTGTTTGGGTTGAGCATGAATATGATTGGATCATGTTTATTGCAATACAGTTATTCATGTAAGTTAGAGAATAATTGTTGTTCTGTTTACATGAATAAAACCTTCTATGGTCATACACCCAATGAAAATGGTTTGTTGGATCTCGATCGTGGTGATACACATTTTCATAATATTGAAGCCAAAAGATGCATAGTTAATAATGATAGTGCAACTTATTTGTGGCACTGCCGTTTAGGTCATATTGGTGTAAAGCGCATGAAGAGACTCCATGCTGATGGACTTTTGGAATCACTTGATGCTTGCGAACCATGCCTCATGGGCAAGATGACTAAGACTCCGTTCTCCGGAACAATGGAGCGAGCAACTGACTTATTGGAAATAATACATACTAATGTATGCGGTCCGATGAGTGTTAAGGCTCACGGCAAGTATCGTTATTTTCTGACCTTCACAGATGATTTGAGCAGATATGGGTATATCTACTTGATGAAACACAAGTCTGAAATATTTGAAAAGTTCAAAGAATTTCAGAGTGAAGTGGAGTATCATCGTAACAAGAAAATAAAAGTTTCTACGATATGATCGCAGAGGTAAAATATTTGAGTTACGAGTTTGGCGTTCAGTTAAAACAATGTGAAATAGTTTCACTACTCACGCCACTTGGAACACCATAGTGTAATGGTGTGTCCGAACGTCATAACCGTACTTCATTAGATATGGTGCGATCTATGATGTCTCGTACCGATCTACCACTACCATTTTGGGGTTATGCATTAGAGACAGCTGCATTCACGTTAAATAGGGCACCATCTAATCCGTTGAGATGACACCGTATGAACTATGGTTTGGCAAGAAACCTAAGCCGTCGTTTCTTAAAGTTTGGGGTTGCGATGCTTATGTGAAAAAGTTTCATCCTGATAAGCTCAAACCCAAATCGGAAAAGTGCGTCTTCATAGGATACCCAAAAGTTACTGTTGGGTACACCTTCTATCACAGATCCGAAGGCAAGATATTCGTTGCTAAGAATGGATCCTTTCTAGAGAAGGAGTTTCTCTCGAAAGAAGTGAGTGGGAGGAAAGTAGAACTTGATGAGGTAACTGTACCTACTCCCTTATTGGAAAGTAGTTCATCACATAAATCTGTTCCTGTGTCTCCTACACCAATTAGTGAGGAAGCTAATGATGATGATCATGTAACTTCAGATCAAGTTACTACCGAACCTCGTAGGTCAACCAGAGTGAGATCCGCACCAGAGTGGTACGGTAATCCTATTCTGGAGGTCATGTTACTTGACCATGACGAACCTACGAACTATGATGAAGCGATGATGAGCCCAGATTCCGCGAAATGGTTTGAGGCCATGAAATCTGAGATGGGATCCATGTATGAGAACAAAGTATGGACTTTGATTGACTTGCCCAAATGATCGGCGAGCCATTGAGATTAAATGGATCTTCAAGAGGAAGACGGATGCTGATAGTAGTGTTACTATCTACAAAGCTAGAATTGTCGCAAAAGGTTTTCGACAAGTTCAAGGTGTTGACTACGATGAGAGTTTCTCACTCGTATCTATGCTTAAGTCTGTCCGAATCATGTTAGCAATTGCCGCATTTTATGAAATTTGGCAAATGGATAAAAAAACTGCATTCCTTAATGGATTTATTAAAGAAGAGTTGTATATGATGCAACCAGAAGGTTTTGTCAATCCTAAAGGTGCTAACAAAATATGCAAGCTCCAGCGATCCATCTATGAACTGGTGCAAACATCTCGGAGTTGGAATATACACTTTGATAAGTTGATCAAAGCATATAGTTTTATACAGACTTGCGGTGAAGCCTTTATTTATAAGAAAGTGAGTGGGAGCACTACAACATTTCTGATAAGTATATGTGAATGACATATTGTTGATCAGAAATAATGTAGAATTATTCAGCAAAGCATAAAGGAGTGTTTGAAAGGAGTTTTTCAAAGAAAGACCTCGGTGAAGCTGCTTACATATTGAGCATGAAGATTTATAGAGATAAATCAAGATGCTTGATAAGTTTTTTCAATGAGTACATACCTTGACAAGATTTTGAAGTAGTTCAAAATGGAACAGTCAAAGAAAGAGTTCTTGCCTGTATTGCAAAGTATAAAGTTGAGTAAAGACTCAAAACCCGACCACAGCAGAAAATAGAAAAGAGAATGAAAGTCATTTCCTATGCCTCAGTCATAGGTTCTATAAAGTATGCTATGCTGTGTACCAGACCTATTGTGTACCTCACCATGATTTTGGCAAGAGGGTACAATAATGATCTAGGAGTAGATCACTGGACAGCGGTCAAAATTATCCTTATTGGAATAAGGAAATATTTCTCGGTTATGGAGGTGATAAAGAGTTCGTCGTAAAGAGTTACGTCGATGCAAGCTTTGACACCGATCTGGATAACTCTAAGTCTCGATCTAGATACATATTGAAAGTGGGAGCTATTAGCTAGAGTAGCTCCGTGCAGAGCATTGTTGACATAGAAATTTGCAAAACACATACGGATCTGAATGTGGCAGACCCATTGACTAAATTTCTCTCACAAGCAAAACATGATCACACCTTAGTACTCTTTGGGTGTTAATCACATAACGATGTGAACTAGATTATTGATTCTAGTAAACACTTTGGGTGTTGGTCACATGACGATGTGAACTATGGGTGTTAATCACATGGTGATGTGAACTATTGGTGTTAAATCACATGGCGATGTGAGCTAGATTATTGACTCTAGTGCAAGTGGGAGACTGAAGGAAATATGCCCTAGATGCAATAATAAAGTTATTATTTATTTCCTTATATCATGATAAATGTTTATTATTCATGCTAGAATTGTATTAACCGGAAACATAATACATGTGTGAATACATAGACAAACAAAGTGTCACTAGTACGCCTCTACTTGACTAGCTCGTTGATTAAAGATGGTTATGTTTCCTAGCCATTGACATGAGTTGTCATTTGATTAACGGGATCACATCATTAGGAGAATGATGTGATTGACTTGACCCATTTCGTTAGCTTAGCACTCGATCGTTTAGTATTCTGCTATTGCTTTCTTCATGACTTATACATGTTCCTATGACTATGAGATTATGCAACTCCCGTTTACCGGAGGAACACTTTGTGTGCTACCAAACGTCACAACGTAACTGGGTGATTATAAAGGTGCTCTACAGGTGTCTCCAAAGGTACTTGTTGGGTTGGTGTATTTCGATATTAGGATTTGTCACTCCTATTGTCGGAGAGGTATCTCTGGGCCCACTCGGTAATGCACATCACTATAAGCCTTGCAAGCATTGCAACTAATGAGTTAGTTGTGGGATGATGTATTACGGAACGAGTAAAGAGACTTGCCGGTAACAAGATTGAACTAGGTATTGAGATACCTACGATCGAATCTCGGGCAAGTAACATACCGATGACAAAGGGAACAACGTATGTTGTTATGCGGTTCGACCAATAAAGATCTTCGTAGAATATGTGGGAGCCAATATGAGCATCCAGGTTCCGCTATTGGTTATTGACCGGAGACGTGTCTCGGTCATGTCTATATCGTTCTCGAACCCGTAGGGTCCGCACGCTTAAAGTTCGATGACGGTTATATTATGAGTTTATGTGTTTTGATGTACCGAAGGTAGTTTGGAGTCCCGGATGAGATCGGGGACATGACGAGGAGTCTCAAAATGGTCGAGACGTAAAGATCGATATATTGGATGACTATATTTGAACATCGGAAATGTTCCAAGTGATTCGGGTATTTTTCGGAGTACCGGAGAGTTACGGGAATTCGGCGGGGAGTATATGGGCCTTATTGGGCTTTAGGGGAAGGAGAGAGGAGAGGCTGCGCGCCCCCCAAGGCCTAGTCCGAATTGGACTAGGGGGAGGGGCTGCGCCCCCTCCTTCCTTCTCTTCTCTCTCCCCTTTCCTTGACTCATACTCCTACTACTTGGAAGGGGGGAATCCTACTCCCGGTGGGAGTAGGACTCCTCCTAGGGCGCGCCATAGAGAGGGCCGACCCTCCCCCTCCTCCACTCCTTTATATACGGGGAGGGGGCACCCCTTGGAGACACAACAATTGATCTCTTGATCTCTTAGCCGTGTGCGGTGCCCCTCTCCACCATAATCCACCTCGATAATATCGTAGCGGTGCTTAGGCGAAGCCCTGCGTCGGTACAACATCATCATCGTCACCACGCCGTCGTGCTGATGAAACTCTCCCTCAACACTCGGCTGGATCGGAGTTCGAGGGACGTCATCGAGTTGAACGTGTGCAGAACTCGGAGGTGCCGTGCGTTCGGTACTTGATCGGTCGGACCGTGAAGACGTACGACTACATCAACTGCGTTGTGCTAACGCTTCCGCTTTCGGTCTACGAGGGTACATGGACAACACTCTCCCCTCTCGTTGCTATGCATCATCATGATCTTGCGTGTGCGTAGGAATTTTTTTGAAATTGCTATGTTCCCCAACAGTGGTGACGGTGATGGTGATGTGATCCATGCAGGGCTTCGCCCAAGGACTACGTGAATATGACCGGAGGAGTAAACCATGGAGAGAGACGCCGCACACGGCTTGGAACAATTGGTGTGTCTCCAAGGGGTGCCCTGCCTACATATTATAAAGGAGGGAGAGGGGGAGGCCGGCCACCTGGGGAGCGCCAAGGGGGGACAGTCCTACTAGGACTCCACTATGATAACCCACAAGTATAGGGGGCCGCAACAGTTTTCGAGGGTAGAGTATTTAACCCAAATTTATAGATTCGACACAAGGGGAGCCAAAGAATATTTGGAGGTATTAGCAGCTGAGTTGTCAATTCAACCACATCTGGAGATTAATTATCTACAGCAAGTAATCAGTAGCAAAGTAATATGATAGTTTTGATACTAGTGACAGCAGCAATAGTAATTGTAACAATGATAGCAGTAATTTTGTAGCAAGCGTAACAGTGACGATAGCAGTAGTAACTTAGCAGAAAAAATATAGGATAAATTCGTAGGCATTGGATCGGTGACTTGTTGGATGATATTCATGATGTGACAGTTATAACCTAGGGCAATACAACACTAGCTCCAGTTCATCGATATAATGTAGGCATGTATTCCGTAAATAGTCATACGTGCTTTATTAAAAGAACTTGCATGACATCTTTTGTCCTACCCTCCTGTGGCAGCGAGGTCCATATTGGAAACTAAGGGATATTAAGGCCTCCTTTTAATAGAGAACCGGAACAAAGCATTAACACATAGTGAATACATGAACTCCTCAAACTTCGGTCATCACCGGGAGTGGGCCCGGTTGTTGTCACTCCGGGGTTGCCGGATCATAACACGTAGTAGGTGACTATAACTTGCAAGATCGGATCTAAAACATGGATATAATGATGATAACATAAACGGTTCAGATATGAGTTCATGGCACCCGGGCCCAAAGTGACAAGCATTAAGCATAGCAAAGTCATAGCAACATCAATCTAAGAACATAGTGGATACTAGGGATCAAGACCTAACAAAACTAACTCAATTACATGATGAATCTCATCCAACTCCTCACCGACCAGCGAGCCTACGAAGGAATTACTCACTCCCGGTGGGGAGCATCATGGAATTGGCGATGGAGAAGGGTTGGTGATGACGAAGAACGAAGATCCCCTCTCCGGAGCCCCAAACGGACTCCAGATTTGCCGTCCCGAGGAAGAACAGGACTTGGCGGTGGCTCCGTCTCGTGGATCACAATAATTCTTTCTCCCTGATTTTTTCTCCGAAAATAGGATTTTATAGCGTCGGTTTCAGGGTCTGCGGGGGCACCAGGTGGGTACAACCCACCTGGTCGCGCCAGGAGAGGGGGGCGCACCCTGGTGGGTTGTGCCCACCTAGGTGCCCCTTGATACGTCTCCGTCGTATCTATAATTTTTGATTGTTCCATGCCAATATTATACAACTTCCATATACTTTTTGCAACTTTTTGTACTATTTTTGGGACTAACATATTGATCCAGTGCCCAGTGCCAGTTCCTGTTTGTTGCATGTTTTATGTTTCGCAGAAACCCCATATCAAACAGAGTCCAGACATGATAAAAACAGATGGAGAATTATTTTGGAATATTTGTGATTTTTGGGAAGTAAAATCAACGCGAGACGGTGCCTGAGGTGGCCACGAGGGTGGGGCCCACACCCACTCCAGGAAGGCGCGCCCCTGACCCTCGTGGGCCACCCGTAAGGCAGTTGATGCTCTACTTTGGCCGCAAGAAAGCTAATTTTTGGAAAAAGACCTGGGCGAAGGTTTCAATCCAATCGGAGTTACGGATCTCCAGATATAAAAGAAACGGTGCCAGGGCAGAATCAGAGAACGCAGAAACAGAGAGAGACAGAGAGACAGATCCAATCTCGGAGGGGCTCTCGCCCCTCCCACGCCATGGAGAGCATGGACCAGAGGGGAAACCCTTCTCCCATCTAGGGAGAAGGTCAAGGAATAAGAAGGAGGGGGGCTCTCTCTCCCCCTCGCTTCCGGTGGCGCCGGAACGCCGCCTGGGGCCATCATCATCACCGCGATCTACACCAACACCTCCGCCATCTTCACCAACATCTCCATCACCTTCCCCCTCTATCTACAGCGGTCCACTCTCCCGCAACCCGCTGTACCCTCTAGTTGAACATGGTGCTTTATGCTTCATATTATTATCCAATGATGTGTTGCCATCCTATGATGTCTGAGTAGATTTTCGTTGTCCTATCGGTGGTTGATGAATTGCTATGATTGATTTAATTTGCTTGTGGTTATGTTGCTGTCCTTTGGTGCCCATCATATGAGCGCGCGCGTGGATCACACCTTAGGGTTAGTTGTATGCTGATAGGACTATGTATTGGAGGGCAAGAGTGACAGAAGCTTCAACCTAGCATAGAAATTGATGCATACGGGTTTGAAGGGGACCAATATATCTTAATGCTATGGTTGGGTTTTACCTTAATGAACGTTAGTAGTTGTGGATGCTTGCTAATAGTTCCAATCATAAGTTCATAGAATTCCAAGTCAGGGATGACATGCTAGCAGTGGCCTCTCCCACATTAAACTTGCTATTGGTCTAGTAAAGTAGTCAATTGCTTAGGGACAATTTCGCAACTCCTACCACCACTTTTCCACACTCGCTATATTTACTTTATTGTGTCTTTAACTAAACAGCCCCTAGCTTTTATTTACTCACTCTTTATTATCTTGCAAACCTATCCAACAACACCTACAAAGTACTTCTAGTTTCATACTTGTTCTAGGTAAAGCGAACGTTAAGCGTACGTAGAGTTGTATCGGTGGTCGATAGAACTTGAGGGAATATTTGTTCTACCTTTAGCTCCTCGTTGGGTTCGACACTCTTACTTATCGAAAGAGGCTACAATTGATCCCCTATACTTGTGGGTTATCAAGACCTTTTTCTCGCGCCGTTGCCGGGGAACAATAGCGTGGGGTGAATATTCTCGTGCGTGCTTGTTTGCTTTATCACTAAGTAATTTTATTTGCTGTTCTTAGTTGTTCTTTATCTTTAGTTATGGATATGGAACACGAAATACCAAAAAAAATTAGGTGTACTTGCTGCTCATGGAGATGGGGAACCTCCTAAAACCCTCGATGCTCATTATGTGAAAGAAATTATGTACTACTTTGATAATCCTGAGAAAACCCCATTCAATTATGTCATGGGAGACAAGTTGGATCAACGTGAATACTTTAGGGATTATCGCTTGACTCAAAAAGGGAAACTATTATGGGATCAAATTTATATGTTGAAGTGGTATGCTCGGCAAGTATGCTTGACATATGATTATACTTGTTGCTCTAGGATGAAGGCTCCACACCTTCCCTTTTCATGCAAATTTAATGATAATGAAACCTTAGCTTCTTATGCTAATGGTATATATGATTACTATGATGTGGAACAAATAGAAGAATTTGTTGCTTTTAAGGGTGCTTATGAAATTGAATCTTTGTTTGAAAAGTATGAAGCTTTTGATGATGATGTTTATAGGCCTGAAAATTTTGCTATATTGAAATATTGCTATGATAATTATGAATACAATTCCTATATTGATGCATTTATTGAGAAAGTCTCCGCTGTCCAAGAAGAGACTAATATTTTGCAGGAAACTATGAAAGAAGAAATTACTGAAACTGTGAACCCATTAGATTAAAAAGATGAGGAGGAGAGCGAAGAACAAAAGGAGGAAGAGCGGATTGATCACCCGTGCCCACCTTCTAATGAGAGTAACTCTTCAACTCATACATTGTTTAATTTCCCTTCATGCTTACCGAAGGATGATTGCTATGACGATTGTTATGATCCCGTTGATTCTCTTGAAATATCACTTTTTGATGATGCTTGCTATGCTTGTGGCCAAGATGCCAATATGAATTATGCTTATGGAGATGAACTTGCTATAGTTCCTTATGTTAAACATGAAATTGTTGCTATTGCACCCACACATGATAGTCCTATTATCTTTTTGAATTCTCCAAACTACACTATATCGGAGAAGGTTGCACTTATTAAGGATTATATTGATGGGTTGCCTTATACTGTTGCACATGATGATTTTGATGAGTATAATATGCATGTGCTTGCTGCTCCTACTTGGAATTATTATGAGAGAGGAACTATATCTCCACCTCTCTATGTTTCCCACACGATAAAATTGCAAGAAACTGTTTATACTATGCATTGGCCTTTACTATGTGTGCATGAATTGTTCTTTTATGACATGCCGATGCATAGGAAGAGAGTTAGACTTCGTCATTACATGATATATGTTACTTTCTGCTCACTATTAAATGCCAAATCATTGCTAATTAAAATTGGCTTTGATATACCTTGGGATCCGGGTGGATTCACTATGCCTAGCTTAATGGCTTTAAAGAAAGCGCTGCCAGGGAGACAACCCGGAAGTTTTAGAGAGTCATTTATTTCTGTTGTGTGCTTTTATAAAGTTCAGAAATAAAAATAATGTGCCAAGGTTTGCCTTTAGGATGTTTACAATGCTTGTTGGTTTGTACGGTGCGTGATTTTTAATTTTTTTACTGGAACGTCAAACGGTTCTGACTCTTTTTGCACTGTCTTTATATACAAATTGTTTATTTTTCCTAATTGTGGCAGAATTTTTCAAGTATCATAAGTATGGTGAATGTTCAGATTATTACAGACTGTTCTGTTTTAGACAGATTCCGTTTTTGATGCATAGTTTGCTTGTTTTGATGAGACTATAAATTTATATCAGTGGATTAAGCCATGGAAAAGCTATATTACAGTAGACACAATGCAAAAACAAAATATGAATTGGTTTGCAACAGTACTTAGAGTAGTGATTTTCTTTATTATACTAACGGATCTTACCGAGTTTTCTGTTGAAGTTTTGTGTGGATGAAGTGTTCGATGATCGAGGAGGTCTCGATGTGAGAAGAAGGAAGAGAGGCAAGAGCTCAAGCTTGGGGATTCCCAAGGCACCCAATTAAATATTCAAGGAGACTCAAGTGTCTAAGCTTGGGGATGCCCCGGAAGGCATCCCCTCTTTCTTCAACAAGTATCGGTATGTTTTCGGATTCGTTTCATTCATGTGATATGTGCAAATCTTGGAGCATCTTTTGCATTTAGTTTTCATTTTTCTTCTAAGCACCATGCTGGTATGAGATAGTCCTTGGTTGATTTATAGAATGCTCTTTGCACTTCACTTATATCTTTTGAGTATGGCTTTATAGAATGCTTCATGTGCTTCACTTATATCTTCTGAAGTTTGGATTGCCTGTTTCTCTTCACATAGAAAACCGCCATTTGTAGAATGCTCTTTTGCTTCACTTATATTTGCTAGAGCGCGGGCATATCTTTTGTAGAAAGAATTAAACTCTCTTGCTTCACTTATATCTATCTAGAGAGATGGCAGGAATTGGTCATCCACATGGTTAGTCATAAAATCCTACATAAAACTTGTAGATCACTGGATATGATATGTTTGATTCCTTGCAATAGTTTTGCGATATAAAGATGGTGATATTAGAGGCATGCTAGTGGGTAGTTGTGGATTAGTAGAAATACTTGTGTTGAGGTTTGTGATTCCCGTAGCATGCACGTATGGTGAACCGTTATGTAACGAAGTTGGAGCATGAGTTATTTATTGATTGTCTTCCTTATGAGTGGCGGTCGGGGACGAGCGATGGTATTTTCCTACCAATCTATCCCCCTAGGAGCATGCGTGTAGTACTTTGTTTCGATGACTAATAGATTTTTGCAATAAGTATGTGAGTTCTTTATGACTAATGTTGAGTCCATGGATTATACGCACTCTCACCCTTCCATTATTGCTAGCCTCTTCGGTACTGTGCATTGCCCTTTCTCACCTCGAGAGTAGATGCAAACTTCGCCGGTGCATCCAAACCCCATGATACGATACACTCTATCACACATAAACCTCCTTATATCTTCCTCAAAACAACCACCATACCTAGCTATCATGGCATTTCCATAGCCATTCCGAGATATATTGCCATGCAACTTCCATCATCATCATATACATGACTTGAGAATTTATTGTCATATTGCTTTGCATGATCGTAATATAGCTAGCATGATGTTTTCATGGCTTGTCCGTTTTTTGATGTCATTGCTACACTAGATCGTTGCACATCCCGGTATACCGCCGGAGGCATTTATATAGAGTCATATCTTTGTTCTAGTATCAAGTTATAATATTGAGTTGTAAGTAAATAAAAGTGTGATAATCATCATTATTAGAGCATTGCCCCAGTGAGGAAAGGATGATGGAGACTATGATTCCCCCACAAGTCAGGATGAGACTCTGGACGAAAAAATAAAAAAATAAAAAAAGAGAGAAAGGCCAAAAAAAGAGAAGGCCCAAAAAAGAGAGAAAAAACAAAAAAATGAGAGAAAAAGAGAGAAGGGGCAATGTTACTATCCTTTTACCACACTTGTGCTTCTGAGTAGCACCATGTTCTTCATATAGAGAGTCTCTTGAGTTATCACTTTCATATACTAGTGGAAATTTTCATTATAGAACTTGGCTTGTATATTCCAACGATTTGCTTCCTCAAATGCCCTAGGTCTTCATGAGCAAGTAAGTTGGATGCACACCCACTTAGTTTCAGTTTGAGCTTTCATACACTTATAGCTCTTAGTGCATCCGTTGCATGGCAATCCCTACTCACTCACATTGATATCTATTAATGGGCATCTCCATCGCTCGTTGATACGCCTAGTTGATGTGAGACTTTCTCCTTTTTTGTTTTCTCCACATAACCCCCACCATCATATTCTATTCCACCTATAGTGCTATGTCCATGGCTCACGCTCATGTATTGTGTGAAAGTTGAAAAGGTTTGAGAACATCAAAAGTATGAAACAATTGCTTGGCTTGTCATCGGGGTTGTGCATGATGTGAATATTTTGTGTGGTGAAGATGGAGCATAGCCAGACTATATGATTTTGTAGGGATAACTTTCTATGGCCTTGTTATTTTGAAAAGACATGATTGCTTTATTAGTAGGCTTGAAGTATTATTGTTTTTATGTCAAATGATAGACTATTGCTTTGAATCAGTCGTGTCTTAATATTCATGCCATGATTAGACATATGATCAAGATTATGCTAGGTAGCATTCCACATCAAAAATTATCTTTTTATCATTTACCTACTCGAGGACGAGCAGGAATTAAGCTTGGGGATGCTGACACGTCTCTATCGTATCTACAATTTTTGATTGTTCCATGCCAATATTATACAACTTCCATATACTTTTGGCAACTTTTTATACTATTTTTGGGACTAACATATTGATCCAGTGCCCAGTGCTAGTTCCTGTTTGTTGCATGTTTTATGTTTCTCAGAAACCCCATATCAAACGGAGTCCAAACGGGATAAAAATGGAAGGAGAATTATTTTGGAATATTGGTGATTTTTGGGAAGTAAAATCAACGCGAGACGGTGCCCGAGGTGGCCACGAGGGTGGGGCCCACGCCCACTCCAGGCAGGCGCGCCCCTGACCCTCATGGGCCACCCATAAGGCGGTTGATGCTCTACTTTGGCCGCAAGAAAGCTAATTTTTGGAAAAAGATCTGGGCGAAGGTTTGAATCCAATCGGAGTTACGGATCTCCAGATATAAAAGAAACGGTGCCAGGGCAGAATCGGAGAACGCAGAAACAGAGAGAGACAGAGAGACAGATCCAATCTCGGAGGGGCTCTCGCCCCTCCCACGCCATGGAGACCATGGACCAGAGGGGAAACCCTTCTCCCATTTAGGGAGAAGGTCAAGGAAGAAGAAGAAGGAGGGGGGCTCTCTCCCCCTCGCTTCCGGTGGCGCCGGAACGCCGCCGGGGGCCATCATCATCACCGCGATCTACACCAACACCTCCGCCATATTCACCAACATCTCCATCACCTTCCCCCTCTATCTACAGCGGTCCACTCTCCCGCAACCCGCTGTACCCTCTACTTGAACATGGTGCTTTACGCTTCATATTATTATCCAATGATGTGTTGCCATCCTATGATGTCTGAGTAGATTTTCGTTGTCCTATCGGTGGTTGATGAATTGCTATGAGTGATTTAATTTGCTTGTGGTTATGTTGCTGTCCTTTGGTGCCCATCATATGAGTGCGTGCGTGGATCACACCTTAGGGTTAGTTGTATGTTGATAGGACTATGTATTGGAGGGCAAGAGTGACAGAAGCTTCAACCTAGCATAGAAATTGATGCATACGGGATTAAAGGGGGACCAATATATCTTAATGCTATGGTTGGGTTTTACCTTAATGAACGTTAGTAGTTGCGGATGCTCGCTAATAGTTCCAATCATAAGTGCATAGAATTCCAAGTCAGGGATGACATGCTAGCAGTGGCCTCTCCCACATAAAACTTGCTATCGGTCTAGTAAAGTAGTCAATTGCTTAGGGACAATTTCGCAACTCCTACCACCACTTTTCCACACTCGCTATATTTACTTTATTGTGTCTTTAACTAAACATCCCCTAGCATTTATTTACTCGCTCTTTATTATCTTGCAAACCTATCCAACAAGACCTACAAAGTACTTCTAGTTTCATACTTGTTCTAGGTAAAGCGAACGTTAAGCGTACGTAGAGTTGTATCGGTGGTCGATAGAACTTGAGGGAATATTTGTTCTACCTTTAGCTCCTCGTTGGGTTCGACACTCTTACTTATCGAAAGAGGCTACAATTGATCCTCTATACTTGTGGGTTATCACCCCTCTTCGGCAGGTCTTGGCTCCAGAAATTCTCTTTCATCATATAAAAATTCCTCGCGAAGTTTCGTTCAATTCCAAGAACTTTTATTTCTACACAAAAACAACACCATGGTAGTTCTGCTGAAAACAGCGCCAGTCCGAGGTTAGTTTCATTCAAATCATGCAAATTAGAGTCCAAAACAAGAGGAAAAGCGTGAGAAAAAGTAGATACGTTGGAGACGTATCAACTCCCCCAAACTTAAACCTTTGCTTGTCCTCAAGCAATTCAGTTGATAAACTGAAAGTGAGAAAGAAAAACTTTTACGAACTCTTTTGCTCTTGTTTGCATAAATAAGCTTAAACAACACCCAGGTTTTCAGCCAATCGTTATAACTAAGCATGTCAACAATAACTCTCAAAGATTATAATGACTTATATCAATGACATAATCAGCTAGCGGGCAATAATAAGATATCTCAAACAGCAACACATTGTCAAAACAACCATGATATAATATGACACTAGTGGTACCTCGCTAGCCCTTTCTGAGACCGCAAAACATAAATGCAGAGCACCTCCAAAGTTCAAGCAGCGACTAAACATTGTAATTCATGGTAGAAAAGATCCAGTCATGATGCGCCCAACATTAGCTACACACAATGCATAAATCATGACAACTGTGCTCCCTCAGTTTCTGGCGCTTGTTTTTAGAAGGTGGTGACACAACATAAAAGTAAATAGATAGTCCCTTCGCAGAGGGAAGCAGTGATTTGCAGAGGTGCCAGAGCTCAATTTTTAAAACAGAGGTAAATGATTATTTTGAGACATGCACCCTTCTTATTCACTTCACGACCATCAGTTATCAACATCTTCCATGCTAAGAACACTAGTGGCGCACTACTAGGGAAAAGCCTAGCAGCAGCGCGGGTTTTAGGGCTATCAGTAGCGCCGGCGGGGGCGCTACTGGTACTGCACTACAGCTAAAGGTTAGCAGTAGCGTGCGTTAACCCACACTACTGCTATATCGACTTAGTAGTAGCGCTTTCTCCGAAGAGCGCTACTGGCAATTACTAGTAGCGCTTCTCCCTGCCCGCGCTACTACTATTATTTCGTATTTTATTTCTTTTTATTTCATGTTGTATTCATACACCTTTATACAAGTTTTCATACAACAGGAATTTAGAGATTGTTTTTACATCATAATGAGTTATTACATCACGGGGTGAAAGAACCGTGGACTAGTTTCAAGTGGATGGACATCCACTTGAAACTAATCCGCGGTTCTTTCACCCAATGATATAATAAATATCATCATCATCATATCATTAACAACTTATCATCATAATACATCATTGTCATATAACACCTCCTCATGATCATCATTTTCATCAATGAGACATCACATAGCAAATTGGTCACTAGTCATAATCACAACTACTCCTCATCATCAACTCTAACACATTGTACCACATAATAAACATATTGTACCTCATAGGACCTACTACATTCTTTTAGGACCTACTATATTCTCTAAGGTAAAATAGCAAAAAACAAGATAGCCCCTGACTCTCCATTATGGAGAATGGAGATTATCCTGTCTCCAATTCTTTCCTTTCACTTAATGTTGCTTCCAAGAACCTCCTTACGAATGTCTAGACATTTTTTCCATTCTTTGATTAGCATGTGTTCACCGGTTTTAGAAATCCGATATGCACAGGTGAGATCCGTAGGATGACCTGGCCGTATGTTCAGAACTTCAAGGCGACCATTCTGATACATCAGATGAGGCACACAATCCATCGGGATTTTCTATTGAAAAACATAGTAATAACTTCGTAGTTAGCAATGATGTACTAGTTTTAGAAGTATGCAAAAGATGCACGAATGTCGTAATAGTAAAAAAATCTTACTAGGGTATCTCCATAGAAGTTACCGTGGTTCAACACGTGCACTAGTGGCACGTATTCACCATAATTTGGAGGAGTTCAATAATAGGCTTTGTAATTCTCAAGATAAGTACAAAACGCGATCAGATGATTTTTCTCCTTATAAGTTAATTCGGAGCCATCGGTGTAGTGGGTTTTGTCTACCATCTTCCGCACATTCTTTGAAGAATGAAAATAAGCTGTCAACTATTTTGAAATAAACAATATAAATTAGTTAATAACTATGTTTGAGAAACTAACATAGCGGTAGAATCGGAAGCGTATTGATACGTCTCCAACGTATCTATAATTTATGAAGTATTCATGCTATTATATTATCCATCTTAGATGTTTAATGGGCTTTACAATGCACTTTTATATTACTTTTGGGACTAACCTATTAACCCAGAGCCCAGTGGCAGTTCCTGTTTTTTTCCTTGTTTCAGTGTTTCGAAGAAAAGGAATATCAAACGGAGTCGAAACGGAATGAAACCTTCTGGAGAAGTTATTTTTGGAAGGAAAGCAACCCGGGAGACTTGGAGTCCATGTCAAGAAAGCAACGAGGAAGCCACGAGGCAGGGGGGCGCGCCCTCCACCCTCGTGGGCCCCTCGTGGCTCCCCTGACGTATTTCTTCCTCCTATATATATATCCATATACCCTAAAATGATCGGGGAACAGAATAGATCGGGAGTTCCGCCGCCGCAAGCCTCTGTAGCCACCAAAATCCAATCGGGACCCTGTTCCGGCACCCTGCCGGAGGGGGGAACCCACACCGGTGGCCATCTTCATCATCCCGGCGCTCTCCATGACGAGGAGGGAGTAGTTCACCCTCGGGGCTGAGGGTATGTACCAGTAGCTATGTGTTTGATCTCTCTCTCTCTCTCTCTCTCTCTCTCTCTCTCTCGTGTTCTTGATTTGGCACGATCTTGTTGTATCGCGAGATTTGCTATTATAGTTAGATCTTTATGATGTTTCTCCCCCTCTACTCTCTTGTAATGGTTTGAGTTTCCCCTTTGAAGTTATCTTATCGGATTGAGTCTTTAATGATTTGAGAACACTTGATGTATGTCTTGCCGTGCGTATCTGTGGTGACAATGGGATATCACGTGATTCACTTGATGTATGTTTTGGTGATCAACTTGCGGGTTCCGCCCATGAACCTATGCATAGGGGTTGGCACACGTTTTCGTCTTGATTCTCCGGTAGAAACTTTGGGGCACTCTTTGAGGTTCTATGTGTTGGTTGAATAGATGAATCTGAGATTGTGTGATGCATATCGTATAATCATACCCACGGATACTTGAGGTGACATTGGAGTATCTAGGTGACATTAGGGTTTTGATTGATTTGCATCTTAAGGTGTTATTCTAGTACGAACTCTAGGGCTGTTTGTGACACTTATAGGAATAGCCCAATGGATTGATTGGAAAGAATAACTTTGAGGTGGTTTCATACCCTACCATAATCTCTTCGTTTTGTTCTCCGCTATTAGTTACTTTGGAGTGACTCTTTGTTGCATGTTGAGGGATAGTTATATGATCCAATTATGTTATTATTGTTGAGAGAACTTGCACTAGTGAAAGTATGAACCCTAGGCCTTGTTTCCTAGCATTGCAATACCGTTTACGCTCACTTTTATCATTAGTTACCTTGCTGTTTTTATATTTTTAGATTACAAAAACCTATATCTACCATCCATATTGCACTTGTATCACCATCTCTTCGCCGAACTAGTGCACCTATACAATTACCATTGTATTGGGTGTGTTGGGGACACAAGAGACTCTTTGTTATTTGGTTGCAGGGTTGTTTGAGAGAGACCATCTTCATCCTACGCCTCCCACGGATTGATAAACCTTAGGTCATCCACTTGAGGGAAATTTGCTACTGTCCTACAAACCTCTGCACTTGGAGGCCCAACAACGTCTACAAGAAGAAGGTTGCGTAGTAGGCATCACGTATCAACAAGGACCCAAATGTCCATATTGTCTTGCTCGATGTCAGGATCACCAAGATCCATGGTGACAATCATACCCTCATAAAAACCATACATTTTGCAAAGTGCTTCCCAATTTTGGCAACCAAAATGGGTTACGCTCTGAGAATTGTACAGATTTACTTCAAAATCCATATCATGATGGGTCCTTAGGTGTATTTTCTTTGTTTCAAAATTTTCATGGTCTTCAAAACCCATCCTCTCCAAGACATAGCATCTTGCATGGCATGGGATAAGCTAGTCGAATTGTAAAAGATGAAAATTAGACGTTGAAATAGTTGAAGTCGTGCTTAATTACGAAAAAAACACTTGTCGTCGTTGCGTACCGTTTCAACATCGAAGGTCTCCTCGAGCTTAATGCTGAAGCGCCGCGCTTCGTCCAGGTGAGGGCACCTGTCGCACAGACCTCGATCGTCGTGGCACCAGCTGCACTCCCCCGGGAGACTTTCGTCGTCCGAGTACGACATTTCCTACGTTCATAATTCAAAGATTAAACTTGTACAATTAAATATATGTACTAAAAAACCTAAATTAGATCATTATTTTTCGAGAAAATCCAGGCCACTCGATATTTCCTACATATTCTAGCACAATTCATGCCAGAATTCACGGAAAAATCCGGCATGACCTTTGCTAAAAAAGGACATATCGAGCGCCTGAAATTTGCCGGAACGGAAATTAATCAATACTCCGGCAAAACATAGGCCACTCGGAGGTGTAACCTGAACATGACCGGCCACTTGGGCAACCACATATCCTATTTGAGCAACACAAGATATACATGTTTTTATCTACATCATATATATCTTATAGGACTCATATTGACATGGAGATTTGGCTGGTCTCACCTCGAGGTCGGAGGGGGTCGGTGACGGGGATGACGGCGGGGATGATGGAGGGGCTCCATGATTTCTGCAAAAGCAAAAACCCTATAAGTTAACACTAATACATCCCGAATAATTGCTTAAACTAAAAAAATAACAACAAATATGACATGTTCAACTAGTTCTATTAATTCAACTAGTTCTTACTAAATATAAACTTACCATAAATAGAAAAAAAACTAGTTCTTTCTAAAAATAAAGTAGTTCAACTAGTTATATTAATTTTCTTACTAAAAATACATTAGTTCTATTAATTCAACTAGTTCAACTAGTTTATTAATTTACTTACTAAACTAGTTCAACTAAAACTAAACTAGTTCAACTAGTTTATTAATTTACTTACTAATTATTTTAAACACTTACTAAAAACAGTAAAAAAACTACATTATACAATAGTAAAAAACATCTACTATTAACCATACTGCCCTAGTTAACTAGTACCATCACTACTACTAATTAACATCTACTACTACTAAAAATCATTATCTATGAATCCTAAATTAACATCTACTACTACTAATAAACATCTACTAACTAAGGAGAGAGAGAGGGTGGGGGAGGGGTGGGGACTTACAGAGAGGGGAGAGACGGTGGCGGGGAGGTGCTCGGCGACGGAGAGGTAGGGGCGGCGAGGGCGGGCTCGGGATCGGGAGGCGGCGGTCCTGGGCGGGCTCGGGCGGCGACAGTGAGGTCGAGGGCGGCGGCGATGAGGTTGAGGGCGGCGACGGTGAGGTCGAGAGCGGCGGCGGGCGGCGGCGGTGAGGTTGAGGGCGGCCTCGGGCGGCGGCGGTGAGGGCAGGCTCGGGCTCGGGCGGCGGCGACAGATGAGTTAGGGGAACAGGGGGGAGAGAGGGGGGAAGCAGGACTTAGTGAAATTTTGAGCGCGCGGGTGGTTAAGTCGAACTAGCAGTAGCGCACTTTGGGAAACGCGCTATAGCTAATTTAGCTATAGCGCGTTTTAGTGAAAAACGCTACTGCTAAGTCTAAGCACGCATCAAAAATATACATTGGTCATCATTGATCTTTTTGTGTAGAATCTAAATAGTCAACATGAATCCTCACAGTACATGTATAGGTACTGGTGAAGATTCATATTGCAGCCACAAATTCTACACATATAGTTCAATGAAGACCAAGTGCTCGAGATAGTTTGAGAAGTAACATATTTAAGGTGGTAAACACCTTGTTCGCTTAGCAGTATGGGACTAAACTTAATTAGGTGCAATACTTAGCAGGAGCGAGTTTTGAAGAAAAACAATGCTACTAAGTACTTTAGTAGTAGCGCGTCCAGGGAAGGGCGCTACTACTATATCTAGCCTCGAGGCAACGCCGTGGCAATTATAGTAGTAGCGCTTGTTTCACCTAGAGCGCTACTTCTACCGGGTTATTAGTAGCGCGGTTTCCTCAAGCACGCTACTGCTAATTAGCAGTAGCGTTTGTTTTTAAACCGCGCTGCTGCTAAGATTCTGTGTATAAGGTTTTTGTTGGGGATCGTTGCAGAAATTAAAAAAAATTATATGCATCACCAAGATCAATCTATGGAGAGACTAGCAACGAGAGAGAGGGGAGTGCATCTTCATACCCTTGAAGATCGCGATGCGGAAGCGTTACAAGAACGCGAATGAAGGAGTCGTACTCGTAGCGATTCAGATCGTGGTTGATTCTGATCTAAGCGCCGAACAACGGCGCCTCCACGTTCAATACATGTGCAACCCGGTGACATCTCCCACGCCTTGATCGAACAAGGAGAGAGGGAGAGGTTGGGGAAGACAACTCCAGCAGCAGCACGGCGACGTGGTGGTGTTGGAGCAGCGTGGTACTCCGGCAGGGCTTCGCCAAGCACCGCGGAAGGAGGAGGAGGTGTTGGAGAGGGGGAGGGCTGTGCCTTGGATGTGGTGCTGCTGCCCTCACTCCACCCCACTATTTATAGGGCGAAGGGGGAAGGGGGCGGCCCCTCTAGATGAGATCTAGAGGGGGGGGGGGCAAGGGGAGGGGGCTTGCCCCCAAGCCAAGGGGGGCGCCCCCTTTAGGGTCCCCCCCCAACCCTAGGTGCATGGGCCCTAGGAGGGAATGGCGCCCAGCCCACTTAGGGGCTGGTTCCCTTCCACATACAGCCCATAGGGCCCTCCGGGGCAGGTGGACCCTCCCGGTGGACCTTCGGAACCCCTTCGGTGGTCCCGGTACAATACTGGCAAACCCCCAAATACTTCCGGTGACCGTATGATGACTTCCCATATATAAATCTTCACCTCCGGACCATTCCGGAACTCCTCGTGACGTCCGGGATCTTATCCGGGACTCTGAACAACATTCGGTAACCACGTACAAACTTTCCCTATAACCCTAGCGTCATCGAACCTTAAGTGTGTAGACCCTACGGGTTCGGGAGGCATGTAGACATGACTGAGACATCTCTCCGGCCAATAACCAACTGCGGGATCTGGATACCCATGTTGGCTCCCACATGCTCCACCATGATCTCATCGGCTGAACCACGATGTCGGGGATTCAATCAATCCCGTACACAATTCCCTTTGTCTACCGGTATGATACTTGCCCGAGATTCGATCGTCGGTATCCCTATACCTTGTTCAATCTCGTTACCGGCAAGTCTCTTTACTCGTCCGTAACACATCATCCCGTGATCAACTCCTTGATCACATTGAGCTCATTATGATGATGTCCTACCGAGTGGGCCCAGAGACACCTCTCCGTCACATGGAGTGACAAATCCCGGTCTCGATTCGTGCCATCCCAACAGACACTTTCGGAGATACCCGTAGTGCACCTTTATAGCCACCCAGTTACGTTGTGACGTTTGGGAGACCCAAAGCATTCCTACGGTATCTGGGAGTTGCACAATCTCATGGTCTAAGGAAATGATACTTGACATTAGAAAAGCTTTAGCAGACGAACTACACGATCTTGTGCTATGCTTAGGATTGGGTCTTGTCCATCACATCATTCTCCTAATGATGTGATTCCGTTATCAATGACATCTAATGTCCATGGTCAGGAAACCGTAACCATCTATTGATCAACGAGCTAGTCAACTAGAGGTTCACTAGGGACATGTTGTGGTCTATGTATTCACACATGTATTACGATTTCCGGATAACACAATTATAGCATGAACAATAGACAATTATAATGAACAAGGAAATATAATAATAACCATTTTATTATTGCCTCTAGGGCGTATTTCCAACAGTCTCCCACTTGCACTAGAGTCAATAATCTAGTTACATTGTGATGAATCGAACACCCATAGAGTTCTGGTGTTGATCATGTTTTGCTCGTGGAAGAGGTTTAGTCAACGGATCTACGACATTCAGGTCCGTATGCACTTTACAAATATATATGTCTCCATCTTGAACATTTTCACGAATGGAGTTGAAGCGACGCTTGATATGCCTGGTCTTCTTGTGAAACCTGGGCTCCTTGGCAAGGGCAATAGCTCCAGTTTTGTCACAGAAGAGAGTCATCGGGCCCGACGCATTGGGAATAACTCCTAGGTCGGTAATGAACTCCTTCATCTAGATTGCTTCATGTGCTGCCTCCGAGGCTGCCATGTACTCCGCTTCACATGTAGATCCCGCCACGACACTTTGTTTGCAACTGCACCAGCTAACTGCCCCTCCATTCAAAATATACACGTATCCGGTTTGCGACTTGGAGTCATCCAGATCTATGTCGAAGCTAGCATCGACGTAACCCTTTACGACAAGCTCTTCGTCACCTCCATAAACAAAAAACATATCCTTAGTCCTTTTCAGGTACTTCAGGATATTCTTTACCGCTGTCCAGTGTTCCATGCCGGGATTAGTTTGGTACCTTCCTACCAAACTTACGACAAGGTTCACATCAGGTCTGGTACACAACATGGCATACATAATAAACCCTATGGCCGAGGCTTAGGGGATGACAATCATCTTTTCTCTATCTTCAGCTGTGGTCGGGCATTGAGCCGTGCTCAATCTCACACCTTGCAACACAGGCAAGAACCCCTTCTTGGACTGATCCATATTGAACTTCTTCAATATCTTTTCAAGGTATGTGCTTTGTGAAAGACCAATGAGGCGTCTCGATCTATCTCTATAGATCTTGATGCCTAATATGTAAGCAGCTTCTCCAAGGTCCTTCATTGAAAAACACTTATTCAAGTAGGCCTTTATGCTTTCCAAGAATTCTATATCATTTCCCATCAATAGTATGTCATCCACATATAATATGAGAAATGCTACAGAGCTCCCACTCACTTTCTTGTAAACACAGGCTTCCCCATAAGTCTGTGTAAACCCAAACGCTTTGATCATCTCATCAAAGCGAATGTTCCAACTCCGAGATGCTTGCACCAGCCCATAGATTGAGCGCTGGAGCTTGCATACCTTGTCAGCATTCTTAGGATCGACAAAACCTTCCGGCTGCATCATATACAATTTTTCCTTAAGGAAACCATTAAGGAATGCCATTTTGACGTCCATCTGCCATATCTCATAATCATAGAATGTGACAATTGCTAACATGATTCAGACGGACTTCAGCTTCGCTACTGGTGAGAAGGTCTCATCGTAGTCAACCCCTTGAACTTGTCGGTAACCCTTAGCGACAAGCCGAGCCTTATAGATGGTCACATTACCATCCGCATCTGTCTTCTTCTTAAAGATCCATTTATTTTCTATGGCTCGCCGATCATCGGGCAAGTCTGTCAAAGTCCATACTTCATTTTCATACATGGATCCTATCTCGGATTTCATGGCTTCAAGCCATTTGTTGGAATCCGGGCCCGCCATCGCTTCTTCATAGTTCGAAGGTTCACCATTGTCTAACAACATGATTTCCAGGATAGGGTTGCCGTACCACTCTGGTGCGGAACGTGTCCTTGTGGACCTACGAAGTTCAGTAGTAACTTGATCCGAAGTTCCTTGATCATCATCATTAACTTCCTCTCTACTCGGTGCAGGCACCACATAAACATTTTCTTGAGCTGCGCTACTTTCCGGTTCAAGAGGCAGTACTTCATCAAGTTCCACTTTCCTCCCACTTACTTCTTTCGAGATAAACTCTTTCTCTAGAAAGGATCCATTCTTGGCAACAAAGATCTTGCCTTCGGATCTGAGGTAGAAGGTATACCCAATAGTTTCCTTAGGGTATCCTATGAAGACACATTTTTCCGATTTGGGTTCGAGCTTTTCAGGTTGAAGTTTCTTGACATAAGCATCGCATCCCCAAACTTTCAGAAACGACAGCTCAGGTTTCTTCCCAAACCATAATTCATACGGTGTCGTCTCAACGGATTTTGACGGAGCCCTATTTAAAGTGAATGCGGAAGTCTCTAAAGCATAACCCCAAAATGATAGCGGTAGGTCGGTAAGAGACATCATAGATCGCACCATGTCCAACAGAGTACGATTACGACGTTCGGACATACCATTACGCTGAGGTGTTCCAGGCGGCGTGAGTTGTGAAACAATTCCACATTTCCTTAAGTGCGTGCCAAATTCGTGACTCAAATATTCCCCTCCTTGATCTGATCGTAAGAACTTTATTTTCCTGTCACGTTGATTCTCAACCTCACTCTGAAATTCCTTGAACTTTTCAAAGTTCTCAGACTTGTGTTTCATTAAGTAGACATACCCATATCTACTTAGGTCATCAGTGAGGGTGAGAACATAACGATAACCACTGCGAGCCTCAACGCTCATTGGACTGCACACATCAGTATGTATGATTTCCAATAAGTTGGTCGCTCGCTCCATTGTTCCGGAGAACGGAGTCTTGGTCATTTTGCCCATGAGGCATGGTTCGCATGTGTCAAATGATTCATAATCAAGAGACTCCAAAAGTCCATCTGCATGGAGTTTCTTCATGCGTTTGACACTAATGTGACCAAGGCGGCAGTGCCAAAAGTATGTGGGACTATCATTATCAACCTTACATCTTTTGGCATTCACACTATGAATATGTGTAACATCACGTTCGAGATTCAATAAGAATAAACCATTGACCAGCGGGGCATGACCATAAAACATATCTCTCATATAAATAGAACAACATTTATTCTCAGATTTAAATGAGTAGCCATCTCGCATTAAACGAGATCCAGATACAATGTTCATGCTCAAAGCTGGCACTAAATAACAATTATTGAGGTTTAAAACTAATCCCGTAGGTAAATGTAGAGGTAGCGTGCCGACGGCGATCACATCGACCTTGGAACCATTCCCAACGCGCATCGTCACCTCGTCCTTCGCCAGCCTCTGCTTATTCCGCAGCTCCTGTTTTGAGTTACAAATATGAGCAACCACACCATTATCAAATACCCAGGAGCTACTACAAGTGCTGGTAAGGTACACATCAATAACATGTATATGATATATACCTTTGGTATTGCCGGCCTTCTTACCCGCTAAGTACTTGGGGCAGTTCCGCTTCCAGTGACCGTTTCCCTTGCAATAAAAGCACTCAGTCTTAGGTTTGGGTCCATGCTTTGGCTTCTTCCCGGCAACTGGCTTACCGGGCGCGGCAACTCCCTTGCCGTCCTTCTTGAAGTTCTTCTTACCCTTGCCTTTCTTGAAACTAGTGGTTTTATTGCCCATCAACACTTGATGTTCCTTTTTGATCTCCACCTCCGCTGATTTCAGCATTGAATATACCTCAGGAATGGTTTTCTCCATCCCCTGCATATTGAAATTCATCACGAAGCTATTGTAGCTAGGTGGGAGCGACTGAAGGATTCTGTCAACGACCTCGTCATCCGGGAGATTAACTCCCAGCTGAGACGAGCGGTTGTGCAACCCAGACATTTTGAGTATGTGCTCGCTGACGGAACTATTCTCCTCCATCTTACAACTGTAGAACTTGTTGGAGACTTCATATCTCTAGACCCGGGCATGAGCTTGGAAAACCATTTTTAGCTCTTGGAACATCTCATATGCTCCGTGTTGCTCAAAACGCTTTTGGAGCCCCGGTTCTAAGCTGTAAAGCATGCCGCACTGAACCAGGGAGTAATCATCACTACATGACTGCCAGGCGTTCATAACGTCTTGAGTTGCTGGAAAAATGGGTGTGTCACCTAGCGGTGCTTCAAGGACATATGCTTTATTGGCAGCTATGAGGATGATCCTCAAGTTTCGGACCCAGTCCGTATAGTTGCTACCATCGTCTTTCAGCTTGGTTTTCTCTAGGAACGCGTTGAAGTTGAGGGCAACATTAGCGTGGGCCATTTGATCTACAAGACATATTGTAAAGATATTTAAACTATGTTCATGATAATTAAGTTCATCTAATCAAATTATTTAATGAACTCCCACTCAGACAGACATCCCTCTAGTCATCTAAGTGATACATGATCCGAATCGACTAGGCCGTGTCCGATCATCACGTGAGACGGACTAGTCATCAACGCTGACCATCTCCATGTTGATCGTATCTTCTATACGACTCATGTTCGACCTTTCGGTCTTCCGTGTTCCGAGGCCATGTCTGTACATGCTAGGCTCGTCAAGTCAACCTAAGTGTTTTGCATGTGTAAAGCTGGCTTACACCCGTTGTATTCGAACGTTAGAATCTATCACACCCGATCATCACTTGGTGCTTCAAAACAACGAACCTTCGCAACGGTGCACAGTTAGGGGGAGCACTTTCTTGAAATTTTAACGAGGGATCATCTTATTTAAGCTACCGTCGTTCTAAGCAAATAAGATGTAAAAACATGATAAACATCACATGCAATCAAATAGTGACATGATATGGCCAATATCATTTTGCTCCTTTTGATTTCCATCTTCGGGGCGCCATGATCATCATCGTCACCGGCATGACACCATGATCTCCATCATCATGATCTCCATCATCGTGTCTTCATGAAGTTGTCTCGCCAACTATTACTTCTACTACTATGGCTAACGGTTAGCAATAAAGTAAAGTAATTACATGGCGTTTTCATTGACACGCAGGTCATACAATAAATTAAGACAACTCCTATGGCTCCTGCCGGTTGTCATACTCATCGACATGCAAGTCGTGATTCCTATTACAAGAACATGATCAATCTCATACATCACATATATTATTCATCACATCCTTCTGGCCATATCACATCACACGACATATGCTGCAAGAACAAG
Source organism: Aegilops tauschii subsp. strangulata (assembly GCF_002575655.3). NCBI lineage: Eukaryota > Viridiplantae > Streptophyta > Magnoliopsida > Poales > Poaceae > Aegilops > Aegilops tauschii. Next base: position 513,461,523 of record NC_053041.3, read on the forward strand.
TTAGACGTCGTCTAATTGTTGTTGCAAGTTTTTACGTGGCTGCTATAGGTTTCTAGCAAGAACGTTTCTTACCTACGCCAAAACCACAACGTGATATGCCAATTTCTATTTACCCTTCATAAGGACCCTTTTCATCGAATCCGATCCGACTAAAGTGGGAGAGACAGACACCCGCTAGCAACCTTATGCAACTAGTGCATGTCAGTTGGTGGAACCTGTAACATCCCAAATTTTCAATTTGGAATGTTATACATAGGTCATACATGCATATCATATTTTATTGCATTTCGTTTCGTGATCCTCGAAATTCTAAGCAACTCAAGGACCTTCGGAGAGAGTTGGGGATTCCACCGTTTTCATATTTGAATTTTATCAAATATTGAAACAAGGGTCATTTGTTTTAATTATTTTCTCTCTAAAAATATTTCCTATCAAAATATATGAGAGGGGATAATATGACTTCCCCAAAATAATGGAATCTTGGAGGAAAGATATTTAAAAAAATAAACATTTTTATTTGGATTTTATTGCTATTTTATTTGAATTAGGAAAATATGCATTTTTCAAAATTGCATTAGACTCCTAAATAAATGTTCACCTTGTCCGGCAGATTTTTAGATGACGAGGATAATTTATTTCAGGATTTTTGGAGTCCGCTTAGTATTTCTTTTCTTTGTTTTTCTGCGCGTCAGAATATTTAAAAAACAGGGTTACCGCCTTACCGGGCCGTGTCTGCCTGGGACACTGACCCGGCTGGCCCTTTAAAGGCCGAAGGCCCAAGCCGCCCCAGCCACCCGCCAGCCCCGCCCGAAACCCTAAGCCGCCGTCGTCCTAGCGCCGCCGCCGCCGCGCGCTGCTGCTGCCGCCTCGCCGCCGCCCCGCCGCCTCGTCGCCACGCCGCCGTGCCGCGCCGCCGCCCGCGCCGCTCGCCGGAGTTCGCCGCCGCCGCCGCCGGTTTTCTCCGCCGGTTTGATTTTTCCGGTAAAAACCCTAGATCTGTTTTTTAATAGATCGGTTCGGTTTTCCGTTGGTTTATCTATTTAGCGGACGTTCGTCCGTACGTTCGTTTTAACGAACCCCGTTCACCCGTTAGCCGCAGACAGCGAACGTTCGTTCATTAGCCTGTTCGACCATTTTTCTTTTTCCAGGGTTTTTCGCGATTATTTTCGATCGCGATTTCTGACCCGATTTTCGTTTTAGTTTATCTTTTCGCTCGTTTATCGGAATCAGGCGATTCAAGGGGCTAGATCTTCTTCTCGAAGCCCTCTTTCTGTTTAACCATTTTGAACAAGATTTTGGTACTGTAAAATTTGACTTTAGTCCAGATTAGTAATCGGATCTTGTTTCTTTCGTAGTTTGAGTTTCGTTGCTCCGTTTGATTTGATTCTTTTTGCAAATCGAATCTCTTCAGTTGAGTTTTCAGATTCGATCTTCTTATTTGAGTTTTACCCGTGCATCTTTGCTTGATTTCTCATGTATGCTATTATTTGTTTGCGATAGAATTCCCAGAGTGCGAAGCGTGCTACTACGAGTCTCTAGGTTTTGCGGTTCGTCAGCAAGGCAAGTAACACATTGATCATACTCTTTTCATACCTAGTTTTTATGCATTAGTTCCAAACCTTAAACACAGCATGATTAGGATGTGTTTAACTTGTGGGTATTGGGAAGTAGTTGATGAGGTAGAACCTATTGCCCTGTTTATCATCAAACCCTTGGGAGTTACTTCTACGTTATGCTTATACTGCTATGCTATGCTCGTAGATGTGGTTTGGGTGAGTGAATCCATGACAGATGTGAGATGATTACTTAATGGTTCAACTTAAGGTGGCAACTTTAATACACATCTGGGTGGATTGCTTGTTTGGGCACCTGGAGAATCCAGTGTTGTCCTAGAATATCCCGGAGTACCCGTGTGATAATCCTACGGTCTGCCACCCAGGCTCAAAGGGATCTGAGATATTTCATGCTAGAAACTTCCGTGTGCAGCCACAAGCTATTATGGGCTCTAGCATAGTCGAGTAAGTTGCATGACCTCTTCCAGTGGTAGGCTAGCAGATGTAGAGGGATGTAGGTTGATACTGTCTACCCGGGGTTAGAGTTAATGCTTCTGAAAGACTGTGTCTCGGTCATCCATTTCTCAAACACCATGAAGTGCGAGAAATCCAACGGAGGAGATCGATTCTTGTGGGGAAAAGTGCGCAAACCTCTGCAGAGTGTACAATCTAATCTTGGTTAGCCGTGTCCCCGGTTATGGACATCTTGAGTATCTAGTACTTGGATTATCATATGTATCTCATCAATCTAAATTAATTTTGTTGGGTTGATAATTACTTTTAATTGGGATTGAGTTGGAGGAACCTTCTCAATGTTGTTCAACGACCATGATAGTTAAATAAAATATATATTCCTTTGTTGTAGGGAAATATTGGCTTTTCGCAAAACAATATAACCATAGAGCCTCCACCAGCCATATATGCATATAGTGATAGCATTTATCTACTCATTGCTCTACTGTGTTATATTGCGAGAATATTCCATGTGCTGACCCATTTTCGGGCTGCAACGTATTATGTTGCAGACTTTTCATACGACGAGTAAAGGTGCGATAGGTCGTTGTTGTGCATCTCAGCTATGCCGTTGGAGTTGATGGACTCACTTATCTTCCAAGTCTTCCGCTGTTATCTTCCTAGATGGCCTTAAGCCATATTTATTGTGATAAGTTCTCTTTTGAGACATTCGATGTAATAAGTGTGTGATTGCTACTCTGTTATAAATCCTTCGAGTACTGTGTGTGTCAGCATTACCGATCCAGGGATGACACTGAAGCACAGAGACTTGACCGTTTGAGGTCGGGTCGCTACAAGATGGTATCAGAGCACACGCTGAGTGTAGGACACGACCACTAAGAAAAGCCACATGTCACTCTTCTCTACTCATTTCTGACTCCTCTCCATTTTCTACTCCTTAGGATGGCGGATTCGAGGAACAAGTTTGCAAAACCGGATGAAGACACACCCTTTGGACGACACTTGAAGGAAGTCACTAGGTACCTGAACATTGGAATACCAAGCTTCACCGGGACCTACAATGCCACTTTACCAGAAGAGGAGCGCTGGATGATTCGAGTTCAAGTTCCAGGAAGGACATTCACGCCAGTTACGGAGCCCATAGAGTTTTCCTTTGATGCACCCACTTGGAGTCAAGGAAAGAGCATGGCAGCCCACATCGCCATGGGACGCATCGGCAAAGTTTACCACAAGGATCTCAAGGATACTATCTACCAGATATGTGGGCACCGAGATGAGCAATGGGAGATGATCAGCACCAGGAAGGACAGGTCCATTGCAGCTTTCATTCAGGAGTTAAACCAGCACATTCGACGCCAGGAGAATCAGATGTGCGCAGGCATGATGGATCTGAAGAAGGCGATGACCAGGATCACGGAGCTAGAAGAGGAACTCAAGTCCACACGCGCTGGATATGAGGAGGAAACCACAATACTATTGGAGAAGAATGACGACCTGATAAAGAAGATCGGAGTTTTCATGGGAGACCCCGCGCCAAGAGGAGAAGACGACGAACCCAAGGAAAATCGTTCTGAAGACTGAAGGAAATATGCCCTAGAGGCAATAATAAAGTTATTATTTATTTCCTTATATCATGATAAATGTTTATTATTCATGCTAGAATTGTATTAACCGGAAACATGATACATGTGTGAATACATAGACAAACAGAGTGTCACTAGTATGCCTCTACTTAACTAGCTCGTTGATCAAAGATGGTTATGTTTCCTAGCCATAGACATGAGTTGTCATTTGATTAACGGGATCACATCATTAGGAGAATGATGTGATTGACTTGACCCATTCCGTTAGCTTAGCACACGATCATTTAGTATTCTGCTATTGCTTCCTTCATGACTTATACATGTTCCTATAACTATGAGATTATGCAACTCCCGTTTACCGGAGGAACACTTTGTGTGCTACCAAACGTCACACGTAACTGGGTGATTATAAAGGTGCTCTACAGGTGTCTCCAAAGGTACTTGTTGGGTTGGCGTATTTCGAGATTAGGATTTGTCACTCCGATTGTCGGAGAGGTATCTCTGGGCCCACTCGGTAATGCACATCACTTAAGCCTTGCAAGCATTCCAACTAATGAGTTAGTTGCGGGATGATGTATTACAGAACGAGTAAAGAGATTGGCCGGTAATGAGATTGAACTAGGTATTGAGAGACCGACGATCGAATGTCGGGTAAGTAACATACCGATGACAAAGGGAACAACGTATGTTGTTATGCGGTACGACCGATAAAGATCTTCGTAGAATACGTGGGAGCCAATATGAGCATCCAGGTTCCGCTATTGGTTACTGACCGGAGACGTGTCTCGGTCATGTCTACATAGTTCTCGAACCCGTAGGGTCCGCACGCTTAAAGTTCGATGACGGTTATATTATGAGTTTATGTGTATTAATGTACCGAAGGTAGTTCGGAATCCCAGATGAGATCGGGGACATGACGAGGAGTCTCGAAATGGTCGAGACGTAAAGATCGATATATTGGACGACTATATTCGGACATCGGAAAGGTTCCGAGTGTTTCGGGTATTTTTCGGAGTACCGGAGAGTTACGGGAATTCGCCAGGGAGTATATGGGCCTTATTGAGCTTTAGGGGAAAGAGAGAGGAGAGGCTGGGCGCCCTCCCAAGGCCTAGTCCGAATTGGACTAGGGGGAGGGGCTGCGCCCCCTCCTTCCTTCTCTTCTCTCTCCCCTTTCCTTGACTCCTACTCCTACTACTTGGAAGGGGGGATCCTACTCTCGGTGGTAGTAAGACTCCTCCTAGGGCGCGCCATAGAGAGGGCCGGCCCTCCCCCTCCTCTAGTCCTTTATATACGGGGAGGGGGGCACCCCTTGGAGACACAACAATTGATCTCTTGATCTCTTAGCCGTGTGCGGTGCCCCCCTCCACCATAATCCACCTCGATAATATCATAGCGGTGCTTAGGCGAAGCCCTGCGTCGGTACAACATCATCATCGTCACCACGCCGTCGTGCTGACGGAACTCTCCCTCAAAGCTCGGCTGGATCGGAGTTCGAGGGACGTCATCGAGCTGAACGTGTGCAGAACTCGGAGGTGCCGTGCGTTCGGTACTTGATCGGTCGGATTGTGAAGACGTACGACTACATCAACCGCGTTGTGCTAACGCTTCCGCTTTCGGTCTACGAGGGTACGTGGACAACACTCTCCCCTCTCGTTGCTATGCATCACCATGATCCTGTGTGTGCGTAGGAATTTTTTTGAAATTACTACGTTACCCAACAGTGGCATCCGAGCCTGGTTTTATGCGTAGATGTTATATGCACGAGTAGAACACAAGTGAGTTGTGGGCGATACAAGTCATACTACTTACCAGCATGTCACACTTTGGTTCGGCGGTATTGTTGGATGAAGCGGCCCGGACCGACATTACGCGTACGCTTACGCGAGATTGGTTCTACCGACGTGCTTTGCACACAGGTGGCTGGCGGGTGTCAGTTTCTCCAACTTTAGTTGAACCGAGTGTGGCTATGCCCGGTCCTTGAGAAGGTTAAAACAACACTAACTTGACGAACTATCGTTGTGGTTTTGATGCGTAGGTAAGAACGGTTCTTGCTTAGCCCGTAGCAGCCACGTAAAACTTGCAACAACAAAATAGAGGACGTCTAACTTGTTTTTGCACGGCATGTTGTGATGTGATATGGTCAAGGCATGATGCTAAATTTTATTGTATGAGATGATCATGTTCTGTAACCGAGTTATCGGCAATGGCAGGAGCCATATGGCTGTCGCTTTATTGTATGCAATGCAATCGCCCTATAATGCTTTACTTTATCACTAAGCGGTAGCGATAGTCGTAGAAGCATAAGTTGGCGAGACGACAACGATGCTACGATGGAGATCAGTGTGTCGCGCCGGTGACGATGGTGATCATGACGGTGCTTTAGAGATGGAGATCACAAGCACAAGATGATGATGGCCATATCATATCACTTATATTGATTGCATGTGATGTTTATCTTTTATGCATCTTTTCTTGCTTTGATTGACGGTAGCATTATAAGATGATCCCTCACTAAATTATCAAAGTATAAAGTGTTCTCCCTGAGTATGCACCGTTGCGAAAGTTCTTCGTGCTGAGACACCACATGATGATCGGGTGTGATAGGCTCTATGTTCAAATACAACGAGTGCAAAACAGTTGCACACGCGGAATACTCAGGTTAAACTTGATGAGCCTAGCATATAACAGATATGGCCTCGGAACACGGAGACCGAAAGGTCGAGCGTGAATTATATAGTAGATATGATCAACATAGTGATGTTCACCGTTGAAACTACTCCATCTCACATGATGATCGGACATGGTTTAGTTGATATGGATCACGTGATCACTTAGAGGATTAGAGGGATGTCTACCTAAGTGGGAGTTCTTAAGTAATATGATTAATTGAACTTAAATTTATCATGAACTTAGTCCTGGTAGTATTAGCATATCTATGTTGTAGATCAATAGCTCGCGATGTTGCTCCCCGTTTAATTTTTATATGTTCCTAGAGAAAACTAAGTTGAAAGATGTTAGTAGCAATGATGTGGAATGGATTCGTGATCTGAGGATTATCCTCATTGCTGCACAGAAGAATTATGTCCTTGATGCACCGCTAGGTGACGGACCTATTGCAGGAGCATATGCAAACATTATGAACGTTTGACAAAAGCTCGGTATGATGACTACTTGATAGTTAAGTGCACCATGCTTTACGGCTTAGAATCGGGACTTCAAAAAGGTTTTGAACGCCATGGAGCATATAAGATGTTCCAAGAGTTGAAATTGGTATTTCATACTCATGCCCGTGTCGAGAGGTATGAGACCTCTGACAGTACTTTGCCTACAAGATGGAGGAGAATAGCTCAACCAGTGAGCATGTGCTCAGATTGTCTAGGTTCTACAATTGCTTGAATCAAGTGGGAGTTAATCTTCCAGTTAAGATAGTAATTGACAGAATTCTCTAGTCACATCACCAAGTTACTAGAACTTCATGATGAACTATAATATGCAAGGGATAACGGAAACGATTCCCAAGCTCTTCGTGATGCTGAAATAAACGAAGGTAGAAATCAAGAAAAACATCAAGTGTTGATGGTTGACAAAACCACTAGTTTCAAGAAAAGGGCAAAGGGAGGAAAGTGGAACTTCAAAAAGAACGGCAAGCAATAAAATAATTATTGAGAAACCAATCCCTGTTACGGACCAGCGAGGTAGAATTCCTTCTCACTGATAGACAATACATTGGTCACAGAAAAAATAATACCAGGAGTACTAAATATAATACAAAGTTGAGCAGAGACTGCCCAACAATTTATTACATGCACGCCGATAAAACAATACGGCGGATAGGGTGGCAGACTACTAACTCACGATAATGACGATGGTGGAGATATCACCGCGAGGCGAGTGATATGTCTCCAGAAGACTACAGCTCTTCGAGCGTCGGAGTGAGACTCGAGAAGACTTATTGCGGGTGGCGGAAGCGTATACAATACAAGTGACCAAAATCCGGGATCGCGCAGGACTGACTGGGACTCCTCTAGGCATCGGACGCGCTATCAAACTCTTCATCCAAGAGATCGCCTTCGTCAACATCTGGCCAAATCAACAAGCCAGGTGAGTACTATGAAAGTACTCGCAAGACAGTTCGGACATAAGGTATAACAAATGCCAACATGAAACACATGAATAAGTTAACCAGTGCGATCATACATAGAGATAATAAATACTGGGTGCCAAGCGAGGGTCTGAATGACGCCTCGAGCGGAAACTGCCGAATAGTAATACGGGTGCCAAACGAGTGTCTGAAAGACTCCTCGAGAGGAAAATGCGGAATAATAATACAGGTGCCAAACGAGTGTATGAAAGACTCCTCGAGCGGAAAATGCGGAATAATAATGCAGGTGCCAAACGAGTGTCTGAAAGACTCCTCGAGCGGAAAATGCGGAATAATAATACAGGTGCCAAACGAGTGTCTGAAAGACTCCTCGAGCGGTAAATGCGGAATGATAATGCCACAGTCGGGCGTCGGGGCGACACCACATAAAGGGCTTATAACAGAAAGTAAAGGCAGTGCATGCCGCAGTCGGACGTCTGAGAGACATCACATAAAGGGCTTATATCGAAAGTGAGAAATGAGTACACGCCACAGTCGGACGTCTGCGCGACGTCACCTAAAGGGCTTATATCACATTTCATTATTACAACAGCTCGGAGACATAAATTATCACAAGCATGAGACACAAAATAAAGCTTGTCCATCCACTGAAATAACAATAAAACCTGAGATTTTACCACTTGAGCTTGTTCACCGGGGACAAGTTTTTCACATGGATAGATATGGATATAATGTATACACTACTGATCATGGATACGATGATTTGGAAAGAATTGACTCTGCAGAGTTTGTACTTAACCACAGCCAACGGATTTCAGTAGTCACGGGGACTAGTTCCGTCTACGGTGTTCTGGAAGGAACACGTCTAACCAGTACACACCCAATTCAACCATCCGAAGCCAGGGATCACCCTCGGCAACATTCAAGAAAAACCTTGAGTCGGGGAGGCTACAACCTCGCGTAGCATGGGATCAAATTTCTATACGCGCGCTATAAGGGGGTGCCCCCCCTCTCGGTCCCAACCGGAAACACCCATGCCCCCTGACCGAATGACTGGCTTTAATCCTGGGCCAAGGTACCATCATCCCGGCCTCTCTGTTTGGTGTGTACACGGAAAGAGGTTACCAACTTACTAAACCGTATCCTGGCAATGAGACATGTGGTAGCACGGAAAGGGGAAGGGACGGTAACACGGCTCCAACCATGTTAACGTTGGAAAAGTCGGATGACACAAGGCTGGCATGCTACAACAGTACCACCTTGCTGCCCTTCATGTCACCACATGATTAGGCCACCTCTCATCAGAGGTCATCGCAACTTTGGAACATGCGGGAAAAGATCGATAACGTGGCTCCAACCATGTTAACGTCGAAGAAAGTCGGATGACGCAAGGCTGGCATGCTACAACAGTACCACCTTGCTGCCCTTCATGTCACTACATGATTAGGCCACCTCTCATCAGAGGTCATCGCAACTTCGGAACAACCGGGTCGTTGCCTTACGAGCAACGAGATATTTACCGACACTCATATGCCACACACAAACTTTCACATGAACATGCAAAACTTCTGCCATATCAAATGTCCAAACATGCTTGCCTGGTTCGGAGAAGTCGGAATCTAGCTCGGCGAAGTTCGCGGCTCCGTCACCTCTCCCGGAACCTACGGCAATCACGAAACGGGTACTAACGTGAAAACCAACACATGCACAGAAACTTTGCCAAATATTTCCCAAATAAATCCCATAAAAAACTAGACAAAATTTTAAGAATGTCAGAAAAAGAATCACTCAAAAATACCTTTTTATTAAAAAGTCATAAAGGTTTCTATCCAGGGACCTTTCTGTAATGAAACAGAAAAGTTCCAGGGTTTTAACTGAGAAAACAGAAAACGGTTCGTTTGGAAATGCGCAAGCGCAAGAGAGAAGACGTATTTTGCCCGAAGGCGTCAACAGAAAACGGTTCGGGGAAATAGAACAGAGGCTGGCACGCGGGGCCCGCATGTCAGGTTTGAAAAGGCTCGCCGGCGCCCGAAGACGGCGGTGGACGCCGGCGTCGAACCACGGCGAGTTAGGAGAAACGGAGGGTACCAAGAGCTTCGGTGTCTTCTTCCGCGTCGGTGGGTGGTGGACTCGTCCAACGGGGAGCACCACGTCGACGGCGACACTATCTCCGGCGGACGGCGGCTCGGGTGAGGATGGGGAACTCCGGTGGAGGGCTGCAAGCTTCAAATTGAAGTGCGGGTCAGAACGAGAGATGCATGGTGAAGTTACTGGCAAGAGAATGGAGGCTGCGGAGCACACACGGGGGCGAATCGGGCTGGATCCCGTGGCGGGTCGCGGCGGCCGGAGTCGAGGAAGGAGACCTCCTCGGGGCTCTTCCAGTGGCTAGGCGTGCTCTAGAGGAAGTGCAGGGCTGGTGGGTGCTCGAGTTGAAGCTCGGGACCTCTATTTATAGGCAGATCGACGGGGTGGCCGTGAACGGAGAATCTCCGGCGAGCGATTACGGCGGAGCAGTGGGTTGGCAGAGGGTTTGAGCGGTCGGGCAGCATCGGTGGATGTTACGGGACTCGTTTTGCAGCTAAACGGAGCTGGCCCTGGCGTAATGGCGTCTGCCCACGGTGAGGTGACCGCACGGGCTCAACGGCGGCAGAGAGCGCGCTCCGCGCCCTGCGGTTCACGACGAGAGCGGCAGCGCATTCGGGGGAGTGGACGGCCACGCGGCGGGCTCCGGTGGTTTGGGCGGCGCTGGGTGGAGTCGTCGGCGCCGTGTCTCCCGCTGGCGTCCGCAAAGCCGCCGCCGGCGTCGGTCACGGGGCGGCGCACCTCCTGCTGCCCGTCGCCGACGCCCGCAAGGTGCCAGGCGCTCGTGCGGTGCAGGAACAAGTGGGCGAGGACGAGGAGCAAGGCGACGCGGCGGTACTGGCGAGATCGATGCCCGTTTCTGAAGAAAACGACAGCAAGCACTGAACTGAAACTCTGAAGTTACTGAAACTTGACAGTGACCATGCATTGCAGGTGTTCGACAGTAGGTTTTGGTAAAGAGGTAAATTTTGCTGGAGCTGTAACTTGGTGAGATGACCACTCAAAGCACCCAGGGGCTGCATGAATTTATTTGGAATTTTTGGAGAAGGTTTTGAATGAATTTCACCAAATTTGCCAAATCTGGTCCAAACTTGCAGCTGATGTAGTTTGAAAATTTTGAACTAGAGATCAGTGGACCTTCATGGTTCTAGGTTGAGGGTTCAAAGGACTAGGAGGGGAAAGAAGTTTGGTGGTAAAAGTCCAAACAGAAAATGGAGTTCCTTTGTAAATCTCCAAGAGGTAGAATAGAAGGCAGAAAATATTTGAATAGAATTTGAATGGAAAATAAATACATGGGGAGGTTCAACTTGCTGGATTTGATGTAAATCATGATCCAGAGGTGAGGGAGTGTTTAGGAGAGAGGATTTGCACTTATGCCATGGCAAGAAGGAATAGTTGAAAGTGGCAAAGTACCTTCCAAAAGCCATAGTGCAAATTCAGAAAAAGGTTTTCAAAAGTTCTTTTCCCAAATGAAAAAAAACATTTTGTCTTGAGTCCAAATGAAGAGCAAGAACTCCCAAGGTCAAAGGCAGATCTTGGGTGAATCCAAATAAAATTTTTGCCATAAAGAAAATATATGAGAGGGAGAGTTCTCTTGAAGAAATTTTTTTAAATCACTCCCCTCAAGTCAAAAAAATCTTTTCAAAAAAAATCCAAATAAAAACTTGGGTGCCACAACACCTACCCCCTTAGGAAAAATCTCGTCCTCGAGATTTCTGCTGATCCTTAAATAGATATGGATACTCTACTCGAAGGAAATCCTCCCTTTCCCATGTAGCTTCATCCTCAGTGTGGTTGCTCCACTGAACCCTGAAAAACTTTGTCGTTTTTTGACGGGTCCTCCGTTCAGACTCTTCTAGAATCTTTACTGGCCTTTCTCTGTAGGTGAGATCTGGTTGTATATCAGTTTCCTCATGAGGTACATGTATTTCTGGGTTGCTTACACATTTCCTCTACTGCGAGACGTGGAATACGTCATGGACGTCTGACAGCTCCTTGGGTAGGTCTAGCTGGTAGGCTACCGTGCCTCTTCGTGCCTTCGCACAAAATGGTCCAATAAATCTTGGGGCTAGTTTCCCCTTTATTTTGAACCGTTGCAGACCCCTCATAGGAGATACTCGGAGGTATACGGAATCACCAGGTTCAAAGCTGACCTCACGATGCTTCTGATCATAGTAGCTCTTTTGTCGGCTCTGTGCTGTCTTGAGTCTGTCCCTGATTTGTTTAACTTTTTCCTCGGCCTCCTTAAGCATATCTGGGCCGAAGATACGGCTGTCACCTGTTTCCGACCAATTCAATGGGGTACGACACCTCCGTCCGTACAATGCTTCAAAGGGTGCCATTTGCAAGCTGGCTTGGTAACTGTTGTTGTACGCAAATTCGGCATAGGGCAAACTCTCTTCCCAACTGGATCCATAGGTGAGTACACAGGCTCTTAGCATATCCTCTAGGATTTGGTTTACACGCTCTGTTTGTCCATCTGTCTGAGGGTGGTATGCTGTACTGAAAGCCAGTTGTGTGCCCAGAGCTCGTTGTAGGTGTTCCCAAAATTTGGAGACGAATTGGGTGCCTCGGTCAGATATTATAGTCTTTGGGACTCTGTGCAAGCAAACTATACGGGAGAGATAGAGTTTTGCCAGTCTTTGTGTGGAGTAGGTAGTCTTCACGGGAATGAAGTGTGCAACCTTGGTTAGTCGGTCTGTGATGACCCATATGGCGTCATTTCCGCGTTGCGATCGGGGTAACCCGACAATGAAGTCCATTCCGATTTCATCCCATTTCCACTCCGGTATCCTGTTAGGCTGGAGTAGCCCTGCTGGCTTTTGGTGCTCGGCCTTGATGCGCTGACATGAATCGCAACAAGCAATGAATGTGGCTATATCTCTTTTCATACCGTGCCACCAAAATCTTTCCTGGATGTCCTTGTACATTTTGGTTCCTCCAGGATGGATCGAGTATGGGGCGGTGTGGCTTTCCGTCAAGATCTGTTGCTTGAGTTCCTCAATGTTAGGTACGCAAAGCCTGTCCCGGTACCATAATGTTCCTTCACTGTCCGTGACGAATTCTGAAGTCTTACTACGGTTCATTTTCTTCTTTATGCCTTCGATACTGGGGTGTCCCTGTTGGGCCTTCTTGATTTGTTCCACTAGGGTGGGTTGTATCTCCAGGTTCGATATGGTGCCCTCAGAGACTAACATCATGTTGAGCCGAGTGAACTCTCGCTGAAACTCAGGCCTCAAACTTTGCTGACCGTCACTGTCCGGGCTGGGGTTTCGACTAAGGGCATCGGCCACTACATTTGCCTTCCCTGGGTGGTAGTGAATACCGACGTCATAGTCCTTGACCAGTTCCAACCAGCGTCGTTGGCGTAAATTCAGCTCTGGCTGTGTGAAAATATATTTGAGGCTCTTATGGTCTGTATATATTTCACAGCGATTTCCCAACAGAAAGTGCCTCCACTCCTTGAGTGCATGTATAACTGCTGCTAGTTCCAAGTCATGTGTTGGGTAATTTTCCTCATGTTTTCGCAGCTGTCTGGAGGCATATGCGACAACTTTGCCATCCTGCATTAGCACACATCCGAGACCTTTTCGGGACGCGTCACAATACACCTCAAAGCTCTTGTGTATGTCTGGTACGGTTAAGACTGGTGCGGTTGTTAGCTTCTTCTTGAGTTCTTGGAAGCTCTGCTCACATGCTTCCGTCCATATGAATTTCTTGTCCTTCTTGAGTAACTGTGTTATAGGTTTTGCCACAGTGGAGAATCCTTCAATAAATCTCCTGTAATATCCGGCCATTCCTAGGAAACTCCGTACATCTGTAACATTCGCGGGTGGCTTCCAGTCCAGTATGGCCTTGACCTTTTCTGGGTCTACGGCCACGCCTTCTTGGTTCAATATATGGCCCAAGAAACCAACTTTTCTTAGCCAAAATTCGCATTTGCTAAATTTGGCGTACAACTGATGTTTCCTCAATTCTCCCAAAACAATTCTGAGGTGCTCAGCATGTTCTTCTGGTGTCCTTGAGTAAACCAGAATGTCGTCAATGAATACCACCACAAATTTGTCCATGAATTTCATGAATACTTTGTTCATGAGGTGGACGAAATATGCGGGGGCGTTTGTTAGTCCAAACGGCATCACCGTAAACTCGTATAACCCATATCTGGAAGTGAAAGCTGTCTTGGGAATATCTTCCGTCCGTACCTTCAATTGGTGATATCCCGATCGCAAATCAATTTTCGAGAATACCTTGGCCTGTGCGAGCTGGTCAAACAAATCATTTATTCGTGGCATCGGATATTTGTTTTTGATGGTGACCATATTGAGGGCTCGATAGTCTATGCACAGCCATAAAGTCCCATCCTTTTTTTTGGCGAACAACACAGGCGAACCCCAAGGTGAGGAGCTGGCTCGAATAAATCCTTTGTCCAATAATTCTTTTATCTGCTTCTTTAACTCCACCAATTCTGAGGGTGCCATTCTGTATGGCTTCTTATAAATGGGAGCGGTGCCAGGTGCTAGTTCGATGCTGAATTCGATCTCTCGGTCTGGTGGCATGCCTGGTAGTTCTTCCGGGAACACATCAGGGAACTCGCATACCACTGGCACTTTTCTTAATTCTGCGATGTCCATCTTGTTCAGTTTTGGTTTCTGTGATCGTGGCCTTTCTTGAGCAGAAACTCTTATAGTCTTGCCGTGATGGTGAGTGAGAATCACTATCCGATTGAAACAGTCGATGAATCCTTTGTTGGTGGTCAACCAGTCCATTCCTAAAATGACATCCAGTCCTTTACTTTCCAACACGATGAGATTCGCGTGGAATGGTAGTCCTTCGAACTCAATGACCACTCCTTGGCAGTAACCCTGAGCAATTTGCTTATTTCCGGGGGACTTGATGATCATAGATTTTTCCAAGGGGAGTATCGGAAAACCATGTTGCGAAACAAAACTCTTCGAAACAAACGAATGGGAAGCTCCAGAATCAAACAAAACCGTGGCAGGTACTGTGTTGACAGGGAACGTACCGAGCACGATGTCTGGGGCATTCTGCGCTTCTTCCCTGGTCACATGGTTCAAGTGACCCTTCCTGTGGTTGTTGCTGGGATTGAAGTTGTTGCGCTTGGGGGCTGGATTGTTTCCACCATTGTTCGGCTTGGGTGCCGAGTCTCTTGGCTTCGGGCACTGTTTAGCATAATGCCCTTGTTGACCACAAGCATAGCAGGTGACCCCTGGACGGTATGTGAACTCCTTGTCTCTGGCATGAAATTGTCCGACGGGTCTTGGCTCAGTAGTCGTGGATCTCCTCGTGTCTGTCCTTGGGACCTCAGTCTTGCCTCGGTTGCTGCGGGCAAGAGTCGTCTTGTCCCTCTTCCGCTTGCGGATATCTTCCAGACTACGGCGCTCATTCTCCAGGGTGATGGCCTTGTCCACCAGCGTCTTAAAATCCGGAAAGGTGTGTACAATCAGTTGGCATCTTAATGCTGGTGCCAGGCCGTCCAGGAATTTTTCCATCTTCTTGTTTTCTGTCATGTGCTCGTCGTAGGCATAACGAGACAGTTGGGTAAACTGGCCGTTGTATTCTGTGACGGTCATGCCTCTTTGCTTCAGGTCATCAAACTCTCTCTTCTTGATCTTTAGGATGCTCCTGGGAATGTGTGCCCCACGGAAGCCTTCCTTGAATTCTTCCCAGGTGATGTTGTGTTCCCTGGGGTGCATGTGTAGGAAGTTTTCCCACCATGCTGCGGCTGCTCCAGTAAGGTAGTGTGGTGCATAAAGCACCTTCTCATGATCTGAGCATTGAGCGATAATCAGTTTCCTTTCAATCTCGCGAAGCCAATCATCGGCTTCCAGTGGCCTGTCGGTGTGAGCAAAAGTTGAGGGGCGAGTCTTCTGTAACTCAGATAACTTGGAATGTGGTTGATAGGGTTCACGGTGGTTTCCCATATTGATGACATGGTTCATCATCTCCTGGTGCTGTTGCTGGCTTTGCTCGAAGAGACGGCATACTTGAGATAGTGCCGCTTCACTGTCCTGTTGGCTGGACTGACCCTGAGTGAAATTGTTGCTGGTCTGTGTTCCGTAAACCTCTTCTGGCTGATTGGGCATAGAGCGAGTCCAAGGGCGAGACATTTTTCTAGTCTGGGGTATCATTTGCAAAACCCATGAGAAAAACCGTGTAGCGCAGGAAAACCCTTGCAAAGGCAATAATCAAAAAGGCTTCAAGGTTTTCAAGAAACACAAATGATTTTCACGGAGAAGAAGTGCTTAACACAAATCTTACATGCGAAAGCAAACACAAGATACAACACTCAGGTTGTGCGTACACAATCCTGACATGTTATTAAAAACTAGCGTACTACTCCGGAAGGCAGCAAACACACCAACACAAACTAGCGTACAGATAAAAACAACACATCAAACAAGCAGGCATAACACGCGGCTACTCGGTGCTCTCAGTCGGAGATGGTGAAGATCTCCTTCCCCTTGCCGAGGGCAAGGCTCAGCGGTCCAGGAGAATCAACCTCCTCTCTAGCTGGCTCCTGGTGTGCGACGCTGCTGCGGTGATGGTGCGGGGGCGACTGGCGGTAGAGCGCGTGCGGCAGGCGGTGCGGCTCTGACTGGAGTAGGAGCGATGACTCGGTCGAACTCCTCAGTGGTAGGCAGACGGCGAGCAGTGGCCAAAACGGCCGGTGCATACGAGGCTGAAGACGAGACGAATGTCAGAGGCGGCGCTGTGTGGAGAAGCTCCTTCCTGCTGGCAGGACCGCCCTGGACTAAGTCCATGCGGGCAGCCACAAGATTATCTACGAGGTTGTCGAAAGACTCCTCCAGAGCCTTGAGATACTCCACAACCATCTCGATGGCTTCATCTCGCTCTCCCCGATGGCAGGCGAACGCATAGTGGCTGGTGTAAGGCACATGGCATGGGAGGTAGCGGTAGCGACGAGTCTTCATCGTAGGAAGGATGTCCCGAAGGCGAGCTATCGCCTCCCGGGCAGCCATCTGCATGGCATGCCTCTCCGTAGGCATGGCCCTTCCCACAAAACGGAAGTGGCGTGCAGCTAAACGTCCTCCCTTGAACTGCACCACAGCCTGGTGCATAGACACGTCGTCACTGAGCTTGTGCTGATAGAGGGTGAACTCCGGGCGAGCTGCTGGCCCAATCGCGAGCTTGGTGATGGAGACGAGGAGCTTGACAAACCCCTCGGGCACGTTGGTGAACACTCGATTCTCACAGCTGTTGCCAGCCATCTACAAAAGTAGGCAAAAATTCTGAGTAGTCATGTCATAAATTTTATGATGACCAACAGAAAATAGCTACAATTGCAAAATGCTGAAGACGCACAAAAGACGCTAATCACTGATTAGCGGTCGCACCTAGTGGCTTCCTACAGTCAGCCTGGCTCTGATACCAAGCTTGTCATGACCGGTTTTTCAATAAAATAATTATTGAGAAACCAATCCCTGTTACGGACCAGCGAGGAAGAATTCCTTCTCACTGATAGACAATACATTGGTCACAGAAAAAAAATACCAGGAGTACTAAATATAATACAAAGTTGAGCAGAGACTGCCCAACAATTTATTACATGCACGCCGATAAAACAATACGGCGGATAGGGTGGCAGACTACTAACTCACGATAATGACGATGGTGGAGATATCACCGCGAGGCGAGTGATATGTCTCCAGAAGACTACAGCTCTTCGAGCGTCGGAGTGAGACTCGAGAAGACTTATTGCGGGTGGCGGAAGCGTATACAATACAAGTGACCAAAATCCGGGATCGCGCAGGACTGACTGGGACTCCTCTAGGCATCGGACGCGCTATCAAACTCTTCATCCAAGAGATCGCCTTCGTCAACATCTGGCCAAATCAACAAGCCAGGTGAGTACTATGAAAGTACTCGCAAGACAGTTCGGACATAAGGTATAACAAATGCCAACATGAAACACATGAATAAGTTAACCAGTGCGATCAGACATAGAGATAATAAATACTGGGTGCCAAGCGAGGGTCTGAATGACGCCTCGAGCGGAAACTGCCGAATAGTAATACGGGTGCCAAACGAGTGTCTGAAAGACTCCTCGAGAGGAAAATGCGGAATAATAATACAGGTGCCAAACGAGTGTCTGAAAGACTCCTCGAGCGAAAAATGCGGAATAATAATGCAGGTGCCAAACAAGTGTCTGAAAGACTCCTCGAGCGGAAAATGCGGAATAATAATACAGGTGCCAAACGAGTGTCTGAAAGACTCCTCGAGCGGAAAATGCGGAATGATAATGCCACAGTCGGGCGTCGGGGTGACACCACATAAAGGGCTTATAACAGAAAGTAAAGGCAGTGCATGCCGCAGTCGGACGTCTGAGCGACATCACATAAAGGGCTTATATCGAAAGTGAGAAACGAGTACACGCCACAGTCGGACGTCTGCGCGACGTCACCTAAAGGGCTTATATCACATTTCATTATTACAACAGCTCGGAGACATAAATTATCACAAGCATGAGACACAAAATAAAGCTTGTCCATCCACTGAAATAACAATAAAACCTGAGATTTTACCACTTGAGCTTGTTCACCGGGGACAAGTTTTTCACATGGATAGATATGGATATAATGTATACACTACTGATCATGGATACGATGATTTGGAAAGAATTGACTCTGCAGAGTTTGTACTTAACCACAGCCAACGGATTTCAGTAGTCACGGGGACTAGTTCCGTCTATGGTGTTCTGGAAGGAACACGTCTAACCAGTACACACCCAATTCAACCATCCGAAGCCAGGGATCACCCTCGGCAACATTCAAGAAAAACCTTGAGTCGGGGAGGCTACAACCTCGCGTAGCATGGGATCAAATTTCTATACGCGCGCTATAAGGGGGTGCCCCCCTCTCGGTCCCAACCGGAAACACCCATGCCCCCTGACCGAATGACTGGCTTTAATCCTGGGCCAAGGTACCATCATCCCGGCCTCTCTGTTTGGTGTGTACACGGAAAGAGGTTACCAACTTACTAAACCGTATCCTGGCAATGAGACATGTGGTAGCACGGAAAGGGGAAGGGACGGTAACACGGCTCCAACCATGTTAACGTTGGAAAAGTCGGATGACACAAGGCTGGCATGCTACAACAGTACCACCTTGCTGCCCTTCATGTCACCACATGATTAGGCCACCTCTCATCAGAGGTCATCGCAACTTTGGAACATGCGGGAAAAGATCGATAACGTGGCTCCAACCATGTTAACGTCGAAGAAAGTCGGATGACGCAAGGCTGGCATGCTACAACAGTACCACCTTGCTGCCCTTCATGTCACTACATGATTAGGCCACCTCTCATCAGAGGTCATCGCAACTTCGGAACAACCGGGTCGTTGCCTTACGAGCAACGAGATATTTACCGACACTCATATGCCACACACAAACTTTCACATGAACATGCAAAACTTCTGCCATATCAAATGTCCAAACATGCTTGCCTGGTTCGGAGAAGTCGGAATCTAGCTCGGCGAAGTTCGCGGCTCCGTCACCTCTCCCGGAACCTACGGCAATCACGAAACGGGTACTAACGTGAAAACCAACACATGCACAGAAACTTTGCCAAATATTTCCCAAATAAATCCCATAAAAAACTAGACAAAATTTTAAGAATGTCAGAAAAAGAATCACTCAAAAATACCTTTTTATTAAAAAGTCATAAAGGTTTCTGTCCAGGGACCTTTCTGTAATGAAACAGAAAAGTTCCAGGGTTTTAACTGAGAAAACAGAAAACGGTTCGTTTGGAAATGCGCAAGCGCAAGAGAGAAGACGTATTTTGCCCGAAGGCGTCAACAGAAAACGGTTCGGGGAAATAGAACAGAGGCTGGCACGCGGGGCCCGCATGTCAGGTTTGAAAAGGCTCGCCGGCGCCCGAAGACGGCGGTGGACGCCTGCGTCGAACCACGGCGAGTTAGGAGAAACGGAGGGTACCAAGAGCTTCGGTGTCTTCTTCCGCGTCGGTGGGTGGTGGACTCGTCCAACGGGGAGCACCACGTCGACGGCGACACTATCTCCGGCGGACGGCGGCTCGGGTGAGGATGGGGAACTCCGGTGGAGGGCTGCAAGCTTCAAATTGAAGTGCGGGTCAGAACGAGAGATGCATGGTGAAGTTACTGGCAAGAGAATGGAGGCTGCGGAGCACACACGGGGGCGAATCGGGCTGGATCCCGTGGCGGGTCGCGGCGGCCGGAGTCGAGGAAGGAGACCTCCTCGGGGCTCTTCCAGTGGCTAGGCGTGCTCTAGAGGAAGTGCAGGGCTGGTGGGTGCTCGAGTTGAAGCTCGGGACCTCTATTTATAGGCAGATCGACGGGGTGGCCGTGAACGGAGAATCTCCGGCGAGCGATTACGGCGGAGCAGTGGGTTGGCAGAGGGTTTGAGCGGTCGGGCAGCATCGGTGGATGTTACGGGACTCGTTTTGCAGCTAAACGGAGCTGGCCCTGGCGTAATGGCGTCTGCCCACGGTGAGGTGACCGCACGGGCTCAACGGCGGCAGAGAGCGCGCTCCGCGCCCTGCGGTTCACGACGAGAGCAGCAGCGCATTCGGGGGAGTGGACGGCCACGCGGCGGGCTCCGGTGGTTTGGGCGGCGCTGGGTGGAGTCGTCGGCGCCGTGTCTCCCGCTGGCGTCCGCAAAGCCGCCGCCGGCGTCGGTCACGGGGCGGCGCACCTCCTGCTGCCCGTCGCCGACGCCCGCAAGGTGCCAGGCGCTCGTGCGGTGCAGGAACAAGTGGGCGAGGACGAGGAGCAAGGCGACGCGGCGGTACTGGCGAGATCGATGCCCGTTTCTGAAGAAAACGACAGCAAGCACTGAACTGAAACTCTGAAGTTACTGAAACTTGACAGTGACCATGCATTGCAGGTGTTCGACAGTAGGTTTTGGTAAAGAGGTAAATTTTGCTGGAGCTGTAACTTGGTGAGATGACCACTCAAAGCACCCAGGGGCTGCATGAATTTATTTGGAATTTTTGGAGAAGGTTTTGAATGAATTTCACCAAATTTGCCAAATCTGGTCCAAACTTGCAGCTGATGTAGTTTGAAAATTTTGAACTAGAGATCAGTGGACCTTCATGGTTCTAGGTTGAGGGTTCAAAGGACTAGGAGGGGAAAGAAGTTTGGTGGTAAAAGTCCAAACAGAAAATGGAGTTCCTTTGTAAATCTCCAAGAGGTAGAATAGAAGGCAGAAAATATTTGAATAGAATTTGAATGGAAAATAAATACATGGGGAGGTTCAACTTGCTGGATTTGATGTAAATCATGATCCAGAGGTGAGGGAGTGTTTAGGAGAGAGGATTTGCACTTATGCCATGGCAAGAAGGAATAGTTGAAAGTGGCAAAGTACCTTCCAAAAGCCATAGTGCAAATTCAGAAAAAGGTTTTCAAAAGTTCTTTTCCCAAATGAAAAAAAAACATTTTGTCTTGAGTCCAAATGAAGAGCAAGAACTCCCAAGGTCAAAGGCAGATCTTGGGTGAATCCAAATAAAATTTTTGCCATAAAGAAAATATATGAGAGGGAGAGTTCTCTTGAAGAAATTTTTTTAAATCACTCCCCTCAAGTCAAAAAAATCTTTTCAAAAAAAATCCAAATAAAAACTTGGGTGCCACAACACCTACCCCCTTAGGAAAAATCTCGTCCTCGAGATTTCTGCTGATCCTTAAATAGATATGGATACTCTACTCGAAGGAAATCCTCCCTTTCCCATGTAGCTTCATCCTCAGTGTGGTTGCTCCACTGAACCCTGAAAAACTTTGTCGTTTTCTGACGGGTCCTCCGTTCAGACTCTTCTAGAATCTTTACTGGCCTTTCTCTGTAGGTGAGATCTGGTTGTATATCAGTTTCCTCATGAGGTACATGTATTTCTGGGTTGCTTACACATTTCCTCTACTGCGAGACGTGGAATACGTCATGGACGTCTGACAGCTCCTTGGGTAGGTCTAGCTGGTAGGCTACCGTGCCTCTTCGTGCCTTCGCACAAAATGGTCCAATAAATCTTGGGGCTAGTTTCCCCTTTATTTTGAACCGTTGCAGACCCCTCATAGGAGATACTCGGAGGTATACGGAATCACCAGGTTCAAAGCTGACCTCACGATGCTTCTGATCATAGTAGCTCTTTTGTCGGCTCTGTGCTGTCTTGAGTCTGTCCCTGATTTGTTTAACTTTTTCCTCGGCCTCCTTAAGCATATCTGGGCCGAAGATACGGCTGTCACCTGTTTCCGACCAATTCAATGGGGTACGACACCTCCGTCCGTACAATGCTTCAAAGGGTGCCATTTGCAAGCTGGCTTGGTAACTGTTGTTGTACGCAAATTCGGCATAGGGCAAACTCTCTTCCCAACTGGATCCATAGGTGAGTACACAGGCTCTTAGCATATCCTCTAGGATTTGGTTTACACGCTCTGTTTGTCCATCTGTCTGAGGGTGGTATGCTGTACTGAAAGCCAGTTGTGTGCCCAGAGCTCGTTGTAGGTGTTCCCAAAATTTGGAGACGAATTGGGTGCCTCGGTCAGATATTATAGTCTTTGGGACTCTGTGCAAGCAAACTATACGGGAGAGATAGAGTTTTGCCAGTCTTTGTGTGGAGTAGGTAGTCTTCACGGGAATGAAGTGTGCAACCTTGGTTAGTCGGTCTGTGATGACCCATATGGCGTCATTTCCGCGTTGCGATCGGGGTAACCCGACAATGAAGTCCATTCCGATTTCATCCCATTTCCACTCCGGTATCCTGTTAGGCTGGAGTAGCCCTGCTGGCTTTTGGTGCTCGGCCTTGATGCGCTGACATGAATCGCAACAAGCAATGAATGTGGCTATATCTCTTTTCATACCGTGCCACCAAAATCTTTCCTGGATGTCCTTGTACATTTTGGTTCCTCCAGGATGGATCGAGTATGGGGCGGTGTGGCTTTCCGTCAAGATCTGTTGCTTGAGTTCCTCAATGTTAGGTACGCAAAGCCTGTCCCGGTACCATAATGTTCCTTCACTGTCCGTGACGAATTCTGAAGTCTTACTACGGTTCATTTTCTTCTTTATGCCTTCGATACTGGGGTGTCCCTGTTGGGCCTTCTTGATTTGTTCCACTAGGGTGGGTTGTATCTCCAGGTTCGATATGGTGCCCTCAGAGACTAACATCATGTTGAGCCGAGTGAACTCTCGCTGAAACTCAGGCCTCAAACTTTGCTGACCGTCACTGTCCGGGCTGGGGTTTCGACTAAGGGCATCGGCCACTACATTTGCCTTCCCTGGGTGGTAGTGAATACCGACGTCATAGTCCTTGACCAGTTCCAACCAGCGTCGTTGGCGTAAATTCAGCTCTGGCTGTGTGAAAATATATTTGAGGCTCTTATGGTCTGTATATATTTCACAGCGATTTCCCAACAGAAAGTGCCTCCACTCCTTGAGTGCATGTATAACTGCTGCTAGTTCCAAGTCATGTGTTGGGTAATTTTCCTCATGTTTTCGCAGCTGTCTGGAGGCATATGCGACAACTTTGCCATCCTGCATTAGCACACATCCGAGACCTTTTCGGGACGCGTCACAATACACCTCAAAGCTCTTGTGTATGTCTGGTACGGTTAAGACTGGTGCGGTTGTTAGCTTCTTCTTGAGTTCTTGGAAGCTCTGCTCACATGCTTCCGTCCATATGAATTTCTTGTCCTTCTTGAGTAACTGTGTTATAGGTTTTGCCACAGTGGAGAATCCTTCAATAAATCTCCTGTAATATCCGGCCATTCCTAGGAAACTCCGTACATCTGTAACATTCGCGGGTGGCTTCCAGTCCAGTATGGCCTTGACCTTTTCTGGGTCTACGGCCACACCTTCTTGGTTCAATATATGGCCCAAGAAACCAACTTTTCTTAGCCAAAATTCGCATTTGCTAAATTTGGCGTACAACTGATGTTTCCTCAATTCTCCCAAAACAATTCTGAGGTGCTCAGCATGTTCTTCTGGTGTCCTTGAGTAAACCAGAATGTCGTCAATGAATACCACCACAAATTTGTCCATGAATTTCATGAATACTTTGTTCATGAGGTGGACGAAATATGCGGGGGCGTTTGTTAGTCCAAACGGCATCACCGTAAACTCGTATAACCCATATCTGGAAGTGAAAGCTGTCTTGGGAATATCTTCCGTCCGTACCTTCAATTGGTGATATCCCGATCGCAAATCAATTTTCGAGAATACCTTGGCCTGTGCGAGCTGGTCAAACAAATCATTTATTCATGGCATCGGATATTTGTTTTTGATGGTGACCATATTGAGGGCTCGATAGTCTATGCACAGCCATAAAGTCCCATCCTTTTTTTTGGCGAACAACACAGGCGAACCCCAAGGTGAGGAGCTGGCTCGAATAAATCCTTTGTCCAATAATTCTTTTATCTGCTTCTTTAACTCCACCAATTCTGAGGGTGCCATTCTGTATGGCTTCTTATAAATGGGAGCGGTGCCAGGTGCTAGTTCGATGCTGAATTCGATCTCTCGGTCTGGTGGCATGCCTGGTAGTTCTTCCGGGAACACATCAGGGAACTCGCATACCACTGGCACTTTTCTTAATTCTGCGATGTCCATCTTGTTCAGTTTTGGTTTCTGTGATCGTGGCCTTTCTTGAGCAGAAACTCTTATAGTCTTGCCGTGATGGTGAGTGAGAATCACTATCCGATTGAAACAGTCGATGAATCCTTTGTTGGTGGTCAACCAGTCCATTCCTAAAATGACATCCAGTCCTTTACTTTCCAACACGATGAGATTCGCGTGGAATGGTAGTCCTTCGAACTCAATGACCACTCCTTGGCAGTAACCCTGAGCAATTTGCTTATTTCCGGGGGACTTGATGATCATAGATTTTTCCAAGGGGAGTATCGGAAAACCATGTTGCGAAACAAAACTCTTCGAAACAAACGAATGGGAAGCTCCAGAATCAAACAAAACCGTGGCAGGTACTGTGTTGACAGGGAACGTACCGAGCACGATGTCTGGGGCATTCTGCGCTTCTTCCCTGGTCACATGGTTCAAGTGACCCTTCCTGTGGTTGTTGCTGGGATTGAAGTTGTTGCGCTTGGGGGCTGGATTGTTTCCACCATTGTTCGGCTTGGGTGCCGAGTCTCTTGGCTTCGGGCACTGTTTAGCATAATGCCCTTGTTGACCACAAGCATAGCAGGTGACCCCTGGACGGTATGTGAACTCCTTGTCTCTGGCATGAAATTGTCCGACGGGTCTTGGCTCAGTAGTCGTGGATCTCCTCGTGTCTGTCCTTGGGACCTCAGTCTTGCCTCGGTTGCTGCGGGCAAGAGTCGTCTTGTCCCTCTTCCGCTTGCGGATATCTTCCAGACTACGGCGCTCATTCTCCAGGGTGATGGCCTTGTCCACCAGCGTCTTAAAATCCGGAAAGGTGTGTACAATCAGTTGGCATCTTAATGCTGGTGCCAGGCCGTCCAGGAATTTTTCCATCTTCTTGTTTTCTGTCATGTGCTCGTCGTAGGCATAACGAGACAGTTGGGTAAACTGGCCGTTGTATTCTGTGACGGTCATGCCTCTTTGCTTCAGGTCATCAAACTCTCTCTTCTTGATCTTTAGGATGCTCCTGGGAATGTGTGCCCCACGGAAGCCTTCCTTGAATTCTTCCCAGGTGATGTTGTGTTCCCTGGGGTGCATGTGTAGGAAGTTTTCCCACCATGCTGCGGCTGCTCCAGTAAGGTAGTGTGGTGCATAAAGCACCTTCTCATGATCTGAGCATTGAGCGATAATCAGTTTCCTTTCAATCTCGCGAAGCCAATCATCGGCTTCCAGTGGCCTGTTGGTGTGAGCAAAAGTTGAGGGGCGAGTCTTCTGTAACTCAGATAACTTGGAATGTGGTTGATAGGGTTCACGGTGGTTTCCCATATTGATGACATGGTTCATCATCTCCTGGTGCTGTTGCTGGCTTTGCTCGAAGAGACGGCATACTTGAGATAGTGCCGCTTCACTGTCCTGTTGGCTGGACTGACCCTGAGTGAAATTGTTGCTGGTCTGTGTTCCGTAAACCTCTTCTGGCTGATTGGGCATAGAGCGAGTCCAAGGGCGAGACATTTTTCTAGTCTGGGGTATCATTTGCAAAACCCATGAGAAAAACCGTGTAGCGCAGGAAAACCCTTGCAAAGGCAATAATCAAAAAGGCTTCAAGGTTTTCAAGAAACACAAATGATTTTCACGGAGAAGAAGTGCTTAACACAAATCTTACATGCGAAAGCAAACACAAGATACAACACTCAGGTTGTGCGTACACAATCCTGACATGTTATTAAAAACTAGCGTACTACTCCGGAAGGCAGCAAACACACCAACACAAACTAGCGTACAGATAAAAACAACACATCAAACAAGCAGGCATAACACGCGGCTACTCGGTGCTCTCAGTCGGAGATGGTGAAGATCTCCTTCCCCTTGCCGAGGGCAAGGCTCAGCGGTCCAGGAGAATCAACCTCCTCTCTAGCTGGCTCCTGGTGTGCGACGCTGCTGCGGTGATGGTGCGGGGGCGACTGGCGGTAGAGCGCGTGCGGCAGGCGGTGCGGCTCTGACTGGAGTAGGAGCGATGACCCGGTCGAACTCCTCAGTGGTAGGCAGACGGCGAGCAGTGGCCAAAACGGCCGGTGCATACGAGGCTGAAGACGAGACGAATGTCAGAGGCGGCGCTGTGTGGAGAAGCTCCTTCCTGCTGGCAGGACCGCCCTGGACTAAGTCCATGTGGGCAGCCACAAGATTATCTACGAGGTTGTCGAAAGACTCCTCCAGAGCCTTGAGATACTCCACAACCATCTCGATGGCTTCATCTCGCTCTCCCCGATGGCAGGCGAACGCATAGTGGCTGGTGTAAGGCACATGGCATGGGAGGTAGCGGTAGCGACGAGTCTTCATCGTAGGAAGGATGTCCCGAAGGCGAGCTATCGCCTCCCGGGCAGCCATCTGCATGGCATGCCTCTCCGTAGGCATGGCCCTTCCCACAAAACGGAAGTGGCGTGCAGCTAAACGTCCTCCCTTGAACTGCACCACAGCCTGGTGCATAGACACGTCGTCACTGAGCTTGTGCTGATAGAGGGTGAACTCCGGGCGAGCTGCTGGCCCAATCGCGAGCTTGGTGATGGAGACGAGGAGCTTGACAAACCCCTCGGGCATGTTGGTGAACACTCGATTCTCACAGCTGTTGCCAGCCATCTACAAAAGTAGGCAAAAATTCTGAGTAGTCATGTCATAAATTTTATGATGACCAACAGAAAATAGCTACAATTGCAAAATGCTGAAGACGCACAAAAGACGCTAATCACTGATTAGCGGTCGCACCTAGTGGCTTCCTACAGTCAGCCTGGCTCTGATACCAAGCTTGTCATGACCGGTTTTTCAATAAAATAATTATTGAGAAACCAATCCCTGTTACGGACCAGCGAGGAAGAATTCCTTCTCACTGATAGACAATACATTGGTCACAGAAAAAAAATACCAGGAGTACTAAATATAATACAAAGTTGAGCAGAGACTGCCCAACAATTTATTACATGCACGCCGATAAAACAATACGGCGGATAGGGTGGCAGACTACTAACTCACGATAATGACGATGGTGGAGATATCACCGCGAGGCGAGTGATATGTCTCCAGAAGACTACAGCTCTTCGAGCGTCGGAGTGAGACTCGAGAAGACTTATTGCGGGTGGCGGAAGCGTATACAATACAAGTGACCAAAATCCGGGATCGCGCAGGACTGACTGGGACTCCTCTAGGCATCGGACGCGCTATCAAACTCTTCATCCAAGAGATCGCCTTCGTCAACATCTGGCCAAATCAACAAGCCAGGTGAGTACTATGAAAGTACTCGCAAGACAGTTCGGACATAAGGTATAACAAATGCCAACATGAAACACATGAATAAGTTAACCAGTGCGATCAGACATAGAGATAATAAATACTGGGTGCCAAGCGAGGGTCTGAATGACGCCTCGAGCGGAAACTGCCGAATAGTAATACGGGTGCCAAACGAGTGTCTGAAAGACTCCTCGAGAGGAAAATGCGGAATAATAATACAGGTGCCAAACGAGTGTCTGAAAGACTCCTTGAGCGAAAAATGCGGAATAATAATGCAGGTGCCAAACAAGTGTCTGAAAGACTCCTCGAGCGGAAAATGCGGAATAATAATACAGGTGCCAAACGAGTGTCTGAAAGACTCCTCGAGCGGAAAATGCGGAATGATAATGCCACAGTCGGGCGTCGGGGCGACACCACATAAAGGGCTTATAACAGAAAGTAAAGGCAGTGCATGCCGCAGTCGGACGTCTGAGCGACATCACATAAAGGGCTTATATCGAAAGTGAGAAACGAGTACACGCCACAGTCGGACGTCTGCACGACGTCACCTAAAGGGCTTATATCACATTTCATTATTACAACAGCTCGGAGACATAAATTATCACAAGCATGAGACACAAAATAAAGCTTGTCCATCCACTGAAATAACAATAAAACCTGAGATTTTACCACTTGAGCTTGTTCACCGGGGACAAGTTTTTCACATGGATAGATATGGATATAATGTATACACTACTGATCATGGATACGATGATTTGGAAAGAATTGACTCTGCAGAGTTTGTACTTAACCACAGCCAACGGATTTCAGTAGTCACGGGGACTAGTTCCGTCTACGGTGTTCTGGAAGGAACACGTCTAACCAGTACACACCCAATTCAACCATCCGAAGCCAGGGATCACCCTCGGCAACATTCAAGAAAAACCTTGAGTCGGGGAGGCTACAACCTCGCGTAGCATGGGATCAAATTTCTATACGCGCGCTATAAGGGGGTGCCCCCCCTCTCGGTCCCAACCGGAAACACCCATGCCCCCTGACCGAATGACTGGCTTTAATCCTGGGCCAAGGTACCATCATCCCGGCCTCTCTGTTTGGTGTGTACACGGAAAGAGGTTACCAACTTACTAAACCGTATCCTGGCAATGAGACATGTGGTAGCACGGAAAGGGGAAGGGACGGTAACACGGCTCCAACCATGTTAACGTTGGAAAAGTCGGATGACACAAGGCTGGCATGCTACAACAGTACCACCTTGCTGCCCTTCATGTCACCACATGATTAGGCCACCTCTCATCAGAGGTCATCGCAACTTTGGAACATGCGGGAAAAGATCGATAACGTGGCTCCAACCATGTTAACGTCGAAGAAAGTCGGATGACGCAAGGCTGGCATGCTACAACAGTACCACCTTGCTGCCCTTCATGTCACTACATGATTAGGCCACCTCTCATCAGAGGTCATCGCAACTTCGGAACAACCGGGTCGTTGCCTTACGAGCAACGAGATATTTACCGACACTCATATGCCACACACAAACTTTCACATGAACATGCAAAACTTCTGCCATATCAAATGTCCAAACATGCTTGCCTGGTTCGGAGAAGTCGGAATCTAGCTCGGCGAAGTTCGCGGCTCCGTCACCTCTCCCGGAACCTACGGCAATCACGAAACGGGTACTAACGTGAAAACCAACACATGCACAGAAACTTTGCCAAATATTTCCCAAATAAATCCCATAAAAAACTAGACAAAATTTTAAGAATGTCAGAAAAAGAATCACTCAAAAATACCTTTTTATTAAAAAGTCATAAAGGTTTCTATCCAGGGACCTTTCTGTAATGAAACAGAAAAGTTCCAGGGTTTTAACTGAGAAAACAGAAAACGGTTCGTTGGAAATGCGCAAGCGCAAGAGAGAAGACGTATTTTGCCCGAAGGCGTCAACAGAAAACGGTTCGGGGAAATAGAACAGAGGCTGGCACGCGGGGCCCGCATGTCAGGTTTGAAAAGGCTCGCCGGCGCCCGAAGACGGCGGTGGACGCCGGCGTCGAACCACGGCGAGTTAGGAGAAACGGAGGGTACCAAGAGCTTCGGTGTCTTCTTCCGCGTCGGTGGGTGGTGGACTCGTCCAACGGGGAGCACCACGTCGACGGCGACACTATCTCCGGCGGACGGCGGCTCGGGTGAGGATGGGGAACTCCGGTGGAGGGCTGCAAGCTTCAAATTGAAGTGCGGGTCAGAACGAGAGATGCATGGTGAAGTTACTGGCAAGAGAATGGAGGCTGCGGAGCACACACGGGGGCGAATCGGGCTGGATCCCGTGGCGGGTCGCGGCGGCCGGAGTCGAGGAAGGAGACCTCCTCGGGGCTCTTCCAGTGGCTAGGCGTGCTCTAGAGGAAGTGCAGGGCTGGTGGGTGCTCGAGTTGAAGCTCGGGACCTCTATTTATAGGCAGATCGACGGGGTGGCCGTGAACGGAGAATCTCCGGCGAGCGATTACGGCGGAGCAGTGGGTTGGCAGAGGGTTTGAGCGGTCGGGCAGCATCGGTGGATGTTACGGGACTCGTTTTGCAGCTAAACGGAGCTGGCCCTGGCGTAATGGCGTCTGCCCACGGTGAGGTGACCGCACGGGCTCAACGGCGGCAGAGAGCGCGCTCCGCGCCCTGCGGTTCACGACGAGAGCGGCAGCGCATTCGGGGGAGTGGACGGCCACGCGGCGGGCTCCGGTGGTTTGGGCGGCGCTGGGTGGAGTCGTCGGCGCCGTGTCTCCCGCTGGCGTCCGCAAAGCCGCCGCCGGCGTCGGTCACGGGGCGGCGCACCTCCTGCTGCCCGTCGCCGACGCCCGCAAGGTGCCAGGCGCTCGTGCGGTGCAGGAACAAGTGGGCGAGGACGAGGAGCAAGGCGACGCGGCGGTACTGGCGAGATCGATGCCCGTTTCTGAAGAAAACGACAGCAAGCACTGAACTGAAACTCTGAAGTTACTGAAACTTGACAGTGACCATGCATTGCAGGTGTTCGACAGTAGGTTTTGGTAAAGAGGTAAATTTTGCTGGAGCTGTAACTTGGTGAGATGACCACTCAAAGCACCCAGGGGCTGCATGAATTTATTTGGAATTTTTGGAGAAGGTTTTGAATGAATTTCACCAAATTTGCCAAATCTGGTCCAAACTTGCAGCTGATGTAGTTTGAAAATTTTGAACTAGAGATCAGTGGACCTTCATGGTTCTAGGTTGAGGGTTCAAAGGACTAGGAGGGGAAAGAAGTTTGGTGGTAAAAGTCCAAACAGAAAATGGAGTTCCTTTGTAAATCTCCAAGAGGTAGAATAGAAGGCAGAAAATATTTGAATAGAATTTGAATGGAAAATAAATACATGGGGAGGTTCAACTTGCTGGATTTGATGTAAATCATGATCCAGAGGTGAGGGAGTGTTTAGGAGAGAGGATTTGCACTTATGCCATGGCAAGAAGGAATAGTTGAAAGTGGCAAAGTACCTTCCAAAAGCCATAGTGCAAATTCAGAAATAGGTTTTCAAAAGTTCTTTTCCCAAATGAAAAAAACATTTTGTCTTGAGTCCAAATGAAGAGCAAGAACTCCCAAGGTCAAAGGCAGATCTTGGGTGAATCCAAATAAAATTTTTGCCATAAAGAAAATATATGAGAGGGAGAGTTCTCTTGAAGAAATTTTTTTAAATCACTCCCCTCAAGTCAAAAAAATCTTTTCAAAAAAAATCCAAATAAAAACTTGGGTGCCACAAGAGAAGGAGTTTCTCTCGAAAGAAGTGAGTGGGAGGAAAGTAGAACTTGATGAGGTAACTGTACCTGCTCCCTTATTGGAAAGTAGTTCATCACAGAAATCTGTTCCTGTGACTACTACACCAATTAGTGAGGAAGCTAATGATGATGATCATGTAACTTCAGATCAAGTTACTACCGAACCTCATAGGTAAACCAGATTGAGATCCGCACCAGAGTGGTACGGTAATCCTGTTCTGGAGGTCATGTTACTTGACCATGACAAACCTACTAACTATGAGGAAGCGATGATGAGCCCAGATTCCGCGAAATGGCTTGAGGCCATGAAATCTGAGATGAGATCCATGTATGAGAACAAAGTATGGACTTTGATTGACTTACCCAATGATCGGTGAGCCATTGAGATTAAATGGATCTTCAAGAGGAAGACGGACGCTGATACTAGTGTTACTATCTACAAAGCTAGACTTGTCGCAAAAGGTTTTTGACAAGTTCAAGGTGTTGACTACGATGAGAGTTTCTCACTCGTATCTATGCTTAAGTCTGTCTGAATCATGTTAGCAATTGCCGCATTTTATGAAATCTGGAAAATGGATAAACAAAACTGCATTCCTTAATGGATTTATTAAAGAAGAGTTGTATATGATGCAACCAGAAGGTTTTGTCAATCCTAAAGGTGCTAACAAAATATGCAAGCTCCAGCGATCCATCTATGGACTGGTGCAAGCATCTCGGAGTTGGATTATACGCTTTGATAAGTTGATCAAAGCATATAGTTTTATACAGACTTGCGGTGAAGCCTGTATTTACAAGAAAGTGAGTGGGAGCACTACAACATTTCTGATAAGTATATGTGAATGATATATTGTTGATCGGAGATAATGTAGAATTATTCTGCAAAGCATAAAGGAGTGTTTGAAAGGAGTTTTTCAAAGAAATACCTCGGTGAAGCTGCTTACATATTAAGCATCAAGATCTATAGAGATAGATCAAGACGCTTGATAAGTTTTTCAATGAGTACATACCTTGACAAGATTTTGAAGTAGTTCAAAATGGAACAGTCAAAGAAAGAGTTCTTGCCTATGTTACAAGGTGTGAAATTGAGTAGGACTCAAAGCCCGACCACGACAGAAGATAGAAAGAGAATGAAAGTCATTCACTATGCCTCAGCCATAGGTTCTATAAAGTATGCCATGTTGTGTACCAGATCTATTGTATACCCTACACTGATTTTGGCAAGGGAGTACAATAGTGATCTAGGAGTAGATCACTGGATAATGGTCAAAATTATCCTTAGTGGAATAAGAATATGTTTCTCGATTATGGAAGTGACAAAAGGTTCGTCGTAAAGGGTTACGTCGATGCAAGCTTTGGCACTGATCCAGATGACTCTAAGTCTTAATCTGGATACATATTGAAAGTGGGAGCAATTAGCTAAAGTAGCTCCGTGTAGAGCATTTTAGACATAGAAATTTGCAAAATACATACGGATTTGAATATGGCAGACCCATTGACTAAACTTCTCTCACAAGAAAAACATGATCACACCTTAGTACTCGTTGGGAGTTAATCACATAGCGATGTGAACTAGATTATTGACTCTAGTAAACCCTTTGGGTGTTGGTCACATGACGATGTGAACTATGGGTGTTAATCACATGGTGATGTGAACTATTGATGTTAAATCACATGGCGATGTGCTCTAGATTATTGACTCTAGTGCAAGTGGGAGACTGAAGGAAATATGCCCTAGAGGCAATAATCAAGTTATTATTTATTTCCTTATATCATGATAAATGTTTATTATTCATGCTAGAATTGTATTAACCGGAAACATGATACATGTGTGAATACATAGACAAACAGAGTGTCACTAGTATGCCTCTACTTAACTAGCTCGTTGATCAAAGATGGTTATGTTTCTTAGCCATAGACATGAGTTGTCATTTGATTAACGGGATCACATCATTAGGAGAATGATGTGATTGACTTGACCCATTCCGTTAGCTTAGCACACGATCGTTTAGTATTCTGCTATTGCTTCCTTCATGACTTATACATGTTCCTATAACTATGAGATTATGCAACTCTCGTTTACCGGAGGAACACTTTGTGTGCTACCAACGTCACACGTAACTGGGTGATTATAAAGGTGCTCTACAGGTGTCTCTGAAGGTACTTGTTGGGTTGGCGTATTTCGATATTAGGATTTGTCACTCTGATTATCAAAGAGGTATCTCTGGGCCCACTCAGTAATGCACATCACTTAAGCCTTGCAAGCATTGCAACTAATGAGTTAGTTGCAGGATGATGTATTACAGAACGAGTAAAGAGACTTGCCGGTAATGAGATTGAACTAGGTATTGAGATACCGACGATCGAATCTCGGGTATGTAACATACCGATGACAAAGGGAACAACGTATGTTGTTATGCGGTCCGACCGATAAAGATCTTCGTAGAATATATGGGAGCCAATATGAGCATCCATGTTCCGCTATTGGTTATTGACCGGAGACGTGTCTCGGTCATGTCTACATAGTTCACGAACCCGTAGGGTCCGCACACTTAATGCTCGATGACCGTTATATTATGAGTTTATGTGTATTGATGTACCGAAGGTAGTTCGGAGTCCCGGATGAGATCTGGGACATGACGAGGAGTCTCGAAATGGTCGAGACGTAAAGATCGATATATTGGACGACTATATTCAGACATCGGAAAGGTTCCGAGTGATTCGGGTATTTTTCGGAGTACCGGAGAGTTACGGGAATTTGCCAGGGAGTATATGGGCCTTATTGGGCTTTAGGGGAAAGAGAGAGGAGAGGCTGGGCGCCCCCCAAGGCCTAGTCCGAATTGGACTAGGGTGAGGGGCTGCGCCCCCTCCTTCCTTCTCTTCTCTCTCCCCTTTCCTTGACTCCTACTCCTACTACTTGGAAGGGGGGGAATCCTACTCCCGGTGGGAGTAGGACTCCTCCTAGGGCGCGCCATAGAGAGGGCCGGCCCTCCCCCTCCTCTACTCCTTTATATACGAGGAGGGGGGCACCCCTTGGAGACACAACAATTGATCTCTTGATCTCTTAGCCGTGTGCGGTGCCCCCTCCACCATAATCCACCTCGATAATATCGTAGCGGTGCTTAGGCGAAGCCCTGTGTCGGTAGAACATCATCATTGCCACCACGCCGTCGTGCTGAGGGACCTCTCCCTCAAAGCTCGGCTGGATCGGAGTTCGAGGGACGTCATCGAGCTGAACGTGTGCTGAATTCGGAGGTGCCGTGCGTTCGGTACTTGATCGGTCGGATCGTGAAGACGTACGACTACATCAACCGCGTTGTGCTAACGCTTCCGCTTTCGGTCTACGAGGGTACGTGGACAACACTCTCCCCTCTCGTTGCTATGCATCACCATGATCCTGTGTGTGCGTAGGATTTTTTTTGAAATTACTACGTTACCCGACAAAGACTACATCATCGTCGACGACACCGACTCCGACTCTAATGATAGTGAGGATGATTGTGAAGACGAAGCTGGAGCGGATATCATGGAGTCTTCCACCGATCAAAATTTCTAGATGACCACCATATGATTAGTAGTCTTTTCCCATGTATATAGTTTAGTCCGAGCACTGTAACGATAGTTCTAGACCGATTGTATGGCCTTGCTTGATTGATTGAGTGATATGTTTGTGTTTGTCTCATGTGCATATGGGTAGTGCTTTCTCACTAGACCTCATTTCTATTCTAAATCTCTCCCCTCTAAACCCATCAGATGCCTCCGAGACGTGACACCGGATTTGTCTTCCCACCGGAGATCACCCAGTTGATTCAGAAGCAGAATGCCTTGATGCAGATATTAGTCCAGAACCAAGGCAACAACAACAACAACAACCCGCCACCACCACCTCCAGTTGACAACTTAGCCCGTTTTCTGAGGTTGCAGCCGCCGGTGTTTTCTAGTAGCACTGAGCCAATAGTTGCGGATGACTGGTTACGCAAGATTGGAAGGGAGTTGACCACCGCAGGTTGCACTGATGCTGAGAAGGTGCGTTTTGCCGCACATCAGTTGGATGGACCAGCAGCATCATGGTGTTAAAATTACACAGCCACTTTCCCTATAGCCAATATCACTTGGGATCAGTTTCAGCAATCATTTCGCACAGCCCATGTCTCAACTGGAGCTATGAGCATGAAGAAGCACGAGTTTCGCAACTTGCACCAGGGAAATCTTACTGTGGCTCATTACGTAGAGGAGTTTAGTAAGCTATCTTGTTATGCCCCGGATGATGTGGCCACAGATGCCGTGAAGCAGGAGAAGTTTATGGATGGTCTGAATGACGAGATGAGCATGCAGTTGATGGTGGCAACATTCAACAACTACCAGGAGCTGGTAGACAAGGATCTTATGATGGAAGGGAAGCAGCAGCAGATTGAGAGCCGCAAGAGGAAGTATGGGCAAGGAAGGCACAACTCAGGAGCTCAGCAGAAGCCTCGTTTAACCCCGAACTCGGGAGGATTTACCCATAACCATGGAGGTCATACCCACAATGGAGGAAGTTCGCATAACCACAATGGTTCCAAGAATGGGAATGGGAACGGAGCAAGGAACAATTAGAACCGCTCCAATCCAGCCACACCCGCCAAGAGAGACCTAAGTCACATTACTTGCTTCAAGTGCGGGAAGACCGGACACTATGCCACAGAGTGCCCTGAAGCGAAGAATGGAAATGGTAATGGGAGCGCTGGGAAGAAGCCCAATCCATTCAACAAAGGACAAGTGAACCACGTTAACGTGGAGGAGGTTGAAGAGCAGCCAGACGCAGTTATCGGTAAGTTTTTGGTTAAGTCTTTTACCGCTCTTGTTCTTTTCGATACCGGTGCATCTCATTCATACATATCAAGGGGATTCGTGGATAAGTTTAAGTTGCCAACCCAAGCCCTTAGGACACCTATGTTAGTAAGTTGACCTGGAGCAGAGTATATGGCCAGCCGATGGTGCGACCGGATACCCTTAACCATTAGTAGCCATGTTTTCCCATCAGACCCAATAATTTTGGAGTCACAAGGATTTGATGTGATATTAGTCATGGACTGGATGTCGAAGTATGGAGGAAGCATTGATTGTGCTAGTAAGGCAATTCTACTCACCACCCCGGAGGGAAAAAGGATCATGTATGTATCCCGGCATTCGTCAAGGAGAACCCAAGTAAATTCCCTCTCAGGAGTTGTTCAGGAGGAAGTGCTGTTGTGAAGGATTACCCGGATGTATTTCCAGAGGAATTACCAGGCATGCCGCCAGATCGAGACATCGAGTTCTTGATAGAACTGTTGCCAGGCACCAGACCGATATCAAAGAGACCATACCGGATGCCCGCAAATGATCTGGAGGAGATTAAGAAGCAGATTAAGGAGTTGTTGGAGAAAGGTTACATCCGACGAAGTTCATCACCGTGGGGAGCCCCAGTGCTCTTGGTTGAGAAGAAGGATGGATCATTAAGAATGGTTGTTGATTATCGTGCGTTGAATGAAGTGACGATCAAGAACAAGTACCCACTGCCGATGATCAATGATTTGTTTGACCAGCTACAAGGAGCTAAAGTGTTTTCGAAGATCGATCTGCGATCAGGATATCACCAGCTGAAGATTCGGGAGAAGGATATACCTAAAACAACATTCACCACAAGGTACGGGTTATATGAGTATACGGTCATGTCATTTGGACTGACTAACGCGCCTGCCTATTTCATGGGTATGATGAATAAGGTGTTCATGGAATTCTTGGATAAGTTTGTGGTGGTGTTCATTGATGATATAATGGTATACTCGAAGAATGAAGAGGAGCACAAGGAGCATTTGCGTTTAGTTCTCGAGAAACTCAGGGAACATCAATTGTATGCCAAGTTTAGCAAATGTGAGTTCTGGTTGAAGGAGGTTGGATTCCTTGGACATGTTATATCAGGAGAAGGTATAGCAGTAGACCCGACCAAGGTTCAGTCAGTCACTTAGTGGTTGGCACCCACCTCAGTTAGCGAGATCCGCAGTTTTCTTGGACTCGCGGGATATTATCGGAGATTTATTGAGAATTTTTCTAAGATTGCGAAACCTATGACAGAGTTATTGAAGAAGGATACCAAATTCCAATGGACGGAAGAATGTGAGGCAAGTTTCCAGGAGTTGAAGAAGTGTTTGACTATAGCCCCAGTGCTGATTCTGCCGGATATACGCAAGGATTTCCAAGTGTATTGCAACGCCTCTCGCTTAGGACTTGGAGGAGTACTTATGCAAGACGGAAGAGCTGTTTCGTATGCATCTCTACAGCTTCGACAGCATGAGTTGAATTATGCTACTCATGATTTGGAGTTAGTAGCCGTAGTGCATGCACCCAAGACCTGGAGACATTACCTTATTGGAAACCGTTGCGATGTGTACACGGATCACAAGAGTTTGAAGTACATTTTCACCCAAAAGGAGCTAAACCTTAGGCAGAGGAGATGGTTGGAGCTCATAAAGGATTATGATATGAAGTTGCACTATCATCCAGGAAAGGCCAATGTTGTCGCAGACGCTTTGAGCCGGAAAAGTTATGCCAATACCCTCGTAAGCGGAGGGATGCCAAAGGAGTTAGCCAAGGATCTCAGGGAACTTCGTTTGGAGATTGTTCCTAGAGGTTTTGTTGCAGCAATGGAAGTTCAGTCTACATTGTTGGGAAAGATTCGAGAAGCTCAGAAGGATGACAAAGAAATTGCAGAGATAAAGGAGAGAATGAGCAAAGGAAAGGCCAAAGGTTTTCGTGAGGATGAGCACGACACCTTATGGTTTGAGGACTGCGTTTATTTGCCCAACAACGCAGAGATCAGGAAGTTGATACTTCAGGAGGCCCATGACTCGCCATACTCGATACACCCCGAAAACACCAAGATGTATTTGGATTTGAAGGAGCATTTCTGGTGGACTGGTATGAAGAAGGATATTGCCGAGTATGTAGCCATATGTGATGTATGTCAGAGAGTGAAGGAAGAACATCAGAAGCCAGCAGGATTACTGCAGCCTATGCCGATACCCGAATGGAAGTGGGACAAGCTTGGCATGGATTTCATCACCGGATTGCGCAGGACCCGATCAGGATATGATTCTATCTGGGTAGTAGTGGATCATTTGACCAAAGTGGCCCACTTTATCCCAGTGAAAACCACCTATACAAGTGCGAAGTTGGCCAAGATATATATGACCAGGATCGTATGTCTGCATGGAGTTCCGAGGACCATCGTATCAGATAGAGGAACACCGTTTACTTCAAAGTTTTGGCACCAGCTACACCAGACTTTGGGAACCAGGCTAGAGTTCAGTATAGCCTTTCATCCGCAGACAGACGGACAAACCGAGAGAGTCAATCAGATTTTGGAGGACATGTTGAGAGCTTGTGCACTAGATTATGGATCTAGTTGGGATGACAATTTGCCGTACGCGGAGTTTTCATACAACAACAGCTACCAGGCCAGTTTGAAGATGGCACCTTTCGAAGCCCTGTATGGGAGAAGATGCCGAACGCCATTGATGTGGGATGAAGTAGGAGACCGTCAGTTGTTTGGACCAGATTTGATCAAAGAGTCTGAAGAGAAGGTTAAGCTAATTCGAGACCGACTGAAGGTAGCTCAGTCCAGACAGAAGAGTTATGCAGACTCGAAACGCAAGGAGGTAGTCTATGAGATCAGAGATAGAGCATATCTTCGAGTGTCACCTCTGCGAGGATTTAAACGTGTTGGAGTTAAGGGAAAGTTAGCCCCGAGATTTGTAGGACCGTACCGTGTCTTGGAACGCATGGGAGAGGTAGCCTACAAGTTGGAGTTACCTGAAGGATTGTCAGGAGTTCATGATGTGTTTCATGTATCCCAGTTGAAGAAGTGCCATGCAGAGATGGCCGATATACCACTCAGAGATACAGTACCCCTGGAAGCAATTCAGTTGGACAACGATCTGACCTATGAGGAGAAACCGGTCAAGATTCTCGAGTTTGCCAGCCGAGTTACATGAAGCAAGGTTATCAAGTTTTGCAAAGTTCAGTGGAGCCACAATACCGGGGATAAAGCCAAATTCTATGCAACTCAAGGACCCTCGGAGAGAGTTGGGGATTCCACCGTTTTCATATTTGAATTTTATCAAATATTGAAAGAAGGCTCATTTGTTTTAATTATTTTTCTCTCCGAAAATATTTCCTATCAAAATATATGAGAGGGGATAATATGACTTCCCCAAAATAATGGAATATTGGAGGAAAAATATTTAAAAACAAATAAACATTATTATTTGGATTTTATTGCTATTTTATTTGAATTAGGAAAAATATGCGTTTTTCAAAATTGCATTAGAGTCCTAAATAAATGTTCACCTTGTCTGGTAGATTTTTTGAGGACGAGGAAAATTTATTTCAGGATTTTTGGAGTCCATTTAGTGTTTCTTTTCTTTGTTTTTCTGTGCATTGGAATATTTTAAAAAAAGGGTTACCGCCTTACCGGGCCGTGTCCGCCTGGCACACTGACCCGGCCGGCCCTTTAAAGGCCGAAGGCCCGAGCCGCCCCAGCCACCCGCCAGCCCCACCCGAAACCCTAAGCCGCCGCCGCCGCCGCCGCGCGCTGCTGCTGCCGCCGCCCCGCCGCCTCGTCGCCACGCCGCTGTGCCGCGCCGCCGCCCGCGCCGCTCTCCGGAGTTCGCCGCCGCCGGTTCTCTCCGCCGGTTCGGTTTTTCCGGTAAAAACCCTAGATCTGTTTTTTAATAGATCGGTTCGGTTTTCCGTCGGTTTATCTATTTAGCGGACGTTCGTCTGTATGTTCGTTTTAATGAACGCCGTTCACCCGTTAGCCGCAGACAGTGTACGTTCGTTCATTAGCCTGTTCGACAGTTTTTCTTTTTCCAGGGTTGTTCGCGATTATTTTCGATCGCGATTTCTGACCCGGTTTTCGTTTTAGTTTATCTTTTTGCTCGTCTATCGGAATCAGGCGATTCAAGCGCCTAGATCTTCGTCTCGAAGCCCTCTTTCTGTTTAACCAACTTGAACAAGATTTTGGTACTATAAAATTTGACTTTAGTCCAGATTAGTAATCGGATCTTGTTTCTTTCGTAGTTTGAGTTTCGTTGCTCCGTTTGATTTGATTCTTTTTGCAAATCGAATCTCTTCAGTTGAGTTTTCAGATTCGATCTTCTTATTTGTGTTTTACCTATGCATATTTGCGTGATTGCTTATGTATGCTATTGTTTGTTTGCGATAGAATTCCAGGAGTGCGAAGCGTGATACTACGAGTCTCTGGGTGTTGCGGATCGTCAGCAAGGCTAGTAACACATTGATCATACTCTTTTCATACCCAGTTTTTATGCATTAGTTCCAAACCTCAAACACTGCATGATTAGGATGTGTTTAACTTGTGGGCATTGGGAAGTAGTTGATGAGGTTGAACCTATTGCCCTGTTTATCATCAAACCCTTGGGAGTTACTTCTACGTTATGCTTATACTGCTATGCTATGCTCGTAGACGTGGTTTGGGTGAGTGAATCCATGACAGATGTGAGATGATTATTTAATGGTTTAACTTAAGGTGGCAACTTTAATACACATCTGGGTGGATTGCTTGTTTGGGCACCTGGAGAATCCAGTGTTGTCCTAGGATATCCCGGAGTACCCGTGTGATAATCCTACGGTCCGCCACCCAGGCTCAAAGGGATCTGAGATATTTCATGCTAGAAACTTCTGTGTGCAGCCACAAGCTATTATGGGCTCTAGCATAGTTGAGTAAGGTGCATGACCTCTTCCAGTGGTAGGCTAGCAGATGTAGAGGGGTGTAGGTTGGTACTGTCTACCCGGGGTTAGAGTTAATGCTTCTGAAAGACTGTGTCTCGGTCATCCGTTTCTCAAACACCATGTAGTGCGAGAAATCAAACGGAGGAGATCGAGTCTTGTGGGGAAAAGTGCGCAAACCTCTGCAGAGTGTACAATCTAATCATGGTTAGCCGTGTCCCTAGTTATGGACATCTTGAGTATCTAGTACTTGGATTATCATATGTATCTCATCACTCTAAATTAATTTTGTTGGGTTGATAATTACTTTTAATTGGGATTGAGTTGGAGGAACCTTCTCAATGTTGTTTAACCACCATGATAGTTAAATAAAATATATATTCCTTTGTCGTAGGAAAAATTGGCTTTTCGCAAAACAATATAACCATAGAGCCTTCACCAGCCATATATGCATATAGTGATAGCATTTATCTATTCATTGCTCTACTGTGTTATATTGCCAGCATATCCCATGTGCTGACCCGTTTTTGGGCTGCAACGCGTTATGTTGCAGACTTTTCAGATGACGAGTTAGGGTGCGATAGGTCGTTGTTGTGCATCTCAGCTATGCCGTTGGAGTTGATGGACTCACTTATCTTCCAAGTCTTCCGTTGTTATCTTCTTAGATGGCCTTAAGCCATATTTATTGTGATAAGTTCTCTTTTGAGACATTCGATGTAATAAGTGTGTGATTGCTACTCTGTTATAAATCCTACGAGTACTGTGTGTGTCAGAATTACCGATCCAGGGATGACACTGAAGCACAGAGACTTGACCGTTTGAGGTCGGGTCGCTACGAAACCTGTCTCACGTAAGCGTACGTGTAAGGTCGGTCCGGGCCGCTTCATCCCGCGATGCCACCGAATCAAGATAAGACTAGTAACGACAAGTAAATTGATGAAATCGACGCCCACAACAACTTGTGTTCTACTCGTGCATAGAAACTACGCATAGACCTAGCTCATGATGCCACTGTTGGGGATCGTTGCAGAAATTAAATTTTTTTCTACGCATTACCAAGATCAGTCTATGGAGAGACTAGCAACGAGAGAGAGGGGACTACATCTTCATACCCTTGAAGATCGCGATGCGGAAGCGTTACAAGAACACGGATGAAGGAGTCGTACTCGTAGCGATTCAGATCGCGGTTGATTCCGATCTAAGCGCCGAACAACGGCGCCTCCGTGTTCAATACACGTGCAACCCGGTGACGTCTCCCATGCCTTGATCCAGCAAGGAGAGAGGGAGAGGTTGGGGAAGACAACTCCAGCAGCAGCACGACGGCGTGGTGGTGTTGGAGCAGCGTGGTACTCCGGCAGGGCTTCGCCAAGCACCGCAGAAGGAGGAGGAGGTGTTGGAGAGGGGGAGGGCTGCGCCTTGGATGTGGTGCTGCTGCCCTCCCTCCACCCCTCTTTTTATAGGGCGAAGGGGGAAGGGGGCCGACCCCTCTAGATGAGATCTAGAGGGGGGGGGGGCAAGGGGAGGGGGCTTGCCTCCCAAGCCAAGGGGGGCGCCCCCTTTAGGGTTCCCCCCAACCCTAGGCGCATGGGCCCTAGGGGGAATGGCGCCCAACCCACTTAGGGGCTGGTCCCTTCCACATACAGCCCATAGGGCCCTCCGGGGCAGGTGGACCCTCCCGGTGGACCCCCCGAAACCCCTTCGGTGGTCCCGGTACAATACCGGCAAACCCCCGAATACTTCCGGTGACCGTATGATGACTTCCCATATATAAATCTTCACCTCCGGACCATTCTGGAACTCCTCGTGACGCCCGGGATCTTATCCGGGACTCCGAACAACATTCGGTAACCACATACAAACTTTCCCTATAACCCTAGCGTCATCGAACCTTAAGTGTGTAGACCCTACGGGTTCGGAAGGCATGTAGACATGACCGAGACACCTCTCCGGCCAATAACCAACAACGGGATCTGGATACCCATGTTGGCTCCCACATGCTCCACGATGATCTCATTGGATGAACCACGATGTCAGGGATTCAATCAATCCCGTACACAATTCCCTTTGTCTACCGGTATGATACTTGCCCGAGATTCGATCGTCGGTATCCCTATACCTTGTTCAATCTCGTTACTGGCAAGTCTCTTTACTCGTCCGTAACACATCATCCCGTGGTCAACTCCTTGATCACATTGAGCTCATTATGATGACGTCCTACTGAGTGGGCCCAGAGATACCTCTCCGTCACACGGAGTGACAAATCCCAGTCTCGATTCGTGCCAACCCAACAAACACTTTCGGAGATACCCGTAGTGCACCTTTATATCTACCCAGTTACGTTGTGACGTTTGGCACACCCAAAGCATTCCTACGGTATCCGGGAGTTGCACAATCTCATGGTCTAAGGAAATGATACTTGACATTAGAAAAGCTTTAGCAGACGAACTACACGATCTTGTGCTATGCTTAGGATTGGGTCTTGTCCATCACATCATTCTCCTAATGATGTGATCCCGTTATCAATGACATCTAATGTCCATGGTCAGGAAACCGTAACCATCTATTGATCAACGAGCTAGTCAACTAGAGGCTCACTAGGGACATGTTGTGGTCTATGTATTCACACATGTATTATGATTTCCGGATAACACAATTATATCATGAACAATAGACAATTATCATGAACAAGGAAATATAATAATAACTATTTTATTATTGCCTCTAGGGCATATTTCCAACAGTTTTCCCTAGTAGTGGCGGTTCCCAAGCGATAAAAGTAAAGGTTTTTGACTCTATTGGGAGTTTTTGTTTGATTATTTCATAGATGAACTCTTTTTCATGTTTGCAGTTTGGGACTGGGCAGCCCTATTACCACCCTTTTCTCGTGCGATGGCGAGTGAATAAACACTCGACCTGAGAATAACCCGCTTAGCATGGAAGATATCGACCACCTCCTGTTGTTCCATGAACGATCCAGGCACACAAAAAGGTTAATTTTTAGAAGTTTTTAGAGGTGCCACATGCAAATTTACTTAGGATGGCAGGGTAATACCGTATATAGGTAGGTATGGTGGACTCATCTAGAATAACTTTGGGTTCAAGGTTTTTGATGTACAAGCAGAATTCCCACTTAGTACAGGTGAAGGCTAGCAATTAGATTGAGAAGCGACCAGCTAGAGAGCAACAATGATCATAACCATGCATTCTGCATAAGAAACACTGGACACTAGCATGAGTAGGATATGAACACCATGAACATAAATATCATAGAGGCTATGTTGGTTTTGATTCAACTACATGCATGAACATGTGCCAAGTCAAGCCACTCGAACATTCAGAGGAGGATACCATATCATCATACTACATCACAATCATCCTAACGCTATGTTGATATCCAAGATGAATCATTATCAACTCCCAGCTACTTATACATGGCACGAGAAACTATAATCTC
The DNA here is from genome assembly GCF_002575655.3 of Aegilops tauschii subsp. strangulata. Classification (NCBI taxonomy): domain Eukaryota; kingdom Viridiplantae; phylum Streptophyta; class Magnoliopsida; order Poales; family Poaceae; genus Aegilops; species Aegilops tauschii. Next base: position 513,506,171 of record NC_053041.3, read on the forward strand.
TAATTGTCATTGCAAACATGTTTAATCATAATGGGCTGAAACACGGATACTAGGTTAAACATATTTACACAAACAGAACAAGTTGAGTTCATACCAGTTTCTCTCTACCACGGCCAGTTCATCGAATATCGTCATTATTGCCTTTCACTTGCACGACCGAACGATATGAAAATAATAATAGTGCAAGAGTGCCGTGGACTAAGCCGGAATCTGCAAAGCATTTTATTCAACAGGAGAAGACAAGGTAAAAGGTGCTCTTTATTAGTTCAACAGTTATTCATATGAGAGCCACTCAACATTTTCATCGTAGTCTTCTCCTCGGTACAACTCGAATAAACGGAAAAGAAATTTAGAGAAACACACTGAAATATTTTTGTAGTTTTTGGTTTTCTTGAACAAGCAAATAAAAAGCAAAAAGGAGAAAAACTATTTACACAGGAAAGCTCCCAACAAGCAAAAGAAGAACAAGGAAATGTTTTTGGATTTTCTTTTTAGTACTACTACTAAGCATGCATAGAAAGTAAATTACTACAACTAATTTTTTTGGTTTTTCTAAAGTTTTTCAAACAGACAAGAAGAAAGCAAGAAAATAAATCTAAGCATGGATGATACAATGGAAAAGTGTGAACACCGACAAATAGAATGCTATGTAACACTACAAAAAAAGAAACTTCCATGATGATACGTGTTTGTCACAGTAGGTCACGTTTTCTGTCATGCATGTACATCCATGACGATTTTATGACAGAATCAAGATATTCATACCTGTGCCGTCGTACAAGTGTTCCATGACATTACCAAAATTATCATCACGGAAGTGTTCACTTGCATGACGATAAATGCCGCGTCATGGAAGTGCTTTCGTCAAGGGTGACCGACACATGGCATCCACCGTAACGGGTCGCCGTTAAGCTATTGGGTCCCGTTTTGGATCCGATAACCCGCTAACAGCCACGACCAATGACAATTTTCCACGTGTAAAATTCTCATTGGCCGACAGAACCACGTGTCAGCTCCGCGTCGGCACAGGTGTCACTCATCCAATGGGCGAGATGCACCTATGATATGTTGACACGTGGACCGGCCCAAAAGTAGCCCATAAAGATTAAATGGGCTGGCCCAACTAAAGGGCCACGAGATTTCGCCGACCATAATGGGCTGGCCCAACTAAAGGCCCACGAGATTTCACCGACCATAATGGGCCGGCCCAGCTAAAGGCCCACGAGATTTCGCCAACCATAATGGGCCGGCCCAGCTACAGGCCCACAAGATTTTGAGGACACTAATGGGACGACCCGTTAATAGGTTGTCATGTTTTGGGCCAAATGCCCGCCCATAATTGATCCCGTCCATTAACAGCATGCCACGTTCCGGGCCCAATAAAGGCCCATATGAGATCCGGCCCGTTAAAAGCCTACCACGTTCTGGGCCAAATTACGGCCCAGATCAGATCCGGCCCTTTGAGAGGCTTTGGGCTAAATTATGGCCCAAATCAGATTCGGTCCGTCAACTGGACGCTATGCTTTTGGGCCCACTTACTAAAGGCCCATTTAGTAATTCGGCCTGATATTAGTTTCGGCCTGTTTAACATTTCGGCCCTATATTTATTTCGGCCTGTTAAAAGCCCGTCATATAGTTGGGCCTAACTACGGCCCGGTTTGCATCCGGCCTGCTCACAGCCGATAATTTGATTGGGCCAAACAAGGACCGAGACAATTTTGGCCTGTTAACGGCCCGTGATGTGATTGGCACAATCATGGGCCGGGGTCTATTTCGTCCTGCTGCCGGCCCGTGAGCTGTTCGGCACGTTTCAGGCCCAACCTACTTTTTAGCCTCCTAAAAGCCCACTGAGTTTTCTTGCGAAAAATAGGGTCGGCGGTTTACTCAGCCTATTAGAGGCCCAAATCTACTAGTGGGCCATTTTACATTTAGGCCTGTTAACGGACCGATTATGTAGTGATTTGCATGACGGCCCGATTATGTACCATAATTTTACGGTTTGGCCGGTTTACTACGAAGACAGGATATATATATATACAGTAAAATAACTGTAGCATCGTGAATAAGAAAAAACCTAGACTATACAATAAAGAAATTACAACATATTACATCCACTAGGCATCAAAGTTCGCCACTATGATAATAAAGCACAAGCAGACAGCAGATTACATACACTGTGCATCAAAGATCGCCAACAGTGCAAATAAACACGTCGACAAAATAATATACAAAACCAATAGTACAATAGAGTTCAAGAAAGGTTAGCCCTGCTCGGGAGCTGTAGCGCAAGCAGCTGAGCAAGCTGATGAAACTGCGCTTGTTTGACACTTATATCCTCCTCACTCTGAAAGATAAACAAGCAGACAGATGACAAGTTTTGCACATATAAGTATCAGTGTTGACAATTCATCACATTTCTTACTGACGAATAAAGTGACACAGTTTAGAATAGCATTAACACAATATGGTATTGTTCAGGTTAAGACATGGCAGGAAATGACATTGTGAAGGAGTTGGCAGCTTCACGACACCACTGGATTACAGATCAAGAACTCATAAGTATCAATGGTTAGTGTGCTGTCAATTTATCCCATTTCAGATTGGCAAATAAAGAGACGGTTTAAATAATAGTAGAATGATATGACACTGTTCATAGTTAAGACATTGCAGAATATGACATTGTGTTGTAGTGAGTAGGTTCACCACACCACTGGATTACGAATCCAGAACAGAAGCATACATGAAGTGCAAAAGAAGATCACTTGCTCTGTATAGTTTAATTTACATGGTATGAAGAAGGAACTTGGTTGTACAACTGAAAAACTTAAATTGAGAAGGACAAACTTTTGTTTATGAACTACATAATAAACTTTAAACATGCAATTTGATGCAAACACCAAAAATAAACAGCTGTTGTAGTCATGCCTAACCAAATATACACAACAAAGTTTGAAGGCTTGAGAAGGACAAACTTACATTATTGGTGAAGATAGGCTCTATAAAGCCCTTGTCCATGCTGATGGGGGGGGGGCAATTCAAGAAGTTTACCACAGAATCTTCTTCATAAGCATTGCCTTTATTCTACATTTTGTTAAGAGTAAATATAGATGTGATAATATAAGAAAAAATGGAGAATATTTAAGATAAGATGAAGAGTGATGCTACATGACCAAGTAGCTATAAATGTAAGTACAGCGATACAGGCAAAAGGTACAGCCAAGAGCAATGCAGAGCTAAACTTCTTCAGGACCATCGGTGTTATCCAACCTTATGGTAAGAGTAAATATAGATCTAATCGTAGAAAATGGAGGGCAAAGTAAAATAAGCTGCAAAGTGATGGTACATGAACAACTACCTGTCAATATAATTACACTGATAAAGGACATCAGGTACTTACAAGAACAATGCAGAGCTAAAAAAATTCATTGGCATTGGATATCTACACTAATGTAAGGGAAAATTGATTTTATACCCTTAGTTGGGTCACACTCGGCAGGTTTACCCCTAGTTTCCGAAAACCCTCGGTTTTGCCCAAGCCCGTTTGCTCCTCTTATGGTTTTGCCCTTCCGTCATGTTTCCATCCAGTTAGTGCCGTTTGACCGTGTGTTGACCGTCTATGGACTTTTCGTTGGACTTATTTGCCCCTGCTTCCTCACTCTCTCACTAGACACTTCCAAGTGGGACCCATCACTCAGAAAACATCCCTCTCTCTTCTCACTAACATGTGGGACCCACAATGGACCAAATATCTCTTAACGGACACTGACATGTTGTAAACATAATATTAATTTTGCATTAATTTTTTATGCAATAATTAACACCGCATAAACTAATTAAAACACCAGTAATTAACACAAATCAGTACTTAATGTCATATCATCTCGAATATAATTAATCATCAATCAATAATTGCCAGCTATACTAGCTAATTACATTGCGTCAAGTGTTAAAAATGTTGGGTCAATGATTGAAAAGACGCCGTCGGTAGGACGAGGATGAGCTCGCCGGAGCAAAAGGAATCGGCGCCGCAGCTCGCCGGAGCCAACGGAATCAGTACGGGAGCTCGCCGGAGCTCCCTAGATCCTCCTCGCCCGTGCGTCCCCATGACGGAAGCTTGGCCACCGCCGCTACAGTGTGGAAGGAGGCCCGGGGGAGGGTCAACGGGGCGCTTTGGATCTGGGCCAACGGGGGGCATCGGTGTTGGCTGGCCCACGTTGGCGTGGACGAGGCTCCACGCGAACGTCGGCGGCTAACGGATCGAGAGGTGGACTTCCATGGGCGGCGGCCATGGTGGTTTTGGTGCTGCTCCCTACTACTATTGAGGAAGAGAAAAGAGCATGGTGAGAGACAGAGTGAATCGAGAAAGAAAGGGAGAGGAAAGGAGGAGAGGAAGGAGCACGGGTAGGGCAGCACTCACGCTCGGCCTCGATGGGTCGGGGGCGGAGACGAGGTAGATCAGGGCCGAGACGAGGTGGATCTGGGGCGTGGAGACGAGGAGGATCGGGGTGATTGTCCTCCTACGGGCGCTCAAGCCCAAACCCGTTGGGATCGTTGGCTCCACCACCGACGGGACCGCCATTGGCCTCCCCCGCTAGCCATCGATGGGATCTGTGGCTCCACCGCCGACAGGACCGTTGTTGGCCTCCCCCGCTAGCCATCGACGGGATCTGTGGCTCCACCGCCGACGGGATTTGAGAGAGAGAGGGGAAGGGGATCTGATACTAGGGTTTGACCGACGAGATAGAAATAAAAGTTAACCTTGGATGGTTTTTGGAATGATGGGTCCCACTTGGCAGTGTCTCACTAGAGAGTGAAAAAGTAGGGGCAAAATGGTCCAACAAAAAGTCTACACACGGTCAAACGACACTAACTGGACGGAACCGTGACGGAAGGGCAAAACCATAAGAGGAGCAAACGGGCTTGGGCAAAACCGAGGGTTTTCGGAAACTAGGGGCAAAACTGCCGGGTGGGACTCAACTAAGGGCACATAATTAATTATCCCCTAATGTAGTAACCATTCATACAGATCAGATAATTTGGAGCGAACAATTGATAAGCAAGCTATCATGCATACTGCTGTCACATAATGAACCAGGTATGAATGCAAGTACAGTGATACAGGACAACAGGTACTAACAAGAGCAAAGCAGCGGACAGCATATTTGCGATATCCCGTCGTTCTTCTCAAACCGGAATTCTTCTTCAAGCCGATTTCTTGCAAAAAAGATCCGTAAGGCACATGCGAAAAAGTAGAAGTTCAAATTGTCATGTGATATCATAGACAGTACCTCATCCTGGGAACGAGACCAGTGCATAACAAGGTTTTTCCATTCAATGTCTTCTAAATTTAGCACATGAGACTTCACCAGAAGTTCGTTTATAGACTTGCCATCAAAGTGTGATTTCCTCAGGTAACACCGATACTGCTGCAATGCTTCCTTGAAAAGCGCAAGCAATCTTTGCTCGTCATGACTATCCAGATTGACCCTCGACTACTTACAACAATGTAATGTAAATCATTGATGTGTTCAATCAGCAGAAAACAGGAAAATAATCACCATGAATAATAGCACTTACACGTAAGTGGGACAGGAAGATGTGAAAATGGTGTATGTCTTCACTATAATCTTCCCATGATGGGAATATATGCACGTAGTCCCTAACAACATTGAAAGCATTGTCTTTAAAACTGGGAATAACTGGAATGGAGTTCCAGTCTGCAGGAATTGGCCGTCTCTGTAGTTGGGATAGGTCTTCGGCCGGTGGACTTGCTGTACTTTTTGCTGGAGTGGGATTTTCTATGGTATGGCTGGTGCTATGGCAACTGAAATTGGCATACCTTTAGCTGGAGTGCAGGTCCTGTGTGGTGGGGCTAGTGGTGTGGCCAGTGAAGTATGGGTACAGCCTGCTGGAGTCGGTCCTACATTTTGTGTCACTGGTTGTACAACCAATATAAGTGGGGTGCTGTCTGATTTGTCTGGCACCACCACGTTTTTCAAAGGACTTTGCCGGTGCTCCTTCAGGTTCGGCAATCACCCTCTTCCTTTTTGATGTCTGATGCACAAGAACAACATTTGAGTGGAAAAACATGGTATGATGACAGATGGAATATATATTGATAATGGATGGGCATGGCATCTTGACATATATGATGAGTAAACTAAGCACATGGCGGTGCAACAAAGTAGAAGAAATGCAAGACAACATATGCAAGATACGCGCAATCAATAAAACCTTGCCAAATTAGAATAGGCACCTTGATGGGTGAACAGGACAGGCCATCTGCCGTTGACTCCTCGAGGTTAGAATAGTCATTAGGATCATATTCTGAACAAGAATCTACAAGTGGGGAGCGTATGAGTCTCATTGGATCCAGAATGGCACTCAATGCATTGGTGCCAATTTTGTAAGTCGCTGCAGTGTTCCACAATATTCTTCTGATGCATGGATTCTGATATTTACTGTAATTACGTATAATATCTGAGAACCATGAAAACATAAATAGTAGTGAGATTATCTTTGTAATGCAGAGGATATTCTAATATAGGGGCGCCCCTGTAAACCCTTGTGTGTTATCACTGGATTCTGATGAGAGAGCTCATGTGTGCTATAATATGGTGCGTGCATTAATATAATCTGGCACAAGTACACAAAAAAATAGGTTCCAGAAGTAAGGATAGTTGGCAGATGATAGGTTCATAATATATTGTATAGAGAGTTTATTGCCAAACCATGATAACAAGAGCACACAACAACTTGGCAGATCGTAGTGTACATAAATGGGGTACACCATAACCACGATATATAAATCAGGAAAGTGGAACTGGCTGGAAAATACGGTGTTGTATTGCCGCTACTAATTGAAAGCCTATCGATTACAGGCCATCTCTATTAGCTGTTGACTGTAGATGTCCCTACTCCCCTTCCGGACAAGGAACATATTGTACGTACTAAATACAGAATAACAAAAGAGGAACGTGTTAAAGAACAGAAGAGGAAGCATATTCTTGAGGTTCCGCTGCATTGCATACAATGTTGGTTGCCCACTCATGATGAATCACAACGCCTAAAGAAATGCAATTCCATGCTGTCTCTCTATATGTGGCCACATGCATTTGGAAAATAAAGTGGGAGCATTACCGGGCCAATTAAATGTGTGTTTGTTAAGTAATATCAGTATCATATCACAATTCCTATTTGAAAAAGTAATCTTTGGACTTATGATTGGTGTGTTGTTTAGCTTCAAGAGTGGACTGCTAGTGCGACACATAGCAACTACACAAATCATAGTGTAGATATAACGGGAAAACCGTAAGCATCAGGAGTAAAATCATCAAAGTGGAACTTCCTGGAATATATGTGCTAGTATTGCCGGTACGGCTAGAAAGGCTTCGGATACCAGCTCTCTTCAACTGAAGGTGCGGTACTGTTAATATCAGTGTAAATCTCAAAGACGACACAACTCCCCGCATTTCCTTGCTAATCTTATAGGATTCAAGTGGGCAGGCCACTACAAATCCTATTCCTATGTTTACAAAATCCTACGAATCAAAGAGGCCCGAAGAGTTCAAAGTGTCCATCACAACCGACCGTATAGACCTCTACACTGCAAATGTCCCTGCTCATCTTCACTACAAGGAACATACTGTACTACCATCATACTCCCTCCATTCCAAAATATAAGTCTCTATAGAGATTTCCACTATGGATCACATACAAATGTATATAGATACATTTTAGAGTGTAGATTCACTCATTTTGCTCCATATGTAGTCCATGGTGGAATCTATACAAAGACTTGTATTTAGGAACGGAGAGAGTACTTATTAAAGAAGAACGGAAGAGGAACATGCCAAAGAAGAGCAAACAGATTTTGGATAATAAAATGTTCGTTGCGCAGTGCCCACACATGATGAACCAGAGCGCATTAAGAATGCAACACCCTGCTGTCTCTCTATATGTGGTCCACGTGCTTTTCGTATTTGAGCCAATTAAACGTTATCTGTTTTAGTAATATCAACATCATATCAGATTTGTATTTGAGCAACAAGTTTGGAATTATGAGTGGCACATTGCTTAGCTTGATGGATTCTGGAGCAGTGCTAAGCAGGTACGATGATGGTACTGAATATAAAGGCATGTCTGCATGCAAGTCATGTGACTTTTGTCATTTGGGCCAGTCGACCATTTCACGCGGTTGGATGAAGATCCTACATCTCCTAACCCTTCTTCTTCCTCGTCTCTGATTCTTCCCATACAGAACACTGCACGGGCCGCCGGCCGAACCACCGGCCCCCACCGCCTGTGTTCCTCCGCCACCCCCACCCCCACCCCCGCCCCCACCCGCGTCTAGTTTTCTTCGTTCGGCGAGGCCCCACCACTGCCCCCACAACCACCGTCCCCACCCGAGCCCCTTCCTTCGCACCGGCGAACTCTGGCGAGCTCTCAAAAATCGACTGACCCAATTTTGAAATTTAGTCTACTGTCATTTAACTAGTGTGGAATATAAAAGGGGAAAACCATAAGCATTGCGAGTATAGTGTTGAGCGTGCCATGGCGGATCTAAAGGTGCAAACCGGACAAAGGCAACTTCGCAACCAATGTTTGCTTTCAACTAGCAAGTAAGTGATGGACAAGAAATCAGAGTAAAGCAGTGGCGATCTACTTTCTTGCTGCGATAAATAAGTTAGTAGATACGAAAGAGTACCGCCTCTGGTGTAGCGCCATGTATGCATCTGCTAAGAATTTGATGGTGCTATGGTAGCGATGGCTGTCGGCGGCGTGGAAGCAGATCTAGGAGGGTAGACGGTGGCAGCGGGGCACGGTGGACGAGATGGTCGTAGGAGAGGCGTGATACGTCTCCGTCGTATCTATAATTTTTGATTGTTCCATGCCAATATTCTAGAACTTTCATATATACTTTTGGCAACTTTTAATACTATTTTTGGGACTAACATATTGATCCAGTGCCCAGTGCCAGTTCCTGTTTGTTGCATGTTTTATGTTTCACAGAAACCCCATATCAAACGGAATCCAAACAGAATAAAAAAGGACGGAGAATATTTTTGGAATATTTGGGAAATATGGGACGAAGAACCAACGCGAGACGGTGCCCGAGGTGGCCACGAGGCAGGGGGCGCGGCTGCCCCCCTGGGCGCGCCCCTGACCCTCATGGGCCCCTCGTAAGGCGGTTGCTGCTCTTCTTTGGCCACAAGAAAGCTAATTTTCGGAAAAAAATCTTGGCGAAGGTTTTAATCGAATCGGAGTTACGGATCTCCGGATATATAAGAAACGGCGAAAGGGCAGATTACCAGAACGCAGAAACAGAGAGAGACAGAGAGACATATCCAATCTCGGAGGGGCTCTCGCCCCTCCCACACCATGGAGACCATGGAGCAGAGGGGAAACCATTCTCCCATCTAGGGAGAAGGTCAAGGAAGAAGAAGAAGAAGGAGGGGGGGCTCTCTCCCCCTCGCTTTCGGTGGCGCCGGAACGCCGCCGGGGCCATCATCATCACTGCGATCTTCACCAAAACCTACGCCATCTTCACCATCATCTCCATCACCTTCCCCCTCTATCTACAGCGGTCCACTCTCCCGCAATCCGCTGTACCCTCTACTTGGACATAGTGCTTTATGCTTCATATTATTATCCAATGATGTGTTGCCATCCTATGATGTCTGAGTAGATTTTCGTTGTCCTATCAGTGGTTGATGAATTGCTATGATTGATTTAATTTGCTTGTGGTTATGTTGCTGTCCTTTGGTGCCCATCATATGAGCGCGCGTGTGGATCACACCATAGGGTTAGTTGTATGTTGATAGGACTATGTATTGGAGGGCAAGAGTGACAGAAGCTTCTACCTAGCATAGAAATTGATGCATACAGGATTGAAGGGGGACCAATATAACTTAATGCTATGGTTGGGTTTTACCTTAATGAACGTTAGTAATTGCGGATGCTTGCTAATAGTTCCAATCATAAGTGCATAGAATTCCAAGTCAGGGATGACATGCTAGCAGTGGCCTCTCCCACATAAAACTTGCTATCGGTCTAGTAAAGTAGTCAATTGCTTAGGGACAATTTCGCAACTCCTACCACCACTTTTCCACACTCGCTATACTAAGTTTATTGTGTCTTTATCTCAACATCCCCTAGTTTTTATTTACGTGCTCTTTATATTCTTGCAAACCTATCCAAAAACACCTACAAAGTACTTCTAGTTTCATACTTGTTCTAGGTAAAGCGAACGTTAAGCGTGCGTAGAGTTGTATCGGTGGTCGATAGAACTTGAGGGAATATTTGTTCTACCTTTAGCTCCTCGTTGGGTTCGACACTCTTACTTATCGAAAGAGGCTACAATTGATCCCCTATACTTGTGGGTTATCAAGACCTTTTTCTGGCGCCGTTGCCGGGGAGTCATAGCGTGGGGTGAATATTCTCGTGTGTGCTTGTTTGCTTTATCACTAAGTAATTTTTATTTGCTGTTCTTAGTTATTTTCTATCTTTAGTTATGGGTAGGAAACACAAAATACCAAAAAAAAGTTGTACCTACTACACCAATGGTTGAAGAACCACTCAAAATCTATCACACTCCTGAAGCTTTTTACTTGGATCATCTTCGATCCCTTTGTGCTCGTGCTGAAACCCCAACTAGCCTAGTTGAGGGCAAATCTTTAGATGAGCATGCTTGTTATGTGCGACACCGCATATCTGAAAAAGGGAAACTTTTACTGGATCAAATTCATCGTTTGCAATGCTATGCTTGGAATTTATGTGAAATATATGACTTTACTTGTTGTTCTGAAGACCCTAAGAAACACCTTCCCTACCAATGTTTGTTTAGTGATAATGGAATCGTATCTTCTTATGTTAAGGGTGTTTATAATTACTATGATGTTCAACAAATTAAAGAATTTGTTGCGTTTAAGGGTGCTTATGAAATTGCTTCTTTGATTGAAAAGTATGATGCTACTCTCTACAAATCTGAATTTTTTTCCATACTTGAATATTGTTATGATAATTATGCTTCTAATGCCTATGTTAAACCATATATTGAGGACTCCTCTGCTGTCCAAGAAGAGACTAATATTTGCAGGAGTCTACGGAAGAAGAAATTGATGAAACTGTGAGCTCATTGGATGAAAAAGATGATGAGGAGAGCGAAGAACAAAAGGAGGAAGAGCGGATTAGCTACCCGTGCCCACCTTCTAATGAGAGTAACTCTTCAACTCATACGTTGTTTAATTTCCCTTCGTGCTTACCGAAGGATGATTGCTATGATGAGTGTTATGATCCCGTTGATTCTCTTGAAATATCCCTTTTTGATGATGCTTGCTATGCTTCTGGCCAAGATGCCAATATGAATTATGCTTATGGAGATGAACTTGCTATAGTTCCTTATGTTAAACATGAAATTGTTGCTATTGCACCCACGCATGATAGTCCTATTATCTTTTTGAATTCTCCCGATTATACTATATCGAAGAAGTTTGCTCTTATTAAGGATTATATTGATGGGTTGCCTTTTACCGTTGCACATGATGATTTTGATAAATATAATATGCATGTGCTTGCTGCTCCTACTTGCAATTATTATGAGAGAGGAACTATATCTCCACCTCTCTATGTTTCCAACATGATAAAATTGCAAGAAACTGTTTATACTATGCATTGGCCTTTACTATATGTGCATGAATTGTTCTTTTATGACATGCCGATGCATAGGAAGAGAGTTAGACTTCGTCATTACTTGATATATGTTGCTTTGTGTTCACTACTAAATGCCAAATCATTGCTAATTAAATTGGCTTTGATATACCTTGGGATCCGGGTGGATCCATTACTTGAGGACTTTATGCCTAGCTTAATGGCAATAATGAAAGCGCTGTCAGGGAGACAACCCGGAAGTTTTAGAGATTCATTTATTTCTGTTGATTGCTTTCATATAGTTTAAAAACAAAAAAAATAAAGAGGGGAACCTAAAACTTTTTCAAAAAGAAAAGCGAAAGTGAGAAAGACGAGCATTGTTAAAGTGGGAGCTAGCCTTGAACTTTGTTTATGCTCACGGAAACTTTGTGAATCTTGATTACAGAACCTTTTCAACAAAAATAATTATCACCTTTTACAATTCCATTGTATTATAAAAATAATGTGCCAAGGTTTGCCTTTAGGATGTTTACAATGCTTGTTGGTTTGTGCGGTGCAGGACATAAACTTTGGCTGTAGTGCACAATTTTTATTTTTTTACTGGAACGTCAAAAGGTTCTGACTCTTTTTGCACTGTCTTTCTATACAAATTTTGTATTTTTCCTAATTTTGGCAGAATTTGTGAAGTACCAGAAGTATGGTTAATGTTCATATTGTTACAGACTGTTCTGTTTTAGACAGATTCTGTTTTTGATGCATAGTTTGCTTGTTTTGATGAAACTATCAATTTCTATCAGTGGATTAAGCCATGGAAAAGTTATATTACAGTAGATATAATTCAAAAACAAAATATGAATTGGTTTGCAACAGTACTTAGAGTAGTGATTTGCTTTATTATACTAACGGATCTTACCGAGTTTTCTGTTGAAGTTTTGTGTGGATGGAGTGTTCGATGATCGAGAAGGTCACGATGCGAGGAGAAGGAAGAGAGGCAAGAGCTTAAGCTTGGGGATGCCCAAGGCACCCCAAGTAAATATTCAAGGAGACTCAAGCATCTAAGCTTGGGGATGCCCCGGAAGGCATCCCCTCTTTCTTCAACAAGTATCGGTATGTTTTCAGATTCGTTTCGTTCATGCGATATGTGCAAATCTTGGAGCGTCTTTTGCATTTAGTTTTCACTTCTCTTTTATGCACCATGCTGGTAAGAGATAGTCCTTAGTTGATTTATACAATGCTCTTTGCACTTCACTTATATCTTTTGAGTATGGCTTTATAGAATGCTTCATGTGCTTCACTTATATCATTTGAAGTTTGGATTGCTTGTTTCTCTTCACATAGAAAATTGCCATTTGTAGAATGCTCTTTCGCTTCACTTATATTTGTTAGAGCGTGGGCATATCTTTTGTAGAAAGAATTAAACTCTCTTGCTTCACTTATATCTATTTAGAGAGATGACAGGAACTGGTCATTCACATGATTAGTCATAAAATCCTACATAAAACTTGTAGATCACTGAATATGATATGTTTGATTCCTTGCAATAGTTTTGCGATATAAAGATGGTGATATTAGAGTCATGCTAGTGGGTAGTTGTGGATTAGTAGAAATACTTGTGTTGAGGTTTGTGATTCCCGTAGCATGCACGTATGGTGAACCGTTATGTAACGAAGTTGGAGCATGATTTATTTATTGATTGTCTTCCTTATGAGTGTCGGTCAGGGACGAGCGATGGTCTTTTCCTACCAATCTATCCCCCTAGGCATGCGTAGTAGTACTTTGCTTCGAGGGCTAATAAACTTTTGCAATAAGTATATGAGTTCTTTATGACTAATGTGAGTCCATGGATTATACGCACTCTCACCCTTCCATCATTGCTAGCCTCTTCGGTACCGTGCATTGCCCTTTCTCACCTCGAGAGTTGGTGCAAACTTCGCCGGTGCATCCAAACCCCATGATACGATACGCTCTATCACACATAAGCCTCCTTATATCTTCCTCAAAACAGCCACCATACCTACCTATCATGGCATTTCCATAGCCATTCCGAGATATATTGCCATGCAACTTCCATCATCATCATATACATGACTTGAGCATTTATTGTCATATTGCTTTTCATGATCGTAAGATAGCTAGCATGATGTTTTCATGGCTTGTCCGTTTTTTGATGTCGTTGTTATGCTAGATCATTGCACATCCTGGTACACCGCCGGAGGCATTCATATAGAGTCATATCTTTGTTCTAGTATCGAGTTGTAATATTGAGTTGTAAGTAAATAAAAGTGTGATGATCATCATTATTAGAGCATTGCCCCCCCCCCCAAAGATAGAGGCCAATGAAGCCTAAATAAAAAAAGGGGGCCAAAGAAGCCCGCAAAAAAGAAAAAGAAAAAGGGGCAATGTTACTATCCTTTTACCACACTTGTGCTTCAAAGTAGCACCATGTTCTTCATATAGAGAGTCTCTTGAGTTATCACTTTCATATACTAGTGGGAATTTTCATTATAGAACTTGGCTTGTATATTCCAACGATGGGCTTCCTCCAATGCCCTAGGTCTTCATGCGCAAGCAAGTTGGATGCACACCCACTTAGTTTCAGTTTGAGCTTTCATATACTTATAGCTCTAGTGCATCCGTTGCATGGCGATCCCTACTCCTCACATTGACATCAATTGATGGGCATTTCCATAGCCCGTTGATTAGCCGCGTCGATGTGAGACTTTCTCCTTTTTTGTCTTCTCCACACAACCTCCACCATCATATTCCATTCCACCCATAGTGCTATTTCCATGGCTTGCGCTCATGTATTGCGTGAGGGTTGAAAAGGCTGAAGCACGTTAAAAAGTATGAACCAATTGCTCGGCTCGTCATCGGGGTTGTGCATGATTTGAATATTTTGTGTGGTGAAGATGGAGCATAGCCAGACTATATGATTTTGTAGGGATAACTTTCTTTGGCCATGTTATTTTGAAAAGACATGATTGCTTTATTAGTATGCTTGAAGTATTATTGTCTTAATGTCAAATGATAGACTATTGCTTTGAATCACTCGTGTCTTAATGTTCATGCCATGATTAGATTATGTGATCAAAATTATGCTAGGTAGCATTCCACATCAAAAATTATCCTTTTTATCATTTACCTACTCGAGGACGAGCAAGAATTAAGCTTGGGATGCTGATACGTCTCCATCGTATCTATAATTTTTGATTGTTCCATGCCAATATTCCACAACTTTCATATACTTTTGGCAACTTTTTATACTAGTTTTGGGACTAACATATTGATCCAGTGCCCAGTGCCAGTTCCTGTTTGTTGCATGTTTTATGTTTCACAGAAACCCCATATCAAACGGAATCCGAACAGAATAAAAACGGACGGAGAATATTTTTGGAATATTTGGGAAATATGGGAGGAAGAATCAACGCGAGACGATGCCCGAGGTGGCCACGAGGCAGGGGGCGCGCCCCTGATCCTCATGGGCCCCTCGTAAGGCGGTTGCTTCTCTTCTTTGGCCGCAAGAAAGCTAATTTTTGGAAAAAAAATCTTGGCGAAGGTTTCAATCCAATCGGAGTTACGGATCTTCGGATATATAAGAAACGGCGAAAGGGCAGATTACCAGAACGCAGAAACAGAGAGAGACAGAGAGACAGATCCAATCTCGGAGGGGCTCTCACCGCTCCCACGCCATGGAGACCATGGACTAGAGGGGAAACCCTTCTCCCATCTAGGGAGAAGGTCAAGGAAGAAGAAGGAGGAGGGGGGCTCTCTCCCCCTCGCTTTCGGTGGCGCCGGAACGCTGCCGGGGCCATCATCATCACCGTGATCTTCACCAATACCTACACCATCTTCACCAACATCTCCATCACCTTCCCCCCTCTATCTACAGCGGTCCACTCTCCCGCAACCCACTGTACCCTCTACTTGGACATGGTGCTTTATGCTTCATATTATTATCCAATGATGTGTTGCCATCCTATGATGTCTGAGTAGATTTTCGTTGTCCTATCGGTGGTTGATGAATTGCTATGATTGATTTAATTTGCTTGTGGTTATGTTGCTGTCCTTTGGTGCCCATCATATGAGCACGCGTGTGGATCACACCATAGGGTTAGTTGTATGCTGATAGGACTATGTATTGGAGGGCAAGAGTGACAGAAGCTTCTACCTAGCATAGAAATTGATGCATACGGGATTGAAGGGGGACCAATATAACTTAATGCTATGGTTGGGTTTTACCTTAATGAACGTTAGTAGTTGCGGATGCTTGCTAATAGTTCCAATCATAAGTGCATAGAATTCCAAGTCAGGGATGACATGCTAGCAGTGGCCTCTCCCACATAAAGCTTGCTATCGGTCTAGTAAAGTAGTCAATTTCTTAGGGACAATTTCGCAACTCCTACCACCACTTTTCCACACTCGCTATACTAAATTTATTGTGTATTTATCTAAAAAGCCCCTAGTTTTTATTTACTTGCTCTTTATATTCTTGCAAACCTGTCCAATAACACCTACAAAGTACTTCTAGTTTCATACTTGTTCTAGGTAAAGCGAACGTTAAGCGTGCGTAGAGTTGCATCGGTGGTCGATAGAACTTGAGGGAATATTTGTTCTACCTTTAGCTCCTCGTTGGGTTCGACACTCTTACTTATCGAAAGAGGCTACAATTGATCCCCTATACTTGTGGGTTATCAAGGCGCCGGCAAGGTGGACGACGGCAGGGATGAAGCGAGAGGACGGGATGCAAGGATCCTGGTCCGAAGCCGCGGATGAGAGAGGTCGGTCTCTTCTAATGGACGACGGCGTCGGGGTATCAGCTCCGGCATGGTGGAGGAGGACAGTGGTGGATGGGATGGCGGACGGAGGAGGCTGGGGTGGAGAGGCTGTTTTGGCTCCCACGGAGTATGTCAGAGTAAATAGCCACGGGTAGCCTAACCGACTGCCCCTGGCTCTTCAAAAAATTATCAGGCCATTTGGGCCTTCAAGCATTTCAAGCATTGGGCCGCCTTCCCCGGCCGGCTACCTCTGAAGCCGACTCTCAGAAGCGACCCAGCCTCAGCAACCTCCCCCCAAGATAACCACGGGCTGGCCGACTCCGGGAAGCCGGCCATAGAGGATGCCTACTCCCCAGAGCTGGCCATGAAGAACGCCGACTCCCCAGAGCCGGCCACGAAGAACGCCGACTCCAAGAAGCCGGCCAAGACCTTACCCACCAAAACTACACCCACATAACGGTGACAAGACGGGGTGTGGCCACAGTGCGGCCCACTACCCCCGAAGCCCGAGGCAGGCATGGCCACAGGACGCCGTACGGGTCAGCCATCTCCCGTCCGGCTCGGCACTGTAGCCATGCTGGCCTCAACGTCATCCACGACAGACGCCAGTACGGCCCACGGGCGGCGGGCCCCTTTAGCCAGAGAGAGGCGCGAAGGCTGCCCGGCCTCCCCCAGTCGGCCAAGGGCGTAGCCGGCTCCCAGAAGCCGGCTACCCCCTCCCTCGAAGCAAGTGCCACATTAAGGAGACAAGACGAGGGAAGGCTACAGTGAGAGCCCTCGAGGCGGCACACTGTAGCCACGCTTACCTCGACGAAGCCCTCGTCATCAGGGACAAGGCTACAGTAAGCAGCCGCCGACAAGACCCCTAGGCGGTGGGGCCGGCCTGTCGACCAAGAGGCCGGCAGCCGGCGGGACCCACCAGTCGGCGGGCCCCCAACGGCCGGCGGAGAAGCCGGCGAGCGCAGACACTGACGGCCGGGACCCGCGCCCAGCCGGATTACAATTGTACCCCCGGGGGTAGGCCTATATAAACCCCCCCGGGGCACCCATGCAAAGGGTTGGCTTCTTAGAGTTACACACACACCATAGAGAGAGGGAAGTAAGAGCTAGCCTTGCTCTTCTTCTCCCTTGAACCCAACAGCTCTAGGAGCATTTGTAGCTACTCTTTCCGATCTAGTGATCATGCGGAGACCCCGCAGAGCAGGACTAGGGGTGTTATCTCCTCGGAGAGCCCCGAACCTGGGTAAGATTCACCGGCGTGCATGTCTTCGCCTCATCCCATTTCCAGGCACCGGCGACGTCTTACTGGCACCCACCATATTAAGCCACCCGTTGGCATATGTGGCACCTACCACCCGACAGAGTACGAATGGGGAAATGGAGGGAGAGAGGAAGGGGGAACCATGTCTTCAGGGTGCGCTTGTCCCATATGTGAGGAAATTTACAAACTTAGGCCCCGTTTAAAATTTCCTACATCACATCAATATTAGTCGGTTGGGGATAGGACGCTAATCTTGCATACACCAAATATTTGTTGACGAGAGTTTGTTTTTGGCGCCCACCATGTATGAATCGGGGAGGGAGTCGATTTCGGCCGAGGAGACACTGTGTTTTGGCGTCCACCGTGTATAATTCGGGTGATAGGCAGTTATGTCACGTTGTAGTGAAATTACAAACCTACCCCTATCGAAACCTATAGAAATCAAGCCGATAAGCTTTGCGTGTCAGGATAGGCAGTAATTTCCATCTTGCAGATTTTGGTTTCGGGCGGTTACTGCGACTTTCCCCGCTTTGTTCAAATTTTTGCAGAGCAAGAGTGCACGTTTACCGTGCCAACACAATTCGAATCCAGTTTGTGTTCTATTTTTGTTCGGGCAGGATCCACTTGCGATTGGAATAAAATTCTATATACATCATTTTTATATATACTTTCAAAAGCACAACAAAGAATTCTGCTCCTTTATATGTATATAATATGATTTACAAATACAATGATCTCAAAATCATAAGGTTGAATTCAAAAAATTTTAAACCAAATTATGTTCTACTAAAATGTATGGATCAATCATATCTACATATTAAATAACATAGATGCGCGTGAATTCATATGAGTATGCATGTTTGACAGATCAATTTTGGTTCGAATATGAATTACATGTACCATCATCTTGAATTCAAATATTTCAATCCGTTTTATGTTGACTCCTTTCACGCCCATCTCTCTGGTATGCTCCTTCATGTAGCTATCATTCTCTTTTCTCCAGCTCACCCGCACGCTCACTTCATGTTTCTCGTATCTTTGCAAACACGGTCTCTCGACGTCTCCCTTGAGAAGTGTCACACTCTCCCTATCATTATACATTACACGGTTTCCATTTTCTCTCATGTCTCTACCTTTCTCTGGTATCACTAGGTACCTAAGCTTTCTTTTTCACCGCCACACACACAGTCTCACTCGTATTTCACATTGTCTTTCTCTCTATGGGGTTCTCTCACACACCCTATATGTCTCTAGATATGACTCATACCACTAAAATTACTCTCTCCTACAGACACAACATTTGTTGCGGTCTCCTTTCTGTCTCCATCCCATTTATAAACTGACATTATTCATTTGTTTACCGATCAGACAAACTCCCCCCCCACTCTCTCTCTCTCACACACACAACTCCTTCTTCCACTCCCCTTCCCGACTATCGTCTCTCTCTCTCTCTCTCTCTCTCTCTCTCACAAAACTCTCGCTTTTGCACCCCGACTCGTTTTTCTCTCACATCATTGATCGACTAGCCTCCAGATAGGTTTATACCCGCACACTCGTGCTTCCACTATCGCGTACATGTCTCTCTCGCGCTCCTTGTATCTATGTAGATTTTCCGTCCCTTCTTGAGACACGCCCTCTCGATCGTGCACACACACACGATCGCCTCATTTTAAGCTGATACCTCTCGCACACACACTCTTTGTGTCTTTGTCACACATGCACTCCGTCCTCCTCCTCTCTCCCTCTCTCTCACACACAACACACACACGCACATGGGCTTTTTGCAACAACAACCAAGATGCACATACGTTGCACGGAACATCAAGATGCATTTGTATGAGTAATTTATCTTGTGGGAGAAAAGGATGAACGAGGGAAGGACTTATTTGCAAATGTGGAGAGGGGTCTAGGTATCTTTTTGCAAAATTGCCATAGTTTCCTTCCTATTCGTCAGATATAAATCGGATGGCCTCTATTGCAGGATGGCAGGCACACCATCATCACCAACTCTGTTTTTATCTCTAATATATATATATATTATATTATATTATATACTCTTATAAAAAGCATAGTCGGTGATGATGGTGTGCCTGCCATCCTACAATATAGGCCGTCTGATCTATATCTAACAGATAGAAAGGAAACTATGGCAATTTACCCGCACTCCTCTCCACATTTGCAGATAAGGCCTTCCCTCGTTCATCCTTTTCTCTCACAAGATCTTGATGTTCCGTGCAATGCATGGGCATCTTGCTAGTAAGAATATGAATTAGAGATATACCACTTCTCGAATCTTGAAACCAACAACATTCCTCCCTTACCTCATCAAAACCGCCAAAGGAATATATTTTGAGTGAAACATAAGATATTTTTAGTGATACACGTATTTCAAAACTAGACTCTTTTTTCTATCAAATCGGTGAATATGTATTAATCTACTTTGATCGTGTGGCAACGCATTGGCACATTGCTAATAGTTATTACTACTGTATAATTTTTTGGACACCAGACAAGACGGTGGAGTACATATACAAAGAGAAGAGGCGCACGCACGCAGTCGGTCTCTCGCTATCTCGCACGCATGAGAGTTACGTAAAGGCACCGTTAATAAATAAACCCTAAAACCTTAGGTGCACAATTGTTGCATGCGCGAGTACCGGGTACGTGGTGGAGCGCACCTTTGTAGGAATAGTCAGCTCGCGTGGTAATTTGATCCGTAGGAGTTGATGGTCGGGACCATAGGTGAACGACCTGGAGGCGGTGGCTCGCGAGTTGCCACAGATCGAGTAGCCACGTTTAAAATATCATTTTTTAGCGGGGTAAGAGTTCCGATTTTCAAGGGCACGTTATACGTACTTAAGTAGTTTTTAGAACGATTGGTATGGAGCGAAAATGGAATTCATAACTACTACCTCCTTGTCGTATGGTTGTATGGGTTTATGTTGTGAGATGTTGAACCTGGTAGTTCTAGGGCAAATACTATGGTTTAGATGTTGGTTTTCAGTAATGAAAATCGGAAGGGGGAAACCCTTCTTTGATAAAAAAACTACTACCTCTGTCCTGGTTTACTAGTCCCCATCGTATTTTGGGTCAAAGTTTGTCCGTGAATTTTACTTGTAAAATGTGAATGGAAAACGAGATTTGGTTATACCCAAACAAAAAAGGACTGGAGGGAGTGATTGCTCTGACACGGGCGCAACCTCTCATAGCGCAGGCATTTAATCGGCGCGCCGGCCAAGAGGGCCTCACTCGCTGCAGGCCAGGCTAAACACGCCTCCTCGCCACATGCAGCCGGCTTCAGACTGCCCCGCCTACCTCCATTGAATCTGTGCGTGTGCCGGCAACACGTCCTTCCGCGAGCCAACTAGAATTTTCGAACACAACGTTGGCTGGCTCCTCTCGTCCGCTCGCTATTTAAACAAGGCCAGACGCCTGGCAAGAACCGCAGTACCGCACCACACCGCTGCTCCCCATATCCACCTTGCACCATTTTATCCACACTCTCCATAGCATCCGGTGAGCAGGAAGACGAGTTCTCTGGCATAAAAGCCGGCTGGGTGCCCCGACAAGCCAGGCAACTCGCTGCCCCACCTTCCTTCCCGCCCCAGGCCGTCAGTACGATGGGAGAGGCTGCAGGTGGGCAAGCGGAGGAGCAAGCCGCCGCTCCAAGCTGGCCCCTGGTGCATCAACTCGACGCTCCAAGCCTAATCGCAGAGGGGTGGCCAGTTGATGCACGCCGACACATGGGGGACCACGGCGTCCAGTGCACTGTGGTTGGCCGCGCTATCCGGCGCAAACGTTGGCGGAACCGCGGCATGCTGGCGGAGGTGGCCAACACGTTTGCGGCCATCGCCGACACCGAGGAATAGTAGACCACGAGAGCTGCCGCTGCTCTGAACCCACGAATGCTACGACCACCGCGTCGCCGGCATAGACACCTGGTGTGTTGCCCGGTTTGGCTCAAAACATCATGGACCCCAGCCGCGGCCGGCATTAGAAATTATACCTGCTTCTAGAAGTTATTCGCGATTAGTCAAAAAATGACCAAAATATAATTAATTACGCATGGTCTTGACTTGTTGTGCTCGCACTGGTAGTAGGAACTAGAGGTTTTTCTTTATTTATAACTCTCCTCACATTTTTTTGGCTTTGAAGTGAATCATGGTTGTGGACATTATCTATGAATGTGCAGATATCTGTGAACATGAGTTTGATGTGGAAGTTGAACTTGGAATGTTGGGCTTGCGTGTGAACTATACCATGTCCAATGCTTCGTTTGTTATTGTTTGGAAAGTAATTGCTGTTATTACATGACCCGGAAAAAATATTTTGTGCCACATCAGTAGATGCACGGACATCACAACAGGCATGCTGACTGGATAAACATTTGAACCTAGCTATTATGAAGGAAAATTCGTATTGACAATAGTTTTATATAGCAGGAGACGCCTAGCCTACTCTGCCTCTCATAACTTCTTTCCGGCTTCTTCCATCTCTTCTTTTGCTTGGGTGAAGAGAGCATCTGATTGCTCTTTTCGCTTCTTCAGGAACTCAGCTACATTCTCAAGGGCTGTTGCACGCTTTCTTTCAGCCTTTACTAGAGCCACGAGGACACGAACAGTTGACGACTCCACCTGGCTTGTGTGTAATCCAGCATCATCTGGGAATTTGCACCTTGTGTCTAATCCAGCATCATTAGGGAACTGACACCTTATGTGTAATCCAGCCTCATTTTGGAAACATGATCTCGAGGTTGACCATACTTCCCTCCTCGTAGGAACTGCATCCTGACATGAAGTTACTTCTTTTTTGGATCAATACGCAGACCAACCCAGATCCATTTAGTAGAAGCCAGATAAACAGGACTCGGAGAAGTGAATTCAAAAGGAAAAATATAAAAATAGACTACAAGGTGAGAACACCCACTTCCTACATCAAGCTAAAAACGAAAGTACTAGGACGATTAAGACTCTTCTTATTACACATCGAAGAACACGAGGCTAAGAGAAACAGGAAACTACAACATATACACATCGAAGAACACGAGGCTAAATGAAAGTAATTGAAAGGGTGTTACTTACCAAAGCTCGTTTTACAGGTTCTGTGCAGCTCCTCTTTAACTTGCCATGCTCCTTGAAGATGTCCCCAATATCCTGTGTTTGGTCTTCATTGCTCCTCTGCATGTTCGCACTCGTGGTTTTAAAATCTCAACATGGCAAGAAAAATATACTAGTAATACTCGCACATCTTGTGGGCAACATTAAAGCACTCGTCTGCCATGTTAGAGCATCTCCAACAGAAGCACAACGCGCGACGCTTTTAAAAAAGCATTTACAGCGCTGAGATCGAGAAGTAGAGATAGAGAGTAGAGACTAGAGAGTAGAGAGTAGAGACATAGATAGTTCTTAGCATAGATATAGCATAGACAGATAAAAAATAGATAGTTCAACTACTCCTCGTCGTCCGACTCCTCCTCGGTGATGTCCTCCTCCGACATCTCAATGTAGGCGTGAAGATACCGATCGTCGTCAGATTGCCAGGGCGAAGCTGCTCCTAGCCTCATGTTGAATTGAGCATCAGCTTTCCGCGTACGCTTGCCCTCATGATAGGCGGCTCGCTCCGCCCTCCTCTTCTCCCTCTCCGCCCTCCTTTGCGCGTAGAACTCGCGCTCGTTGATGATGACCTGCTGGAAGTGTTGGCGCCACAGTGCCATGGCTTCCTCGTCCATCTCGGCGATGCCGAAACGGTCCTCCCGCCTCCGGTGATCGCGATGATCCTCGTCGGTGATAAGCCGCGGTAGAGGCGCGAGCTCCTGCGCCCGCTCCCGCTCGGCACATTGGGGTAGTTCAATGTTCTATGAGGCCACTAGAGGCGCCACGCCGCCGCGTCGTACGCGCGGGCTGCCTCATTGGCGGTGTCGAAATTGCCGAGGCTGAGGCGCATCCCGTGGAACCAGATCTCAGCCGAGAAGCCGCCAGAGGGGCGCGCACGGACGCCGCGGTATCCCCAAGTTTCCTGGCGACGCGGCGGCATAATGGCGCAGCGGCGGCGAGGCGAGAAAGAGCGGGGAGAGAACGATGGCGAGGCGCAGAGCGGGGAGAGAGCAGTGGCAAGGCACAGAGCAGGGAGAGAGCGGTGGCAAGGCACAGAGCGGTGGGAGGGCGTTGGATTTTATAAAGCGCGCCGGACGCCGCGCGCCAAAACTAGCGCGCGCCCGGCCGCTTTTTCCCGCGCGCGCGATCCTTTCCCGACGTCCCTGCTATCTCTACTCTCTTCTCTATTGTTATATTTATTTAATATTTAATATTTATCTCTACTCTCTTCTCTACTGTTATATTTATTTTATATTTAATATTTTTCTCTACTACTCTACTCTCTACTCTTTTTTTTCTACTTTCTTGTCTTTTCTCTACTCTCTACTCTTATAAAAAAACCGAGTTGATGGTGATGGTGTGCCTGCCATCCTGCAATATAGACCGTCCGATCTATATCTGACGGATAGAATGCACACTATGACAATTTTGCAAAGAGATACCCGCACCCCTCTCCAGATTTGCAGATAAGGCCTTCCCTCGTTCATCCTTTTCTCCTACAAGATAAACTACTCATACAAATGCCTCTTGATGTTCCGTGCAACGCATGGGCATCTTGCTAGTTCTTTAAAACTTTCCATCATTTGCCACACTACGGTCCACAGATGAAGAACCTACCCAAGCAGAGCGCGATACAGGAGCGACGCACAATTACAAGCTGATATTCTGTTGGACAATGGACGCTATAACCAATTACTTTTACGGGAATAATAGCAACCAGGAAATTTGAAGGGTAGGTATGAACAAAATTGGAACTGCACATGTACTGCTAAGTGATTCAATACACACATTACCAATCGAGGAAGAGAACGATGGTCGCGGCGGCCTCTGTGCGTCATGGTCGGCAACAGGAGTCAGTTCATTGTCCACGACAGTGGTGCTTCTACGCTTGGCGTCGGCTTCCAGGAAGCAGATCCGAGACCATGGAAGACGGTGCCGGGGAAGAGGCTCCGTGTATGACGACGACGATGGACCAGCTCCAGTGTGGCATACGAGGTCGTCGATGAGGCAGATGCGCTGCGGTAGACGAGTGCGCCGATGGAGAAGGGGAGGAGCATGAAGGCTGCGGTGCCGTGGAGAAGTCTATTTTGGTGTGGGGATAGAAAATGGGGAGTATTCAGGTGTACTACTCTGGGTGCTGGGGTGGGGTTGGCTGGGTAGGGTGAACCTGAAGTTACGAAAACATGCCCCTACCAAGCGTAATCCGTAGACCTGTTTCGAAAGGTTGTGATGGTAACTTCGCACTGCTCGAATCAGGGTCGCGGGAGATTTTTCCGCCGACCTCAAAATTTTGTGACACTGAACTCCCCGTGTGGCGTGCTGGGTGATTGGGCTAAGCAACTAGCGAGTAGTACTAGTAACTACTAGTACTCCCTCCAATTTTATTAACACTGCATATTAGGTTTGACCGAAGTCAAACTTCCTAAAGTTTGACCAAGTTTATAGAAAAACATAAACATTTACCATAACAAATATGTATGATGTGAAAGTACATTCAATAATGAATCTAATGGTATTTATTTGTTATTGTATATACTAATAATTTTTGTTATAAACTTTCTGAGAGTATACAAAACTTGACTTTGACCAATGCTAATATGCAGACTTAAATAAAAATGGAGGGAGTACACATTTGTTTTCTTAGTTTGTAGTGAATTAATCATTTGTTGTAATTGTGAAATAAATATATTAGGCTGCTGACTTCGAATTTAATGGTCTGTACAATTCAATAGTTACAGTCATTGTTGAATTCCAAGATGTATACGAGGTCTATAGTACTTCACTATATGGTCAAACTCACATAATCCCAATCAAAATGAGAATCTAAATGCATTTCATAGTTATTACTTTGTAGGATGCAACAAAACCAACCATAACTCTATATCATCCATTATAAAAGCAACATTTTGAACACATCCCAATGTGTGAATGAAACGTGTAGAGAGAGCTTGCGAAGATGGAGCAGATAGGGCGGTAAAGATTGTGTGTATGTGGATAAGACAGTAGGAGACAAACCTAACGAGAGAGAGAGAGAGAGAGAGAGAGAGAGAGAGAGAGAGAGAGAGAGAGAAAGAGAGAGGAAGAAGTTAGGTCTGTGAGATAGATGGAGACATGTAATATACGTGAGATGTGTGTGCATCCGGATTCTGTAGACGTGGAAGGAGAAGAGACAACAGGTTTGATGAGAGAACTGGAAAAACATGGGCGAGAGGGGAAGGATCTCGTCGGTTGAGGGATTGATAATTTTGTGCGGGAGAGAGAGGGATTGGTAATTTTGTGCGGGAGAGAGAGGGTGGAGGAGTCAGTCACTCGTCGTCACATCATCCTGCTTCCACATGGCCCCGCATTCTCTAGTGCAGTGTGGTCGCCGTCTTCGATCTCCTCGATGCCCTCTTTGAAGGTTGAGGTGTTGTGCATGCTGAGGTGCAGAGAAGCAAAAGCGAGAGTGGTCGCGATATAGCCTTGGATGAGGATGAATTGTGTGCTCGGGGGAGGGGGTGTGTGTGTGTGTGTGGGTGTGTGTCAGGTATTGAGAGAAATCAAACCTATGGAGAGAAATGTGTGTGTATGTGATGGCAAGCTACATGCTAAATAGGGTTTTCACGAAGAGATTGTGCTTGCGAGATAGAGAGCGATGTGCGGGCCTTGAGGTGGGCAGGGGCCGGGTGAGGGTGTCAGAATGTGTGCGTTGATGCATGTGTTACATGCGATCATGCGAGGGACGGACGAATCGAGAAAGATGGTTGTTGTGTTACGGATGCTCCTCTCTCTCTCTCTCTCACACACACACACACAAGTATAAATAGAAGACCGTTCTCTCATGTATACACAACGTATCAGCATCTGTCTATGTATCACTCATGCATGATCATTTGCACATTCACACCTCTCTATGTCTCTATCACACGCACACCATCTCCACATTGCCCTTCCGCCACAACACACATATGGACACATACACATGTTCTCTCTCAGTCACACACACAAAATCAGCATTTAAAAAACTAGGGCACACCTAAAACATCCAAATCCAAATAAACACAAACTAGAGCTAAATTCAAATATATGGAAATATTGTAGCGTCAAGAACTTTTCCAGGAAAAAAAAGTTGAGTAATATTCAGGGATTGTTTTCACACACACAAAAAGGTTCGGTGGGTGTCCTTCGAGCGCGACATGGTGACGCACCGTTCGATCGACCGCGCGGCCGCGGTTCACACACTTGCACAGGATTCCGTATCGTGGCTGCGGTAACTAATATAAGTGCTGCCTCAGTCTAATGTTTACGTGTACTAGTACGGTTTTCTTTTAAGTTTGACCAACCCTATATAAAACTAACCTAAGCTCCCATACGCGCACCCATCAATATGCCGCCACCGCCGTTGCGCATGTCGGCGCCCGCCTGCTCCGGCCAACCATTTCTCTCCCATCAGCACCGTGTCGCCGCCATCCCTGTACCATGAAGCCGAAGGCTCGCCCGCTAACGTCGTCTGCAGTCCCTCCTTGCGATGCCAAGCATATGAGCAGCTGGTGGAGCCGCATCTATGCACGCAACGTACGAAGAGGAGGACGAGCGCGTGCTCCAGCACGCCGGCGAGGAGGAACTAGCGTGTCATTTTCGTCTCCGCCCGCGCGGAGGAGGCGCGCATGGTGGCTGTCGCGGCGGAAGCCAGTCGCGCCCGCGCCGAGCCTGCAAACCGGGTGCGGACATGGAATCTACCTTCGAGACCTTGAATGCCACGTGGATCCTGCAATCTGATGGAGCAATTTGGGTCAGTCGACTCTTGTGAGCCGTTGGATGCAACAGGATGGCTAGAAGGGCTTCTTCAACCACCGAAATTGATGCACTGTTCATCTTCTCAGCCCGACACATGCTTAATCGCCTGCCACTGCCGCCCCGCCCTCCCCTAAACCGCCTGCCACCGCCACGCTCCCCCACCCCCACCATCCGTTTAACCCCGGGCACGATCCAATTTTTCTGGCTAACTGCATTCCACACCCAACACTCATAAGATAGATCATGGTCACCCTGCCACCCTAATCTAGATACTGGGGTAGCTTCTCTGTCGTCTTCTTCCTTCACTCCATCAAACTTCTTTCACAAATCGACTGACCCAAATTATACTACTAGTACGAATGTATTAAGTACATTAGGAACACGAAGATACGAGCAGTAGTACCAACTGCAAGAAAAAACAGTAGTAAGACATAGTACTAGTACTACTGTACGTACTAAAGAGTTCAAATAACGATAAAGACCATAAACATAGTTCTGCTGGGGGCTCAGCACAACACACCCCTAAAATAAAACTAAGCAACTAGTCCGTTTGACACTGTAGTAGAACCAGCATGAGCGACGGCACTGCCACCTTACTCGGAGTCCGAGTCCACGTCCTCAACTTCGTCCTCGTCCCTCTTCCTCTTCCTCATCGCTGCCGCTTATTTGCTTGAACCGGACACTGGGCTCTGCTTCTTCAGCCAACCCTTGTAGATATTGAAACAAAGGTAGGCATCCATTGCTGCATACATGATGTAATCTTCATCTATTGTCTTCGAATCCCATGCATGATGAAACTCGTAATGAGGTTTCTTCAGTTTAGCGTACGAAGGATCAATCATGGCTGCTGCCAGGGTCAACATTGAAGGCTGAGAGGAGGACACGAGGCTTGCCTTCTAGAGATCGAAGAGCTGGACTACAACGAGGCCTATCCGACCCAAAACATCCCTGTCGTTCCTAAAGTCTGCAGTAACGAATTTCACTCTTTCGTCCTTGAGGAAGTTCTTAAAATCCTGGCACTCAACGTCGGCATGGCATATGTGGTAGACAAAGCACACGTTATGTGCGCAAACCTGGATCACGGTGGGCTTCTTCTTCTCTACCAACTTTAGAATCTTCTCGCTTTCCAGGACTGTGGTGTACTCAACATCTAGCCCAGTGACCCACTCATCCTTTGAGTTTTCGAACATGCTTCTGAAGCAAGCAAGGCATCCTTTCACCGTCGCGGATCCACGGGTGTAGATGACGATGAACTCATCGCCGGTGATGGCTCTAACCTGGTACTCAGCGGCGACCATGGAGATTTGGGAGGCCATGGATTTTGGAGGAGGGTTAGGAGAAGTTGAAGTGGTGTAATGTGAAAGGACGGGGCGACTGGGAGCGAACTATTGTAAGGTAGAAGACGGGGACGAGTAGGGCGTGCGAACGGCGTGGGGTTGTTGGCTTGCCCGATGGACTAACGGTTGCAAGCCCCCAAAGAATTCTCGAGTACTATGTGGGTCCCACTAGATGTCATGTCTACTAGAATCATATCGTAGGCCTGACGGTATAGCTTCTGCTTGTTCGCACGCCATGCCGGCGCGTGGATGTAACTTCACTTAATTCCCTCAACCGTCATGCCTCCCATGACCTTCGCCTCCCTCGCGCGGTCGCGCCCTTTGAGACTTTGACCGGCAATAAGTGAGCGATTTTTTTGCCTACTCCGCATGCTTGATACTCCCTCTGGTCCTTTTTACTTCCGTCAACCGTTTACAAAATTTTTGACCAAATTTATACTAAAAATATCAATATCTACAATACTGATTATAATGAGTATAAAAACTATGTTTTATAATGAGTATAAAAATATTGATTTGACATTGTGAATGTTGATGTACATTTTTCTATAAGTTTGGTCAAAGTAGAGGTACATTGACTTCAGACAAAACTTAAATGCACAATGCAGACTAGTTCCTCCGTCCACGTGCGTGCCATGTCCTATCTAGTCATCACAACAAGGTTAACTATTAGAGTACCACTACCTCCCTTCTAGTTTAAAGGGCTCGATTCAAAATTTTCATCTACTCTTACCAAGATAGAGGCGGTGGAATAGTTTTTGTAGTGGTTTCTAGAGTCTGGACTCCATCTTCAGGAACCTTCGCCGCCGCCGGTAAGAATGCAAGGAGATGAACCAAAAGGAAATGAGGCTGGAATGAGTAGTTTCGTATTTTATACAGTGACAGGGGTGGGTAAATATCTGCTATACAGTACCTCTGAGGCCATGTCTCTATGCACACACATCTTAGCCGTTGGTTCCAAGTAGATCGAACGACTCACGTTGTCCAGAGGCAGACATACCATCACCACCAACTAAGATTTTTATAGGAGTGGTCATGCATGCATGTGGTGTAATTAATGCATCGGTTTACACAATTTTTTGAGAAAAATGAGAGTACTAATTAAGTACTTGTCGGGTGGTAGGTGCGACATATGCCAACGGGTGGCTTATCATTGTGGGAGCTAGTAAAACATCGCCGGTGCCTGGAAACGGGATGAGGCGAAGACATGCACGCCGGCGGATCTTACCCAGGTTCGGGGCTCTCCATGGAGATAACACCCCTAGTCCTGCTCTGCGGGGTCTCCGAATGATCACTAGATCAATACAAGTAGCTACAAGCGCTCCTTGAGCTGTTTGGCTAGAGGAAGAAGAAGAGCGAGGCTAGCTCTCCTTTTCTCTCTAGGTGGTGTGTGGAATTCTATCAGATCAACCGTTTGCATGGATGTCCCGGGGGTTTATATAGGCCTACCCCCAGGGGTACAATGGTAATCCGTCTGGGCGCGGGTCCCAGGCATCAGTGTCTATGCTCGCCGGCTTCTCCGCCGGTCATTGGGGCCCGCCGACTGCCGGCCTCTTGGCCGGCAGGCCGGCCCCACTGCTTGGGGGCTTTGTCGGCGGTTGGTTACTGTTGCCTCGCCTCTGATGACGAGGGCTTTGTCGAGGTAAGCGTGGCTACAGTGTCGCCGCCTTGCGAGCTCTCACTGTAGCCTTACCTCGTCTTGTCTCCTTAATGAGGCACATGCTTCGAGGGAGGGAGGTAGCCGGCTATTGGGAGCCGGCCACACCCCTGGCCGATTAGAGGAGGCCGGGCCGCCTTTGGGTGTCTCTCTGGAAAAAGGGGCCCGCCGCCTACGGGGCGTACTGGCGCCTGTCGTGGGTGACATCGAGGCCAACATGGCTACAGTGTCGCGTCGGACGGGGGATGGCTGGCCCGTACGGCGCCCTGTGGCCATGCCTATTCCGGGATTCGGGGGTAGTGGGCTCTACTGCGGCCACGCCCCATCATATCGCCGTTATGCGGGTACAGTCTTAGTGGGTGCAGTCTTGGCCGGCTTCTGGGAGCCGGCTTTCTTCATGGCCGGCTTCTGGGAGTCGGCTTTCTTCATGGCCGGCTTTTGGGAGTCGGCTATCTCGTATCTTTCTTGGGGGAGGTTTCTGAGGCTGGGTCGCCTTCTGGGAGTCAACCCTGGGGATAGCCGGCCAGGGGAAGGCGGCCCTATGCTTTGTATGCTTGAAGGCTTGAATGGCCTGATAATTTTTCGAAGAGCCAGGGGGAGTCGGTTAGGCTACCCGTGGCCATTTACTCCGACAGTAGTCCCCGAAGCTGGTTGGGCTTCGAGGCTGAGAGGAGGTCTAGAAGCTCGGTCAGCTTCTTATCTTGACGAGTCAGCAGCTGGGAGCCGGCTTCGGTTGGGCGCGCCGTCTTAGCGAAAATTTTAAAGTTGGAAGGCGGGAATCTGTTGGCGCGTGCGCCGGGCTGCGGGCCGGCCGCTCGCCGCCTGCGAACCACGTGGCGTCCCTTGGCTGAAAAGAGCCTGCCAACCCACGCGCGCGACAAGACGTCGCCGCAGGCCGAGGGCCCACCACTCCTACGCCTAGGCCCAGGCGCGGATCGTTTGCGGCCCAAAGCTGTCCGCACGTCTTCCGGCGGCGGTTTCCGCACGCCGTTAGGGTGCAATAATCGCGGGACGTGGGGGAGTGGGCGCTGTTAATCCCACGTTCCTCCCCACGCCTCGCCTCCTCGGCTTCGCCGCACGAGGCTATAAGTAGGGGGAGGAGGGGAAGCGGCAGACGCTCGCACGCTCCTCTCCTCTCCACCATCTTCTTCCTCCTGCTTTCCCTCGCAGCAGCGACTCGCCGCCGCGCCGTCCCACCAATCTTCACTCCGCCCCGCAGCTTTGCAGCCGCAGGGCCATGCTTTCTCCGCCGCCGCACTCTTCCTCGTCAGCCTCTCGCCACCATGGAGTACGGCGGGGACTGGGACGGCTCCAACGTCCATATGGACCACATCAAGTTCCTCCGCAAGACGCGGCGGTTGCCCGACGCGGACCAGGTGCGGGTCTGTCTTGCGCTTGCGAAGGAGATCACGCCGGCTCGCACTTCCTGTGCGGCATCGGTTTGTCGGCGAGCGCTTTCTTCCGCTCCTTCCTCGACTTCTATCAACTCCAGCCGCACCACCTCACTCCGAACACGGTGGTGCTGCTGTCCGCCTTCGTCACCTTGTGCGAAGGCTTTCTTGGCGTTCTCCCCACCCTCGAGCTGTGGGGGGAGTTCTTCCAATCTAAGCTGGGCACCCGCATGCAGGGCGTACCGGCCCAGAGCGGCGCCTTCATCGCGATGCGGAGGCCGGCGGCCGACAACCCCTTCCCCGTCATCACGTTAATCCAGTCGGTGAAGCTCTGGCCGAAGTCATGTTTCTACGTGAAGAACGTCACCCCGCAAGGTGACTACATCAACTTGCCGGCTTTCGTAGCCGGCCCGCCAGCTGGGAGGCGGCCCCAGTGGTCCTATCGGGACGTGACGCTGTCGCAGGCTGGAGCCGCGGCCGTCGCCCGACTGCGGGTGATGATCCAGTCGGAGGGCCTGACAGGGTCCGACTTGCTGGCCGCCTTCGTCGCGCGCCAGGTGCTTCCGCTTCAGAGCCGCCCTCACCTGATCTGTCATATGAGCGGCCAACTCGATCCGAGTCGGATGTGCACCAAGGACATGCCGCACGACGAGGTGTCCCATATGGTGAATTACCTTGCGAACTGCAAGCTCTCCGCAGAGTGGCGGTTTGGCAAGGAGCCATATTCCCGTGCACATCCTCCGCCCATGGTATGTTCTCCTTTTCCCTT
Organism: Aegilops tauschii subsp. strangulata; assembly: GCF_002575655.3. Classification (NCBI taxonomy): domain Eukaryota; kingdom Viridiplantae; phylum Streptophyta; class Magnoliopsida; order Poales; family Poaceae; genus Aegilops; species Aegilops tauschii. The sequence goes on from NC_053041.3 coordinate 513,538,879, forward strand.
TCTTCTCAGTTTTGTCGCCGAGTTCCTTTTGGCCGACTCTGACCAGTCGGCACGGCTTGGAAGAGCCCTCTCATTCGACCTGCAGCCGGGTTGGAGGCGGAGCGCCGATTCCTCCCCAACCGGGCGGAGCATGACCTGGAGGACCACGACTTGGGGGCGGCCGCCAGGGATGAAAACACCGAGGCGGGTGGTGGCGAAGCAGGCGGCTCCGGGCTTGGAGCCAGTTTCGACGACTGGCCGGATAAAACGAGGCGGAAATCATCCCACGCTGCCAGCCGGCGTCCGGTCACGGCGCGGGTTCCTCCGCCGCGCCGCCTGCTCGGGGCGGCGGGCAGAAGCGCCGTGCCGCGTCGGGCTTGTTCGGCAGCCGGCCGAAGAAGCCCAAGGGCGGGGCGGCGGCGACCAGGCAGGATGAGGCGGCCGTGAAGGCGGCCCGCTTCCGCAAGGTGGTGAAGCAGCCGCAGATGGTGTCGGCGTAAGTGTATATTCCTTTGTACATTCTTTCTTCTTTTCTTGGTGATTTCTGAATCCTTGCCTTTTCTCAAAAATCAGGGCTCCGCTTTCGCTTGAGCGGGTTGCTGCCGCCTCCATCGTTGGATCGCCGGGAGGATCCGGGAGCACCCGCCGCGTGGACCCCCGCGCCGAGCTTCAGGCGGTGACAGAGCGAAACGCGCGGGAGGTGCGAGAGGAGCGGGAGGCGGAGGAGGTGAGGGCGGCTGTCGCCAAGGCGGCACAGGAGGAGGAGGCGGCGAAGGCGCGCGCCAACGCAGCGGCCAAGGCCCAAGCGGAGGCTGCGGCCGCGGCAACAGCGGAGGGGGCCTTGCTCGTCACCCGTCTGCGTGTCGCGGCGCCCGAGGTCCCGGAGCCCCCGCCGGAGGAAGCCGGCGGCGACCAGCCGGGATTGGAGAGGGAGGACGATGTCGTCATCCCGGAGAGGGAGGCGGCACCGGCCCCGCCGATTGGGGCGGCTCAAGGCAGCCGGCCTAACGTGCCGCCTGCGCAATCGGCCGGGGGCGAGCCGGCCGCGAGGGCGGACCTGGTGGTCCAGTCGCCATCGCGCCAGCGTGCGGGGAAGGCCGCATCGGACCCGTAGAAGGCCGCGAGCTCCGGCTCGTCGGCCCGGGACGTGGAGGCGGCTAACGCCAGCTCGGGGTGGACGCTGGGTGGAGGGACGGCCGTGGTGAACGTGGCGGCGCAGGAAGTCCGGAACCGGCTTCAGTCCCAGACTACGGTGCTGAGGAAATACAATGACGAGTTCCTTGCGGCGCGAGCGGCCATTCGGGTTAGTCTTCCTATTTTTGCTTTTTTGATCTTGGTTTCTTCCGTGGGGGCGCGTCAGCACTCCCACTGGGTGTAGTCCTCGAGTTCCGAGTCGGCTGCTGAGCAGGCGGCTTGGAACTTCTTAGCGGGCTTTGTTTTGCTATCTTGTTCTTATTCGCTTCTCTGCCTGACTTGCAGGACTACCACAACCTCCGCATGGCTGCCTTCAACTCCCAGGCTCGGGAGCTGACCCAGAAGAATGCTGACTTATCTGAGAGCCGGGGTAAGTGCTTCCTCTTTTATCTCATGTGGGGGCGCGTCAGTGCACCCACTGGGTGTAGTCCCCGAGATTCGGGCCGACTGCTGAGCAGTCGGGTCGGATCTTCCTTGACGACTTCTTCCTTATTGCTTCTTTCTTTTCTGCCATCCCTGCAGCGGCCAACGCCAGTCTGAGGGAGCAGCTGGGTGGGGCTCAGGCCGCCCTCCGTGCTAAGGAGGCCGAGTTTGACGCCTTGGCCCAGGAGCGTGACCGCCTGGCCAAGAGGTTGGCCGACCAGGAGAACAGCCACAAGGTGGCCCTGAAGGCGGTGCAGGACAGCAAGGCCGCCCTCCAAGCTGAATATGAGACAGAGGCGACCAGCTGGGCCGAAGCGAGGCAGTCGCTGATCAACGGCTACGGCCAGATCAAAGACTTGGTTGATGGTAGGCCGCCCTGTTCTTCGTCCTCGCTTGCCACTTGCCGTTTGGCTCATTTTCTGACTTGGTGTTTTTCTTGTCTTTCCCTTTCTTTCTTGCGCAGAGTACTTCCCTGGCTACTCTACTGCCGCCAACCGGGTCGTCGAGGCCCACCGCGAGGCACGAAGGCGGGCTGGCGCTGAGATCGCGCCGAACGCTCGCCGGTCGCTGGAGGAGTAGCTCTTGGCGATTCAAGCCCGCCTCCAGCCGGCTCACCGTATGCTCCGCCGGCTTCAGCGTGTTGGGGCGCAGGTGTTGGCCGCTCTCTGGCCTGGTGAGGTGATTCCCCACACCCCAGTCAAACTACCGACTGGCTGGAGGTGGCGGTCGGCCGCTTCGAGGCCTGGAAGGCTTCTGCGGCTCGCTCCGGCGCCAGGCGGGCGCTGGAGTTCGCCAAGGCCTGGTATCCTGAGCTGAGTCTGGACCAGCTGGCCACCTGGCGGCAGGAGGCCGACACGGAGCTGGAGCCGGCGTGGCCGGCTATCATCCAGCGGGCTTCGGCGATTGCCGACTACACCGACACCAGCGCCTTCGCTCCTGAGGTGGACGACAATGGTGTTGCCCAACCGGAGGAGTGGTTCGGGTTGAACCCGGCAGATGGCGAGGACTCGGCAGAGGAGATCGACTCTAGTGATGAGGGCGAGGAGGAGGAGGAGGAGGGTGAAGACGCCGCGCCAGATGGTGGAGCGGCCGGTCAGCCTCAGCTTGACCGTGCCTCCAGCAACAAGGCATGCGCGGGTGCACCGCCTGCAGCCGGCGATGATCAAGCCGAGACCCGCCAGTCGGCCACTCCTCCAGTCGGCGGCGCCGTCTCCACCGACCAGCCCGGCTCCCCTGCTGCGCCCTTAGTCTAGTCTGCTGCCTCTACTTTCCTGTTTTACCACTCTTGAACAGTATTTTGTTAAGTTTGCACAATTCCACCCACTGGGGGTGTATTCGAACTATATTGACTGCCGGCCTGTTTAGGGCCTTATGTGTAAATATAATTATGCATGCATTTGGCTTTCCCTTGTTCTTTGCTTTTCATCCTTCGGCTGTTTCCTTTGCCGCCCTCCCTTGGTTGCCGCCTTCCCAGCCGGACAGCTGCTCTGCAATCTGTGGCTGGAGAAGTGCTTGGCCAGTTGGGAGGGCAAGTACTCTAGCTTTGTTGGATTATAGCGAAGTGACTGGGGGGCCGGCCAGCCGGCTGTTTTGACAGCCGGTAGGCGTGGTTGGAGGCCGTCTTTGCGTTATATAAGTTCGTTAGTCCTTAGCCGTTTTTCGTGTGGGCATCCTTTCTGCCTTTGGCTCTTGCCAGTCGGACAGTCGGTTCTTCGAGCTGCGACTTTCAACAAGAGAGGGCTCGGGTGCCGGCACACTACTTGTCTGACTTCAGGTAGAACTTTTAATATAACTTAAGGCGGCCAGTCCCCGGGCCGACTAGTCGAACCCGGTGCCAGACAGAAAATCAAATGTAATAATACATTCATGAGTATGACACTCGTCATTCATAGATAAAGGAGGGCAGTCCCCGAGTGCGCCTCGGGGGGCCCGTTTGTCTCATATTTAATAAAAATGGTAGCATGATACATACTACTTTCAACTGTAAAATCTTCTCAGGAGGTTCGCGTTCCATGGTCGCTCCGACTCCTTGCCGGAATCATCCCTCTCGCGTGCTCTTGGTTTTTGTGCGTCGATCAGGTAGTAGGAGTCGTTGCCTAGTGCCTTGCTGACGACGAAAGGGCCTTGCCAAGGGGCCGAGAGCTTGTGTTGGCCGGCTGTTCGCTGGATCAGCCGAAGCACAAGGTCGCCCTCTTGGAAGGATCTTGGCTTGACCTTCCGGTTGTGGTAACGGCGCAAACCCTGCTGGCAGATGGCGGACCGGCTGAGTGCTAACAGCCGGCCTTCTTCCAGCAGGTCGACGCCGTCTTCTTGCGCTTCCTTGGCCTCCGCCTCCATGTACATGGTGACCCGAGGCGAGTCGAACTCGTTGTCAGTTGGGATGACAGCCTCGGCACCATATACAAGGAAGAACGGAGTGAAGCCGGTTGACTTGTTTGGGGTAGTACGCAGACTCCAGAGGACAACCGGCAGCTCGTCGAGCCAGCAGCCGGCCGAGCGCTCCAGTGGTACGACCAGTCTCGCTCGACCTGGCCGTTTGACTGTGGGTGGGCAACGGATGCTAAGTCCAGTCGGATGCCCTGTGTCGCGCAGAAACGTGCCAGTGCTCCTTTGGCAAAGTTTGTGCCGTTGTCGGTGATGATGTTGTGCGGCACGCCATACCGAGTAGTGATGTCGGCAATGAATGTCACGGCAGTCGGCCCGTTCCGCTTCTTGATCGGCTTCGCTTCGATCCACTTGGTAAATTTGTCCACGGCGACAAGCAGATGTGTCAAGCCGCCGCGAGCTGTCTTGAATGGTCCCACCATGTCCAGCCCCCAAACGGCAAAGGGCCAGGTGAGGGGGATGGTCTTGAGTGCGGAAGCCGGCAGGTGTTGCTTGGAACTGAAGACTTGGCATCCTTTGCATCATTTGACTATCTCTTTGGCATCTTCCAAAGTAGTCGGCCAGAAGAAACCATGGCGGAAAGCTTTGGCCACAAGTGATCTTGAGGCTGCGTGGTGGCCGCATTCGCCTTGGTGGATATCCTTGAGGATTGCTACACCCTTCTCTGGCTCGACGCAGCGCTGGAAGACCCTAGTGACGCTGCGCTTGACAAGTTCTCTGTTTATTATTGCATATGCTCCGGCTCGGTGTTGCACTAGTCTTGCCGAGATCTCATCAGTCGGCAGCTCTCTGTTGACTAGGAAGTTGAGGATGGGCTGGGCCCATGATGGAGCTGTGACTTCTTCTACTGTTAGTACGGCCACTGTGACTCGGGTGGGTGGGTTGGGTGGTGGAGAATTGGAGTCGACCACCGCTTCTTGTGTCGCTGCAGTCCCTGGGCCGACTGCTGCAGTCCCCGGGCCTGGTTCTGAAGTCCCCGAGCCGGGTGCGACTAGGGCAGTCCCCGGGCCGCTTGTCGAAGTCCCCGAGCCGCCTGCTGGGTTCCTCCAGTCGGATCTGGCTGCATCGGGGGCGGGCGGTATGAAGATAGAGTCCGATTCTGGAGACGGCTTGATAGACGGTTTGAGGAGGCACTGGAGAGAGACACCGGTTGGTATAGCCTATCGGGTGGAGCCGATCCATGCCAGGGCATCTGCTTGGTCGTTGTCGGCCGTGGCACGTGAAGGAACTCGCACCCTTCGAAGTACCCACTGATCTGCTGGACGAGGAATCGATAGCTCGCCATGTTTGCATCCTTGGCGTCCCAGTCGCCAGATGACTGCTGGACCACCAAGTCTGAGTCGCCATAACATAGGATCCCGCGTATGCCGAGCTCTTTGGCTAGCCGGAGCCCGTGTATGAGCGCCTCGTATTCAGCCACGTTGTTGGAGGCGGCAAAGTGGATTTGCAGCGTGTATCTGAGCTTGTCGCCTTTGGGAGAGGTGAGGACGATGCCGTCTCCCAAGCCGGTGCGCATCTTGGACCCGTCGAAGTACATCCGCCAATGAGTAGAGTCGGGAGCCGGCGGTAGGTACTGGGTCTCGGCCCAGTCGACGAGGAAGTCGCCCAATGCTTGGGACTTGATGGTGGTGCGGGGCTGGTAGAAGATTGTGTAAGGCACCAGCGCAATGGCCCATTTAGCCACCCGGCCGGATGCATCCCGGCTGCCTATGATCTCGGCAAGTGGGGCGGTGCATACGACCGTGATGGGATGCACTTGAAAGTAGGGCTTCAGTTTCTTGGCGGCGAAGTACACTCCATAGCACATCTTCTGGTAGTGTGGGTAGTTTTGCTTTGAGCTGGACAGTACTTCGCTTAGATAATATACCGGCCTCTGGACTAGCTGGGCTCGGCCTTCTTCTGGGCGCTGGACCACGATGACTGTACTGACCACTCGGCTAGTTGCGGCAATGTAGAGGAGCATGGGCTCCTTCTCCGTCGGCGCCGCCAGGACAGGTGGAGTGTTCAGCATCTTCTTCAACTCATGGAAGGCTTGGTCTGCTTGGTCATTCCACTCGAAATGAGTGGATTTCTTCATGAGTCAGTACAGAGGGAGAGCCTTGTCTCCTAGCCGGCTGATAAAGCGGTTTAGGGAGGCCAGGCACCCAGTGAACTTCTGCACGTCTCGCAACTTGGTGGGAATCTCCATTCTCTCAATGGCCTTGATCTTCACAGGGTTGCACTCAATGCCGCGTTCGGAGACCAGAAAGCCTAGAAGCTGGCCGGCTGGTACTCCGAACATGCATTTCTCGGGGTTGAGCTTGATCTGGAATCGGCGCAAGTTGGCAAATGTTTCTTTGAGGTCTTCCAGCAGGGTGCCGCGCTTCTCTGTCTTCACCACAATATCGTCTACGTAGACGTGGGCATTTCTGCCGAGTTGCTTGAGGAGGCATTTCTGCATGCAACGCTGAAAAGTGGCACCGGCATTCCTCAAGCCGAATGTCAGAGTCAGGTAACAGAAAGCTCTGAATGGTGTGATGAAGGCGGTCTTCAGGCGGTCTGCTGGGTCCAACTTAATCTGGTGGTATCCTGAGTAGGCATCCAAGAAACTCAACAGCTCGCATCCGGCTGTGGAGTCTATTACTTGATCAATCCGTGGCAGAGCAAACGGATCTTCAGGCCTTGTTGAGGCTAGTGTAGTCTATACACATACGCCATTTGTTGTTCTTCTTCAACACCAAGACTGGGTTGGCAAGCCACTCTGGGAAAAACACATCCATAATAAAGCCGGCGGCAAGGAGCCGGGCTATCTCTTCTCCTACTATTCTTCTCTTCTGACAGTCGGCGGAGAGGCTGCTTGACCGGCTTCGCGTCCGCTCGGACGTGTAACTTGTGCTCGGCGAAATCCTTCGGAAAACCCGACATGTCCTTTGGGGACCATGCAAAGATGTCTCGATTCTCACGGAGGAAGTCGACAAGCTCGCCTTCCTATTTACTGTCCAGGTTTGCACCAATGACTGCAAACCTTTCCAGGTTCCGGGTCCAGAGGTATCTTCTTCGTCTCCTTGGCCGGCTGGAAGGAGCCCTGCGCATCATATTCCTTGGGGTTGGGGACAAGGCCGGCTGCTTGCCGGCCATGGCCACAACTCGCTCCAGCATCTTCTTCTCTTCTGCCACTACGAGGGACTCGGCCAGCCGGCTGCTGGCTGCAGCGCACTCGATGGACTTCTTGTAGTCGCCGGCTACAGTGATGATCCCCTTCGAGCTCGGCATCTTCATCTTCAGGTAGGCGTAGTGGGGCACAGCCATGAACTTGGCCAGACCAGGTCGGTCGAGCAAAGCGTGGTAAGGGCTTTCTAGATCCACTACCTCGAACCAGATTGCTTCTCGGCGAAAGTGATCCTTGTCTCCGAAGAGAACATCCATCTTGATCTTGCCGATCGGGGAACAGGATAGGCCGGGTACGATGCCATGGAACACGGTCCGGCTTGGCCTGAGCTGCTTCGCCTTGAGGTTCAACTTCTCCATGGTGTCATGGTACATTATGTTGATACTGCTTCCGCCATCAATCAGAACACGGGAGAATCGGGCAGCCCGCCTCTCCGTTGCGAGGGTGACATCCAACACATATGCGTACGAGCCAGGGGACGGCATCACCTCTGGGTGATCGGCCCGGCTCCAATTGATAGGCCTTTCGGACCAATGCATGAACTCGGGGTTGCTGGAGGCGACTGCGTTGACCTCTTGGTGCTGTCGGCGCCGGCTGCGCTTGTCTTCAACCTGGCTCGTGAAGACGACGTAGGCGGCGTGCTCATCAAGGAACTCATCTTGAATGGCTCCGACTGCTGGTCGAGCAGCCGGCTGCTGGGGGGCTGGAGGCGGCGGGCCAGGAGGCGGAGGCGGCACCAGCCCCTCGCCCTTGGAGATCCGGGTGAGCCAGTTGCACTTTCGGGTCATGTGGTTGGACGGCTTCGCGCCACTGTGGAACTTGCAGGGTGCATCGAGAGTCTGCTCGTAGGAGAAGGCTGGCTGCCAAGCCGGCCTGCCACCCTTCTTCTTGGGAGCGGGCCGTTCTTCGGGCTGCTCGTCTTCGACTGTGGCCACCTGCCGACTGGCGGAAGGCGGCATAGGGGTCTTGCGCTTGTGGTCGTTCTGGTAGGGGCGCCGATTGGAGTCACCAGCCGGCGTCTTAGGAGCCGGAGCGGGCACCTTCCCAGAGGCGTCCACTCGGAGCTCGGTCTTCATCGAGGAGTCGGTTGTGGCGTACTTGTCTGCAATGACCAGCAGCTCGTCGAGGGTAGCCGGCTCATTGCAGAGGAGCCGGTGCTTGAGGAGGGTGCCCTCTCGGCACCCGGTGGTGAAGTATTCGATGGCTTGAACCTCGTGCACCCTCTCGCAGGAGTTGTGGAGCTCGGCCCACTGCGTGAGGTAGTCGCGGGTCGACTCGCTGGGCCCTTGGACGCATAAGGAGAGCTGGCGGGGCTTGGGAGGCCGCTTGTACGTGCTGGTGTAGTTGCAGACGAAGACTTCCGTGAAGTCCAGCCAGCTGTTGACACTGTAGGGCTTGAGGCTATTGAGTCAGGTGTGTGTCGTGCCTTGCAGCATGAGAGGGACGTACTTCATGGCTACGCGCCTGTTGCCGTTCGCTATGCTAACAGCGGTAGAGTAGTCGATGAGCCAATCTTCCGGCTTCACAGAGCCGTTATACTTGGGCGTGTCTCTGGGGAGCGAGAACCCTTTGGGGAAGGGCTCGTCGCGGATGCGGGGGCCAAAGCATGGTGGGCCGACATCGTCTTCTTCTTCTAGCGGCAGGGACCGAGCTAGGCGGTCGATCCGGTGGCGGGCGTCGTTCTCGCCGACTCCTTTGCGGTGGCCTAGTCGGCCACCGAGAGTCGGATGCGTGACAGGCGGCGGGGTGGGACATCTCTCCCCACGAGGCGGGGGAGGAGGCGGATTGCCTTGGCGCTCCACTGCTCGAGGGCGGCCTTCCGCGTCGCGCTCGATGGTGATTCGAGTCCGGCTGCGGCTAGCAGCCGGCTCCTGGTCTTTCCTGGCGCTGGCGCCGCTCGCAGTCGCCGACCGGGATGTCACGGCGTGCTCTCGGCGTGGGGGAGGACTCTCAGCGCGGGCGCCGGCTTCATGCCATTCTGCGGCCGCATCGATCAGCTGCTGGATGCGCCTTGTCATGTAGGGGAGTTCATCAGCCCCCAGCCCATTCAGCTCTTCTGCGGCCGCCTGAGCGGCTCGCAGATTCTCGAGCGGTGTGGCGTAGACGGGGCGGTCTGCCCCCAGCATGCTGGCGATGGCCGCGCCGTGCTTCTTGACGAGGCCGGCTCGGCTCGGCCCGCCATGAGGCGGCGTACCAAAAGCGGCGCGGTCGACTTCGCGCTGGTGGGCCTCGGTGAGGCGTCTCTTGGAGGCTATCTTCTGGCCCTCCGTGATGAGGGCGAGGCGGCGTGCCTCCAGGGTCTCGGCGTCAGCGTCAGCCGGATGGGGACGGACAAGTCATGCATCACCGCTTGTAGGGCGTCGTGGGCGTTCTGGCCCGAGTTGGCAACGTGGCTGATGACCAGCACCTCAGTGACAGCGCTGCTGCCGCTGTCTGCTCGAGGGAGAGGGTCGTCGAAGACTACCACGTCCGAGGGGTAGGCGTCGAGCGATGCCGTGTCGGAGTCCACAAGCATCGGGTCGGTGGAGCCGACCGACTCCAAGTCCACAGGATGCTCGCTGGAGACGTGAAGCTGGTCGAGGAGGCTGACGAGGCGGCTCTCGGGGTAGTCCGTGCCCGCGTCGGACGCGGGCTCGTCGGAGATGCGAGTCTCGCCAAGAAGATCGGCGAGGCAGCTCGCTGCGCAGGCATTGTCGACGCCTAGCAGCGCGTCGAGGCAAGCGCCATCGGGCGCAGCAGGCTGGCTGCGCTCGCGGGGGAGGAAGAGGGTTCCCGTCAAGAATAGGTCTCCGGACGACGGTGCACCTGGCCCCACGGTGGGCGCCAAATGTCGGGTGGTAGGTGCGACATATGCCAACGGGTGGCTTATCATTGTGGGAGCCAGTAAAACATCGCCGGTGCCTGGAAACGGGATGAGGCGAAGACATGCACGCCGGCGGATCTTACACAGGTTTGGGGCTCTCCGTGGAGATAACACCCCTAGTCCTGCTCTGCGGGGTCTCCGCGTGATCACTAGATCAATACAAGTAGCTACAAGCGCTCCTTGAGCTGTTTGGCTAGAGGAAGAAGAAGAGCGAGGCTAGCTCTCCTTTTCTCTCTAGGTGGTGTGTGGAATTCTATCAGATCAACCGTTTGCATGGATGTCCTGGGGGGGTTTATATAGGCCTACCCCCAGGGGTACAATGGTAATCCAGCTGGGCGCGGGTCCCAGCCGTCAGTGTCTATGCTCGCCGGCTTCTCCGCCGGTCATTGGGGCCCGCCGACTGGTGGGTCCCGCTGGCTGCCGGCCTCTTAGCCGGCAGGCCGGCCCCACTGCTTGGGGGCTTTGTCGGCGGCTGGTTACTGTTGCCTCGCCTCTGATGACGAGGGCTTTGTCGAGGTAAGCGTGGCTACAGTGTCGCCGCCTTGCGAGCTCTCACTGTAGCCTTACCTCGTCTTGTCTCCTTAATGAGGCACATGTTTCGAGGAAGGGAGGTAGCCGGCTATTGGGAGCCGGCCACACCCCGGGCCGATTAGAGGAGACCAGGCCGCCTTTGGGTGTCTCTCTGGCAAAAGGGGCCCGCCGCCTACGGGGCTTACTGGCGCCTGTCGTGGGTGACATCGAGGCCAACATGGCTACAGTGCCGCGCCGGACGGGGGATGACTGGCCCTTACGGCGCCCTGTGGCCATGCCTGTTCTGGGATTCGGGGGTAGTGGGTTGTACTACGGCCACGCCCCATCCTATCGCCGTTATGCGGGTACAGTCTTAGTGGGTGCAGTCTTGGCCGGCTTCTGGGAGCCGGCTTTCTTCATGGCCGGCTTCTGGGAGTCGGATTTCTTCATGGCCGGCTTCTGGGAGTCGGCTATCTCGTATCTTTCTTGGGGGAGGTTTCTGAGGCTGGGTCGCCTTCTGGGAGTCGGCCCTGGGGATAGCCGGTCGGGGGAAGGTGGCCCTATGCTTTGTATGCTTGAAGGCTTGAATGGCCTGATAATTTTTCGAAGAGCCAGGGGGAGTCGGTTAGGCTACCCGTGGCCATTTACTCAGACAGTACTTTTGCAAACTACGGAATTAATTCCACCATTCTTCATCTACCTTGGTTGAAGAGATTTTCAAATTAAGCTCTATAAACCGGAAAGGAGGGAGTACCACATTACCACCACTATGGCCAGCCTTAATCATCGCATGCAATAATTTAGTGGACCTTGAAGTCTGAACGCGTGCTTGACTCTCCTTCTCCCTCCAGCAGTCCCACCACTCCACCCCTTGTGGAATAAATCTGCATATATGACTCTCCTCCCCGCGCTCGTCCAATCCGTTGTGACCAGCAATATTTCCACCCCTTCCCTCACCCGTAATTTACTCCAACAAATATGCCCAGGTAGCTGCTTCAGTTACTTAACTATAGGTGCATTGGGTCACTGACATGTGGGCCCAACAGGCATCTGGCCCACATGTCAGTGACTCAACTGGACCTGCAGTTCAGTCAGTGAAGCTTAGTCCATATATTACGTAGGTGTGCCATTGCTCGCTGTAAATACTGCGCCTCCCACGACATTCGGAAGAATTCTCACGTTCATCGCTATCTCCTCCTCCTCCCTCTCATGTCGACCACCATGGCATCCCCCCTCCCAAGCACTAGGCACCCCTCGCTGCACCGCACGAACGGTCGCGCGTTGCCATTTTGTTCCTCGCCGCCACTAGTCGAGGAGGACGCGTCGCCGTTTCGTTCCTCGCCACCACTAGTCGAGGAGGACGCGTCGGCGTTCCGCTCCTCGCCGCGACGCGTCGAGGTGGACGCGTCGGCGTTCCCAATCTCGCCAGCACGCGCATCGGAAGACGCGTCGGCTCCCCACTACGAGGAGAACACCGTGCCGCCCGCCGAGCCCCCCAGCCTTGAGGAGCTTTGGAAAGAAATGGATGCCGCCTTGTGGGAGGCTTTACCTCCAGCAGAGCGCGCCAAAATAGAGGCGGAGAAGAAGGCCGAGGAAGCGAAGTGCGCCGTGGGGTAAGCTGCCTGGCAGGCATATGTCGCGTCCGAGAGAGTCAGGCAATTGGCTCTTTGGCAGAAGGCTCGTGCAAGGGCCGTGAGGGTGGCGGAGGACGCCCATGCCAAAGCCCTGAGTGCAGTCGGGCCCAAGCGCCTCATCTACGCTTGGCGTTATGTGGACCGGGTGCACGCTTCCAGCGAGGAGGAGTACCTGTTGGTGCCGGATCACCACACTGGTGAGATCACGCTCGCCTGCCGGCAAGCCGCCAATCAGCACCTTGCGAGTTGCGAGGCCGAGGAAGAGGCGTTGTGCGTGCGCGCTGGGAAACGGCCACGCACCAGGGCACTCGTGGCGCGCCGCAAGCACTCCTACGAGCGTCGTGGCTTTTATTAGGAATATAATTTAGTTTCGTAAGGAGGACTCATTAGTTTTGGGACGCAAATGATAAATTACGAACGTTCGGGAATTATTAGCGTCCTTAATTAAGTATGTAAAAAGAAAAGTTTGGAAACCTTGTGTATCCGTACACATTTTGTAAGTACGTGCATATGTCACATGCACTAACATTTTATCAGTTAAATCTTTGGTCAAAATTTAGCACAAATTACAATGGTGACGAATAAACCAGGACGGAGGTACTAGTAGTAGTTTAGAAGCCCAAATAAATGAGTGAGGTGCCTTAATGTTACTCTCCACTGTGACTAGTCTTATGGGAAAAGCTGGGGAAGAGACGGCTTATTTTTTTAGCCGCCAAAAGAACTGGCCCTAGGAGTGGTAGCTAGGGATCGAGTGTGCGAGATGAACTGGAGAAAGTAAATGTAGAGTGATGAAATGCAAAAAAGACGGAGGGATGTGATGGTTGCTTGTCCGTTTATTTTACCAGGCCACTTATTACTGGGAGTGGTTGGGTTTTGTGATATGACAGCTTTACTGCTGCGCCACGAGCGGGGTGAGACTCCCGTGCAGCGCCGCCCTCTACACTAGTACTACATCGGTCGTGGTTTATTAGTCCCCTATTGAATTTGACTGAATATTTAAGTGACAAAATGTTAGTGCATGTCAACAAAAACTATATCGTTGAATTCGTATTTGAACATAGTTTTCAATGATATAATTTTAGGTGACATGAATCAGCATTTATCATACTGTATATAATGTTAGTTCAATTTTTGGTCGTACTAATCTATAGTAAGGTGCCCGTGTGTTGCATGGAACAGTGAAATGCATTGATCGATGAGTTGTTTATTTTGACAAAGGATGTGGGGGTCATCTCATGTGTAACTGGTATCGATAGGTTTCTTTGGATATTATTTCATCTCTAGAGCTCACAAACATCCGAGTGAAATAGATAAAAAAGTATCTTTTGCAAACAAAAGCGTTCAACTGTTCAACCTGCATCCAAAACTTGTGAAGAAATAACACTTATTGTGCTTTGCAAGAAATGATCTTTAAGAATTAGTTTTTGAGTATCGATTGTTATACATGTTGGCTACAGATGACATGGCACTTTCTTATAGTCAACAGTTGGCTATACTATTAAGTATTAACCATGCCCTTATACACCTAGACGGAGGGATTAAATCAGGATGACTTGGAAGCGGACAGAGGAGATGTAAGAAATGGTTCATCATAAGTCTTTCACCAGTACTGTAGTAAAAATTTCATACATGGAAGATTCTATAGTAAACCATAAATGGATACACTTTTATTCATGCGCGATACTCCAATAGAGCAAGATCATGCATGGAAGTCTCCACATGCTTAGATAGCGGATTACATTGAGCGAAGACTAATGATCAACATTTAACTTGGTAATGCATATGTCCATGTGAACCTCCTTGGAGTCCTCGTGCACCACGATGGGGGGGGGGGAATCATACCATGCGTCTTCCATGTCCACATCGGCGGGAAGGTCCCAGCTCGGCACAGTCCTAGTCAGCTTCTTGTAGCCTAATACGTCTCCGTCGTATCTACTTTTCCAAATACTTTTGCCCTTGTTTTGGACTCTAACTTGCATGATTTGAATGGAGCTAACCCGGACTGACGCTATTTTTAGCAGAATTGCCATGGTGTTCTTTTGTGCAGAAATAAAAGTTCTCGGAATGACCTGAAACTTCACGGAGAATATTTTTGGAATTAATAAAAAATACTAGCGAAAGAATAAAGGCCAGGGGGCCACACCCTGTCCACGAGGGTGGGGGCGCACCTACCCCCCTGGGCGCGCCCCCCTGCCTCGTGGGCCCCCTGGTGCTCCACTGACCACAACTGCAACTCCATGTATTCACGTTCGGGGAGAAAAAAATCAGAGAGAAGGATTCATCACGTTTTACGATACGGAGCCGCCGCCAAGCCCTAATCTCTCTCGGGAGGGCTGATCTGGAGTCCGTTCGGGGCTCCGTAGAGGGGAATCCGCCGCCGTCCTCATCATCAACCTTCCTCCATCACCAATTTCATGATGCTCACCACCGTGCGTGAGTAATTCCATCGTAGGCTTGCTGGACGGTGATGGGTTGGATGAGATTTATCATGTAATCGAGTTAGTTTTGTTAGGGTTTGATTCCTAGTATCCACTATGTTCTGAGATTGATGTTGCTATGACTTTGCTATGCTTAATGCTTGTCACTAGGGCCCGAGTGCCATGATTTCAGATCTTAACCTATTATGTTTTCAAGAATATATGTGAGTTCTTGATCCTATCTTGCAAGTCTATAGTCACCTATTATGTGTTATGATCCATTAACCCCGAAGAGAAAATAATCAAGATACTTACCGATGATGACCGTAGTTTGAGGAGTTCATGTATTCACTAAGTGTTAATGCTTTGGTACGGTACTCTATTAAAAGGAGGCCTTAATATCCCTTAGTTTCCAATAGGACCCCGCTGCCACGGGAGGGTAGGACAAAAGATGTCATGCAAGTTCTTTTCCATAAGCACGTATCATTATATTCGGAATACATGCCTACATTACATTGATGAACTGGAGCTAGTTCTGTGTCACCCTATGTTATAACTGTTGCATGAGGTATCACATCCGACATAATTATCCATCACTGATCCAATGCCTACGAGCTTTTCACATATTGCTCTTTGCTTAGTTACTTTGCCATTGCCACTGTTACAATTACTACAAAACCGCTACTGTTACTTTTGCCACCGTTACCGTTACTTCCATACTACTTTGCTACTAAATACTTTGCTACAGATATTAAGTTATCCAGGTGTGGTTGAATTGACAACTCAACTGCTAATACTTGAGAATATTCTCTGGCTCCCCTTGTGTCGAATCAATAAATTTGGGTTGATTACTCTACCCTCAAAAACTGTTGCGATCCCCTCTACTTGTGGGTTATCAAGACTATTTTCTGGCGCCGTTGCCGGGGAGCATAGCTCTATTCTTTGAGTCACTTGGGATTTATATCTGCTGGTCACTATGAGGAACTTGAAAGATGAAAGAACTAAGATTTTTCCCTCAACTACGAGGGGAGGTAAGGAACTCCCATCTAGCTCTGCACTTGATTCACCTTCTGTTTTGAGTAAGTTTGCGACACCTAAACCTGCTTCTGCTATTAATTCTGATATGTCGCATGTTATTGATGATGCCACTTCTGCTATGCATGATACTTATGATGAAACTACTTCTATGCTTAATACTACTGTGCCATTAGGTGAATTTCTTGATGAACAACTTGCTAGGGCTAGAGAGAATGAAATTATTGAAACTGATAATATTGTTGAAAGTGAGGATGAAGATTCTCCCCCTAGATATGAATTGCCTGTTGTGCCTGAGGGTTATGTTATGGATGAAGAAACTGCTAGAGACTTTCTTGCTTGGAATGATAGATATGATCTTAAGAAATTATTAGCTAAGCTGGAAGAAAAATCTTTGAATGCTAGAATGAAATATGACCCTGCTTTTGCTACTTCACCTATCTGTGTTACTGATAAGGACTATGATTTCTCTGTTGATCCTGAGATAATTACTTTGGTTGAATCTGATCCTTTTATGGCTATGAATCTGAAACTGTTGTGGCACATCTTACTAAATTAAATGTAATAGCCACCCTGTTCACTAATGATGAGAAAACTCGCTACTACTATATCCTTAAGTTATTTCCATTCTCATTAAAGGGTGATGCTAAAACATGGTTTAATTCTCTTGATCCTGGTTGTGTGCGTAGTCCCCAGGATATGATTTATTACTTCTCTGCTAAATATTTCCCCGCTCATAAGAAACAAGCTGCTTTAAGGGAAATATATAATTTTGTGCAAATTGAAGAAGAGAGTCTCCCACAAGCTTGGGGGAGGCTTCTCCAATTACTTAATGCTTTGCCTGATCATCCTCTCAAGAAAAATGAAATACTTGATATCTTTTATAATGGACTAACCGATGCTTCCAGAGACCACCTGGATAGTTGTGCTGGTTGTGTTTTCAGGGAAAGAACTGTTGATCAAGCTGAATTGCTATTGAATAATATGTTGACTAATGAAAATAATTGGACACTTCCTGAACCAACTCCAAAGCCAACTCCGAAGAAAAGGGGTATTCTATTTCTCAGTCCTGAAGATATGCAAGAGGCAAAGAAATCTATGAAAGAAAAGGGTATTAAAGCTGAAGATGTTAAGAATTTACCACCTATTGAAGAAACACATGGTCTTGATAACCCGACACAGGTAGTAAAGGTAAATTCTCTCTATAGATTTGATGAAGGTGATATTCCTCGTTATAAGTCTGCTAGCCAATGCTTAGATGAGTTTGATAATTTTATTGTCAAACAAGAAAACTTCAATGCTTATGTTGGTAGAAAATTGAAACGCAATGCTTATATGATTGAACACTTGAGTGATTATCGTCTAGAGTTAAAGGTGAACTTAAACTCATTAGTAAACATGCTTCTATGGTTACCACTCAAGTAGAACAAGTGCTTAAAGCTCAAAATGATTTGCTCAATGAACTAAATAATAAGAAAAATGATAATGCAGTTAGAGTTATGACTAGAGGGGGTAAAATGACTCAGGAACCTTTGTATCTTGAGGGCCACCCTAAGAGAATTGAGCAAAATTCTCAGAGAACTAATGTTGATGCATCTAGTCCTTCTAAGAAGAAGAAAAAGAAAAATGATAGGACTTTCCATGCTTCTAGTGAACCTGTTGTAGACACACCTGAGAATCCCAATGATATTTGTATTTCTGATGCTGAAACACAATCTGGTGATGAACATGAACCTTGTGAAAATGTTAATGATGATGTTCATGTTGATGCTCAACCTAGCAATAACAATGATGTAGAGATTGAACCTGTTGTTGATCTTGATAACCCACAATCAAAGAGTCAACGTTATGATAAGAGAGACTTCATTGCTAGGAAGCATGGTAAAGAAAGAGAACCATGGGTTTAGAAACCCATGCATTTTCCTCATAAACCATCCAAGAAAAAGGATGATGAGGACTTTGAGCGCTATGCTGAAATGATTAGACCTATCTTTTTGCGTATGCATTTGACTGATATGCTTAAAATGAATCCTTCTGCTAAGTATATGAAAGATATTGTTACAAATAAAAGGAAGATACCGGAATCTGAAATTTCCACCATGCTTGCTAATTATACTTTTAAGGGTGGAATACCAAAGAAACTTGGAGATCCAGGAGTACCAACTATACCATGCTCCATTAAAAGAAACTATGTTAAAACTGCTTTATGTGATCTTGGAGCCGGTGTTAGTGTTATGCCTCTCTCTTTATATCGTAGACTTGATTTGAATAAGTTGACACCTACTGAAATATCTTTGCAAATGGCCGATAAATCCGCTGCTATACTTGTCGGTATTTGTGAGGACGTGCCTGTTGTGGTTGCAAACGTTACTATTTTAACGGACTTTGTTATTCTTGATATTCCCGAGGACGATAGTATGTCGATTATCCTTGGTAGACCCTTTTTGAATACTGCAGGGGTTGTTATTGATTGAAACAAAGGCAATGTCACTATTCATGTTAATGGTAATGAACATACGGTACACTTTCCGAGGAAACAACCTCAAGTCCACAGTATCAATTCTATTGGAAAATTTTCATCGATTATTATTGGAGGTTTTGAATTTCCTCTTCCTACTGCCAAGAAGAAATATGATATTCTTATTGTTGGGGATGTGCATATCCCCGTTGAGGTAACCTAGTGTTATTCGAAATTTCTCCGGTTCCATGTTATTCGAAATGAGTTTGTTAACAAGACTTGATCAACCTTGTTAGTGGATTCCTTTTGATGAGCATGAGATGGATGAACTTAGAAAGCACAACCTTCTGTACCCTCCTTTTACTTTCTGTTATTTAAATTAAATAAATCAAAAATAGTATTTTTTGTTTGTTTTCTGAATTATCCTTGCAATAAAAAATACCCCAAAAATAAAAGTTCTCCAAATGCCCTGAAAATGAGATATGATTTTTTCTAGAATATTTGAGAATATCTGGCACTGAGAACACATCGGGGGGAGCAAGCACTTGGCCACAAGGGTCCAGGGCGCGCCCCCTGCCTCGTGGGCCCTTGGTGGCCCCTCCACTTATTCTAGCACCCACACACTCCTTCATACTCCCAAAAAAATCACCAACCAGCTCAAGCACGAGTTCTAGCTCATCTTGCTGCCATTTTCGATCTCCTTGCTCAAAGCTCCACTCACAAAATTGCTTTGGGGGATTGTTCTTCGGTATGTGACTCCTCCAATGGTCCAATTAGTTTTTGTTCTAGTGCTTTATTCATTGCAAATTCTTGCTCCTTAGGTGACCCTGTGCTTGAGCTTGCATGTCAAATTTATATGGTCCCAAGTAGTTCTAATGCATGATATAGTCTCTAGGCACTTGTAGGAGTGGTTGCTATCATTCTTGTTGAGTTTGGTTCACTTTTATTTTGAGTCACTAAAAGTTTCAAAAAAAATTCAGAGGAAGAAATATGTTTAGGAAAATGTACCAAGGTGGTTCTTCAAGGAAGCAAGGACCCAGGCCGCAATACGTGAGCCGGACCATGAACTACCAAGAGAAGCTCAAGTGCGGCCTTGTGAATGGCCGTCCGAAGATTTCATGGTCCGAGCAGGAATTAAGGAGGAATTTGACGCATATGTGCATAATGCTGAACTCGAGGGCTTCATGCTAGATAAGTGCCCTCAGTATTATCACCTAACTGATTCCTTTGTGAGAAGGTTCAAATTTACATCTTCACGCAATTCTCACACTATCCTATTTGATCTCTATGGTAAATCTTATACTATGGACTTAGAAGATTTTGATACTGCTTGTAAACTTCCGCAATGGGGTAGTGCTAGCGAACCTCGCAAATCTGAGTTTAAAGATTTTCTTGCTAGTATCACTGTGGGGGAATCTAGAGAAATAACACAAGCTACCACAGGGAGTATTCATTTTCCTGCTATACATTATTTTGCTCTCTTTATAGGTAGATGCATAAACTGTAAGGATGAGGCATGTCACATGTGTGTTCCAGATCTTAGTCTTCTCAAGAGTGATGTTTTAGCAGATAAACAATATAACTTGGGGGCCATTGTTGCACGAAGGTTGCATAATAATGGTTTAAGTGGAGACTTGTTTGGTGGGATTTATGCAACCCGTGTGGCTAATTTTCTTGAGATACCCATACATGAATATGATATGGAATTGCCTCCCGCTTATCTAGATTATGATGCTATGGTTCGCCATCAGTTTATTGAGAGGAATGAATAGCCTCTCCAGTACCGACTAATGGTTGACAGGTGCCGCACTGTCCATGTTGCTCTCCCTGCTCCTACTTTCTTTGACTTTCAGGCAAAAGGGAGATATATTATAACCAGGGAGGAGGCGAACGAGTATAAGAGGAGGACGGAGGCAGCTCGTCTCCAAGCTGCAGCTCATGAGGCAATAGCTGATGCATCTCAGTACGACCCCAGCTACAACTTTGATCCTTGGGCATAGACCAACTTAGGCCAAAATCCTAAGCTTGGGGGAGTACGTATTTCTCGCCGACATTACATTCATGTTCACACACTCATTCTAGTTGTCGGTGCTCATACTTTTTCATTGTAATATCCATGCGAGTTTATTTTTTTTTTCTCGCTTTCTTTTTGTGTGTTTGAATAACCTTAAGAAAAACCAAAAAAAATAGTTGTAGCTTTTTAGCTAGTTTACTTTTCATGCTTGTAGTAGTAATAATTAAAAGAAAACCCAAAAAGATTTCTCGTTCTTCTTTTACTTGTTGGGAGCTTTACCGTGTAAATAGTTTTATTTCCTTTCTTTTCTTTGGGGGTCGAGAGGAGAAGACCATAATGAAAATGTTGAAGTGGCTCTTATATGCATTATTGTTGATTTAACTCATATTACCTTGTCTTCTCCTTTGTATTAAATGCCTGCAGATTCCAGCTTAGTCCAATTGCACGTGCACTATTATTATTATCACACCGTTTGGTCGTGCAAGTGAAAGGCAATAATGACGATATATGATGGACTGATTGAGATGAGAGAAGCTGGTATGAACTCGACCTCTCTTGTTTTTGTAAATATGATTAGTTCATCGTTCCTGATTCATCCTATTATGAATGAAACATGTTTGCAATAACAATTAGAGATTATAGTTCCTTATGCCATGCTTAATTTGCTAGGAGTTTATAATGGTTTACCTTCCGTGCCAACATGCTATTAAAATGGTTGTGATGTGGTATGATAAGTTGGTATCCTCCTTTGAATGATTCGAGTGACTTGACTTGGCACATGTTCACACATGTAGTTGAAACAAAATCAACATAGCCTCCACGATATTTATGTTCATGGTGGATTATATCCTACTCATGCTTGCACTCAATGTTCATTAATTTTAATGCATCTTCATGACTGTTGTCGCTCTCTAGTTGGTTGCTTCCCAGTCTTTTTCTAGCCTTCACTTGTACTAAGCGGGAATACTGCTTGTGCATCCACTTCCATAAACCCCAAAGTTATTTCATTTGTATATGCAGTATCTACCTGCCGTTCCAAGTAAATTTGTATGTGCCAAACTCTAAACCTTCAAATGAAATTCTATTTTGCATGCTCGAATAGCTCATGTATCAACTAGGGTTGTTTGTATCTTCCATGCTAGGCGGGTTATTCTCAAGAGGAGTGGACTCCGCTCCTCATTCACGAGAAAATGGCTGGTCACCGGGATGCCCAGTCCCATGCTTAAATCAAATCAAAATAATTGCAAACAAAACTCCCCCAGGACTATTGTTAGTTGGAGGCACCCGTTGTTTCGGGCCAGCCATGGATTGATGCTTATTGGTGGTGGGGGAGTATAAACTTTACCATTCTGTTTGGGAACCGCCTATAATGTGTGTAGCATGGAAGATATCGAGATCTCTCGGTTGTTATGTTGACAATGAAAGTATGCCGCTCAAACTATTATTCATCTCTATTTAAAAAATCGAGCTCTGGCACCTCTACAAATCCCTGCCTCCCTCTGCGAAGGGCCTATCTATTTACTTTTAAGTTGAGTCTTCATCCTCTTATTAAAAAGCACCAGCTGGAGAGCACCGCTATCATTTGCATACATTACTATTAGTTTATATTGAGTATGACTATGACTGGATCTCTTTTACCATGAATTACAATGTTTAGTCAGTCCTTAATCTTCAGAGGTGCTCTGCATTTGTGTTTTGCGGTCTCAGAAAGGGCTAGTGAGATACCATCTTGTTATATCATATTATGATTGTTTTGAGGAAGTGTTGTCATCCGAGATTTATTATTATTGCTCGCTAGTAGATTATGCCATTGATATGAGTAAACATGAGACCTAAATGTTATTGTGGATATGGTTAGTTCATAATCTTTGCTGAAAACTTGAATGCCGGCTTTACATATTTGCAACAACAAGAGCAAACAGAGTTTGTAAAAGTTTTTCTCTATCACTGCAGTTTATCAACTGAATTGCTTGAGAACAAGCAAAGCTTTAAGCTTGGGGGAGTTGATACGTATCCATCGTATCTACTTTTCCAAATACTATTGCCCTTGTTTTGGACTCTAACTTGCATGATTTGAATGGAACTAACCCGGACTGACGTTGTTTTCAGCAGAATTGCCATGGTGTTATTTTTGTGCAGAAATAAAAGTTCTCGGAATGACCTGAAACTTCACGGAGAATATTTTTGGAATTAATAAAAATACTAGCAAAAGAATCAAGGCCAGGGGGGCCACACCCTGTCCACGAGGGTGGGGGCACGCCTACCCCCTGGGCGCGCCCCTGCCTCGTGGGCCCCCTGGTGCTCCACTGACCTCAACTCCAACTCCATATATTCACGTTCGGGGAGAAAAAAATCACAAAGAAGGATTCATCGCGTTTTACGATACGGAGCCGCCGCCAAGCCCTAATCTCTCTCGGGAGGGCTGATCTGGAATCCGTTCGGGGCTCCGGAGAGGGGAATCTGTCGCCGTCCTCATGATCAACCTTCCTCCATCACCAATTTCATGGTGCTCACCGCCGTGCGTGAGTAATTCCATCGTAGGCTTGCTGGACGGTGATGGGTTGGATGAGATTTATCATGTAATCGAGTTAGTTTTATTAGGGTTTGATCCCTAGTATTGACTATGTTCTGAGATTGATGTTGCTATGACTTTGCTATGCTTAATGCTTGTCACTAGGGCCCGAGTGCCATGATTTCAGATCTGAACCTATTATGTTTTCATGAATATATGTGAGTTCTTGATCCTATCTTGCAAGTCTATAGTCACCTATTATGTGTTATGATCCGTTAACCCCGAAGTGACAATAATCGGGATACTTACCGGTGATGACCGTAGTTTGAGGAGTTCATGTATTCACTAAGTGTTAATGCTTTGGTCCGGTACTATATTAAAAGGAGGCCTTAATATCCCTTAGTTTCCAATAGGACCCCGCTGCCACGGGAGGGTAGGACAAAAGATGTCATGCAAGTTCTTTTCCATAAGCACGTATGACTATATTCGGAATACATGCCTACATTACATTGATGAACTGAACTAGTTCTGTGTCACCCTATGTTATAACTATTGCATGAGGAATCGCATCCGACATAATTATCCATCACTGATCCAATGCCTACGAGCTTTTCACATATTGCTCTTTGCTTAGTTACTTTGCCGTTGCCACTGTTAGAATTACTACAAAACCGCTACTGTTACTTTTGCCACCGTTACCGTTACTTCCATACTACTTTGCTACTAAATAGTTTGCTGCAGATATTAAGTTATCCAGGTGTGGTTGAATTGACAACTCAACTACTAATCCTTGAGAATATTCTTTGGCTCCCCTTGTGTCGAATCAATAAATTTGGGTTGAGTACTCTACCCTCGAAAACTGTTGCGATCCCCTATACTTGTGGGTTATCATAGCCAGTGTCGCTGCCCACGTAACTCGGAGGGGTAGTAATAGTGAGCACGCACCCGTACATCGGCCTTGTGTCAGTGTCAGCGTCAGCGGCGTTGCCCCTGACACACAGTTAAGAGACGGGGCGGCGGCCTGCGCGGGCCTCGCCGGTGCCCATGATCAAGAGGAATACGCTGCCGTCCTCCTTCGAGACTAGCAGGCAGCGGTGATCCTCCAGCGACTCCGGCACGGTGAACGGGTAGCACGTCTCGTACTTGATGTTCTCCGCCAAGGGCCAGTAGTGATAGACGGACGGCTGCATGAGGTGATGCACGAGGTCCGCCGGTGAGCCCCAAAACGGCATCGGGCACTCATAGCAGTAGACGAAGGTCTCCGTGGAGGCATCAACCAGGCCGTCCATGAAATGGGAGTGGCTATTGGGGACGGTGCGCCAGTTGAATATATGAGCAAGTTACTACGAGATTTAGTCTGAATAAGCACAAAATAAATCATGACGGCTATAACAGAGATTAAACTAATCATGTGGGCTAGCATAGTAGATGAACAGATCAAATCTAGGACACAGACTAGAAACATGAATTCTACCACGATTTCGACCAGGAAGGACAGAAACACATACGGTGCAACGGGAGCAGCACCGTTGGCGTTGAGGTTGTCGCCCATGTCGTTGAGGAAGAGGTTGCCGAGGTCGGGGAAGAAGTTGTCGTCGGTGAAGTCGTTGTTGCCAGCAGTCGCGCGAGTGCGCTCCCCAAATTTCAACATTGCCCGCCGAATGGAGCGCAGGAGGGAGTGGCTGTAGGGGAGGTTGCGGCGGCCGAATAGAGCGCAGGAGTAGCACACAAAGCAGTAGATGGTGCTCCTCCCTATAGTCTCTATCTCTACTCTTACCTCTATCTCTACTACTCTTCTTTCTTTTTTATAATATACTAGTAGCTGTCAAATTGAATAGTACTGCCCCACCCACTGCACGCCCGGCTGAACACGCCTCCTTGCCTCCATCAAACCCTCCGTTAAACCCGCATGCAAACCGAGAAACCTACTCCGGCCCGCGGGAGGAAATTTGCTAGTTGCCGTTGGAGAATAATAGAGTCACGTCCAATCCATTTGAGTTAATTGCGTGTATGATTCTCCCTCTATAAAAAGTTAATTGCATCCTAAATCCTGCATTCTACGTACTCTGTGGGTTCCACTGTCAGTACAGTGTACATTACTTGCATTGAAGTTTGTAACTATTTTATATTAGAATATACTAATCCTCCGGTGCTAGTAGTAGACACTACAAAAAAAGACACATCCGTGACATTTTGGGCCGAACGATTTTTTTCTGTCATGCTTATGACACTTCTATGACGATAATTGTGACAAAACCCGGTATCATCATAGATGTGGTGGGCTCCTACTTCTATGACAAAAATTCATGACAGAAAATGGGCTTTTCGTCTTGGGCGGGCCGGAGACGTAGCTGCATGACATTCTTTGGGTTGTCCATGATGGAGAAAACCATGGTAGAAGCGAGGCGAGGAAAATATCGGGGGAGTTCCTGTTTACGGTGGGTGCTCGAGGGCCGAGCGATGCGCGTTTCTCTCGTACGTACGCACGTGTGTGCAAGGTGTTGCGCTCTAACTGAACCCGAGCGAGGCGTTGGGCTCTAACTGAACCCGAGCGATTGCACTGCAGGCTACGCGTTACTGAACCCGAGCGGTCGATCGATGGCTGTGAAATGAACCCGATCGAGCGATTCCTTCGCTACTGCTGCTAACTGAAGCCGATCGACGCTGCCTCTGGATGAACAGTGAGCGTTGTTGGGGGGTTTGGATGAACAGTTCCCGGTGGGGGTTGGATGAACAGGACCCCGTGGCATTAGAGCCCGTTGCCGCTGGATGAACAGTACCCCGATCGATCGAGCCGGTGGATGAACAGGACCTCGTGGAGGGCTGGTTGAACAGTAGCCGGTGGAGGGCTGGTTGAAGAGTAGCGGGTGGAGGGCTGGTTGAATAGTAGCCCGTGGAGGGGTGGTTGAACAGGACCCCGTGGAGAGGGCTGGTTGAACAGTAGCCGGTGGAGGAGCGCGCGGTGGAGGCTGGATGAACAGGAGCCCGTGGGTGAACAGTCACAGGTGGAGGCTGGAGGAGGTCGACGGTGGATGAACAGTAGCCCGTGGAGGCTGGAGGAGGTCGATGGTGGAGATGAACAGTATCCCGTGGAGTCCCGTTTTGCGGTACGCCACACCCCTCCCGATGAACAGGAGCCTCGTTTCGACCGAAGCGCTCCAACACAAGTCCGTTTCCTCCATGTTGCGGTACGCCACACCCCTCCTGACCAACAGGACCCCGTTTCGACCATAGGAGGTCTGTTTCCTCCATTTTGTTGTACGCCAGACCCCTCCCAATGAACATGATCCCGTTTCCATCGTCGCTGGTCGAACACAAGGCCGTTTCCTCCGTTCTGCGGTACGCCAGGCCTCGTTTCCATCAGCTGTTCCGTCCAAGCCGGTTGGCTCCCGATGAACAGCACGCGTTCCGTTGCCTCCAGATGAACACGACGCATTTTGTTGCCTCCCCATGAACACGACGATGACGCAGTTTCTGCGTTCCAACCCAGCCACAGCCATGTACACGAGCCCTGGCCGTACGTATGCGCGAGTAGGCGTTCGATACCCCGCACGTATGTACGTACGTGGCCGTATTTACTTTCTGCACCCTGGCCGTTGTACGTACGTGTACATGCTACATGCGCGCCTCTACTACCACACGTGCACGCCTCTAGTACCACACGTGTCCTTCCTTACACGGCCACGGTTCATCGCTGCAGCCTGCAGACAGACTGATCGACCAGTATGTACGTACACATTCGCGACCAGAATGACAATGCTACGTACGCTTCGACCGGGTGGGTCCCGACTGTCAGAAAGTTCCTTGCATGCGAAGATGTAGCTGGTGGGTCCCAGCAGTCAGGGGGGCGAATCATTTCTTTGCCCGTAATATGGATGCACTTCCTTGCGTGCGAAGATGTAGCTAGTGGGTCCTAGCAGTCAGGGGGAAACGTTTTTTTCATGAAATACATTGGCCTGTCCGGTGGGTCCCTGCTGTTAGGTGGAGGAATCATTATTTTCTGCGTAATAAGGAGGCACTTCCTTGCTGCGGCCGTGGACCCAGCTGTCAGCCTCTCCATGTACAGTACTCTTCTCATGGAAGTCGTTCCTTGACCATGTTGACCAAGCCGCGCCGAGAGCACCAGGGCGGTGGACGACGGCGAGGCCTAGGAAGGGGACGACGCGGAGCAGGGGAAGACGTGGCAGTGGATGCCCACGCAGAGAGGAGTACGAGGGTACAATGGTTCGGCTACGGTGTGAGGCTGCCGTCGCCGCAGAATAACAGGGGGTGTGGGTGAGTGGAGGGATGGTCTGGCCAGCGGTGGGAGTAGTAGGGGGCGGTGAGGCCTCCGCGGCAGCACAGCCGACCACGGGAGGCAGGAGCAGGTGGCACGACCAGCGCTGCTTTGGGCGGCTAGAGCGAGAAGACCAGATGTTGAAGAAGCACTACGGCCGTTGGATGGGCATCGTACGGTCACTGGAGCTAGAATCGTTCATATTGACTAAGTTGACAAAGCCCTCCGTCCCCGTCAACTTAGTAGGCCCAAGTCAACCTCCCACTATGCTGGGTCCCAGCTAGCAGTGGGAGTATTCATTTTTTGTGCGTAATAAGGAGGCACTTCTTTGCGTGCGAAGATATAGCTGGTGGGTTCGACTTGTCAGCGGGGGGAACGTTTTTTTCACGAAATACAGAGGCCCTTCCGGTGGGTCCCAGATGTGAGGTGGAGGAATCATTATTTTGCACATAATAAGGAGGCATTTCCTTATGTGCGGCCGTGGACCCAGCTGTCAGCCTCTCCACGTACAATCCACGTCCGATGGATGTTGTTCGTTGACCACGTTGACCACGCCGCGCCGAGAGCACCAGGGCGGTGGATGACGGCGAGGCCTAGGAAGGGAACGACATGGAGCCGGGGAAGACTCGGCAGTGGTTGCCCACGCGGTGGGGAGTACGAGGGTTTACTGGTCCGGCTGCCGTCGCCGGAAAATAACAGGAGGTGTGGGTGAGTAGAGCAATGGCCTGGCCAGCAATGGAGTAGGGTGGGGTGGTGCGGCCTGTGCGGCAGCACAGCCGGCCACGGGAGGCGGGAGCAGGCAGTCCCACCGGCGCTGGTTTGGGCGGCTGGAGCAAGAAGATCAGATATTGAAGAAGCAGCACGGCCGTTTGATTAACATCCAACGGTCACTGCTTCTAGAATCGTTTGTGGACTAAGTTGACAAAGCCTTTCGTACACGTCAACCTAGTAGAGCCACAAGTCAGCCTCCAAATCTGTCCCAAACAGCATACAACCCAAAATTTCTAGCCAGATTCAAATTAATTTAAAAACTAAACATACCTTAATTTAAATCCAATGAAATTTTACCCGCACAAAAACAATGAAATTTAAAATATCAAAATCTGAAAGAAAAAATTATTTTGGAACTAATTGCCTGTTTGCTGTATTTTTTCATTTTATAGACCATTTATTATTACTTATAGCACATTTCTTATTACTTATAGCCCATTTTCTGGGCAAAATGCATCCCTCCTCGTCTTGAAAGATTTCCGGCCCAGCAGGGCGTAGAAAAGCAAGTGGGCCTACGTTGGTTATTCTGCAAAAAACAAAATAGCTGGGCTAGCCATTTTCAGAAAGGAAATAAAATGAACCGGGCAGGTCATGTGCTAAACATATGAAATAAAAGCCTGGGCTAGACGGGCCACAGCTCCCGCACAACCCAGTTCCCTTCTCCGTCCCGAAAAAACAAAATTACTTCGCGCGCTGCTGGGTCCCTACTGTCATCCTCACCATGCACAGTCATCTCCTTATTCCTCTCGGTTGTTGACCATGTTGACACTGGAGGGCGGCGCCGCAGCGAGCGAACCAAGGTGGAGGACGATGGTGAGGCCTCGAACGGGAACGAATAGGAGTCGGGGAAGATGCGCAGAGTTTTAGGGTGCGATGTGGCCACGATGCGTGCGCGCCAGCACAGCCAGCCGTGGGAGGCGGGAGCAGGCGTCCCGCCGGCGTTGGTTTGGCTTTGACCTAGAGGAAGAAGAGACTGAAGAAACACGACAGACGTTGAATGTCAATCCAACGGTCAAGGTTGGCACAATCGTTTGTTGACTAAGCCGATACCAAGTAGCATACTTTTTTATATATAGGAAGAAAAGAAAAACTGGGCTCGTTCGCCTGGTAACATGCCCGAAACTGCGACCGTTCGATCTTGCGTCACAACTAAAACTGCGAGGAAAATGCGTTCGTCTGCCGTCCTTCTCCCAGGGAATGTTCGCCACATAAGTGACTAGCACCCTTGGTATTCAACCGAGAGGCCTTGGGTTCGAGTCCCAGGAACTCTCAATTTTGTCCTCCTTCCTTCCTCGCAAAAAGAGAAAGAAAATCAAAGACTTGAGAAGGCATACAGAACAAGCTAGTGTACCAGTAAAGAGACGTTGCTGAGTTTTAGAAAAAAGAGAGACGTGCTCCTGTAGCTGGTTTGAATCCAAACCTCAACTATGACTATATATGGTGCTATGCTACTCTACAAGTAATGAAACTGACATATCCAACATTCGCTTCTCCTCTTCTCTACTTACTCTGCCTAGCATCAGAAGCTCTGGCCGCAACAACCATGTCCACTGGCTGCTCGTCCACCTGCTCTTCAGCAGGCAACAACCAGATATGCTCCAAGTCGCCACCCGTACCATCGCCTATGGGTCTCATCACACCCTCGCCGGCACACGCACCATAGCCAGTTGCTCATCGCAACCCGCTGCCGTTGGTGTGATGCCACTGCTGCAAATCACGCAGAGTCATCCGTCGTGTCTCAACCACAATCCTCAACCCTGGCCGAGTCTTCTACAAATGCCTGAATCATGGGGTAATAATATGTGTAAGTGTTGTTCTGCTGCTTTCAGTTGCTGATTTTTTAAATAGTTTGGTTGATGATCTTCCAATTTGATTCGTGCAGAAAAGGGAAGATTCGTGTGATTTGTATTTCTGGGAAGTTGCTGATGTGGGTGAATGCAACTACGTTGATTATTTGGTTAGCCGAGGAATCCCAATACCAGCAGGTTGGGGTGTTGCACAAGTAACTGAAGGAACGACAGAAGAGGAAGATGCAGAGCAGAAGGTTAAAGATGCAGTTCTCTGATCATGGCCAAGCAACAGCTGCTAAACGGCCTTGACAACAATGAGGAGATGAAAGAGCTTGTGAAGCTAATGGGCAAAATTGATGTGCTCTGTAGGATGATTGTCTCTTTATTTGCAGTGTATGTCGCACTCGTGATGTATTCAGTGGCTATGACATGAGCACTTTGCTGAAACTAGTAATGAATGAAACCTGTGTAGCAGGTTGGGCGTAGTGTTGTGAACATCTAATTATTTCTATTAATGGAAATCGGGGGGTATCTCCTTTTGCTCATAAATAAATAAATAGCAGAGGCCCTTTTGGTAATAAATAAATAAATTAGCAGAGGCCCTGTCGGGTCAGCTTTGTTCCCATTCGAAGACGTCAAGCAAATTGCAGTCCAACAGCAAACTATGTCATCAAATTCAAGTTTCACAGCCAAATACGAGTACAACTAAACAACAATGTCATCATGTTTTTCTCGTCATACAGTCACCAAACACAAATCAACATACATAACAAGTGATGTTCTCACAGCAAAATACTAAACAACACGTTCATCAGGTTCCAGTTATCATAGCAAACACAAATTCACATAGTAGATAAAGAAACGTCTTCTGATAGGAAAATACGACAAAAGCAATCTAATCATCATCCGCAGCAGCAGCGTCAACATCTTCGCCATGTGTATCAGTCTGAATCGTAATTCCCCAGAGTGTCATCTTCTTCTTCATCCTCAATGTCCTCGAGCGTTGGCTTCTTCTTGATCAACTCTTGTATGTCCACAGCACGACAGGTAATCTTTTCGCCAGCGTCATTGACGTGATGGTTCTCAAAGATATTAGGAACATCTGTGGAATCTTGTACATCAGGAGCGGTGTAAGCATCATCTTGTTGTGCAACTTCATTAAACGAATTCCTCTGCTCAAACCTTTGCAATACTCTCCAGTCATCGCTACGTGCAAATGTATCTTCCAAGAAAAATATTTGTGTTGCTTGATTTGCCAAAATAAAAGGCTCGTTGGTCTGGTACGCCGCCTTGACATTGATGGATTTGAAATAATCATCAGCTCTGGGTTTTGCGATCCTGGAAAACAGGTTATACCAACGACAGCACAACAGAACCACACACCAATGATCCTCGAAACTAGAGATATTCTGCAACTGAACAATGTCTGTTATGTTAGCATACGTTTCAGTTGTCACTCTGCCGTACGTATCCGTGCTCATGATGGCACTGTTTTGTGTCTTCCTGCCTTCGTCGCGTGCAAGGGTGTTGTAGTGCACATCTCCAACAACGCAAGATTCAGAATGTCTTAGCCAAGTATCAGGACCCATTGCTAGTGCGTAAAGGGCATCATCAACTGCCTGCCCATCCTCCCGCATCTTCTTAACCTATGTTTAGAAAATAGACAAGCTGATCATCTTATGTACTCAATATATTAAAAAAACTGACAGTGCAATTCAAAAGCTTACATGGCTCTTGAACCATTTCGCAAATCCTGCCATAACCAGTTTGTCAATGTTTCTTGGATTTTGCGGCAGTAACTCATTTTTGTAGATGCTGCACAACATAGTGATCGCGTCAAACATCTAAATATATAAGAATGTGCTACAAGTTTAGTAGATTACGATGTATAAGCTACAGTACTTAGCGCTTACTTGATATAAGGTAGTATCTCAGGACAGTTATTCAACACATACCAAACCATTTAGTTTGTCCTCTTGTCGACTCTTCCCTATAACTTGAACAGAATAATCGAAAACATTGAGCCCGGGATTGTCTTCACCCACCTCTTTGCTAAGCTGATCAGTTGTTTCTATGTATTTTGAGCAGAATGTCAACGCTTCTGTAGCAATGTAGGCCTCTGCAATGGAACCCTCAGGTCTAGCTCTGTTCCTGACATAGCCCTTGAAAGTGCCTAGCCGCCTTTCAATAGGGTACATCCAGCCATATTGTATTGGACCTCTAAGTAGTGCCTCATCAGGTAGATGAACAGCCAAATGCACCATCACATCAAAGAAGGCTGGAGGATATATCTTCTCAAGGTCGCATAGGATAGTTGGTATCTTGTCTCGAAGACGCTCCAAAGCATCTATCCTGATATTTCTACTGCAGAGTTCCCTGAAGAATTGTCCCAACTCTACAACTACTCTGTATAAGTCCTGGCGGCCCAATCCTCTAAGGATAACAGGTAAAACCCTTTGAAGTAGGACGTGGCAGTCATGAGTTTTCAACCTTGTATCTTGTTTCCATCTACACTGACTCTCCTTTCATGGTTGGAAGCAAATCCATGTGGGAATCTCACACGTGACAGGACCTCGCGGAATTCTTTTCTTTTTACCTTATCCAAGACGTACACAGCTGGTGCCATATCCCGTGGTTTACCTTCATCTTACACCTGCAAATCCTTTCTGATACCCATATGTGTCAAATCAATCCTAGATTTTAAGGTATCTTTCATCTTGCCTTCAATATTAAGAAGTGTGCCGATAATGCTGTCACACATATTTTTCTCGATGTGCATCACATCAAGATTATGCCGCAGATCCAAATCTTTCCAATACTGCAAGTCCCACAAAGTGGACCTGCGGGTAAACAATAATCTCTCTTCTGCCCTGCCAAGCTTCCTTTTCCCGCTACCATTACCAGGATGGTTTCCTGGTGTAATATGCCTCACCTTCTCTAATTCCACTTGCAACTCATCGGCGGTGAGCCTCTTTGGCGCATCACAGTTTTCATGCTTTCCATTGAACACATGTCTTCGGTATTTTGTAGGACGCGGTTTGTCCTTGGCAAGGAAACGGCGGTGTCCAATGTAACAGATCTTGCTAAGTATTGCGTATGACAGCGGATACGTCTCCAACGTATCTATAATTTATGAAATATCCATGCTATAATATTATCCATCTTGGATGTTTAATGGGCTTTACTATGCACTTTTATATTATTTTTGGGACTAACCAATTAACCCAGAGCCCAGTGCCAGTTTTTGTTTTTTCCCTTGTTTCAGTGTTCTGCGGAAAATGAATATCAAACAGAGTCCAAACGGAATGAAACCTTCGGGAGCGTGATTTTTGGAACGAACGTGATCTAGGAGACTTGGAGTTGAAGTCAGGGAAGCTTCGAGGTGGCCACGAGGCAGGGAGGCGCGCCTGGCCCCCTGGGCGCGCCCCCACCCTTGTGGGCCCCTCGTGGTTTCCCTTACCGACTTCTTTCGCCTATATATATCCATATACCCTAAAAACATCAGAGAGCATAATAGATCGGGAGTTCCGCCGCCGCAAGCCTCTGTGGCCACCAAAAACCAATCGGGACCCTGTTCCGGCACCCTGCCGGAGGGGGGGATCACTCACCGGTGGCCATCTTCATCATCCCGGCGCTCTCCATGACGAGGAGGGAGTGGTTCACCCTCGGGGCTGAGGGTATGTACCAGTAGCTATGTGTTTGATCTCTCTCTCTCTCGTGTTCTTGATTTGGTACGATCTTGATGTATCGCGAGCTTTGCTATTATAGTTGGATCTTATGATGTTTCTCCCCCTCTACTCTCTTGTAATGGATTGAGTTTTCCCTTTGAAGTTATCTTATCGGATTGAGTCTTTAAGGATTTGAGAACACTTGATGTATGTCTTGCATGTGCTTATCTGTGGTGACAATGGGATATTCACGTGATCTACTTGATGTATGTTTTGGTGATCAACTTGCGGGTTCAGTGGCCTTGTGAACTTATGCATAGGGGTTGGCACACGTTTTCGTCTTGACTCTCCGGTAGAAACTTTGGGACACTCTCTGAAGTTATTTGTGTTGGTTGAATAGATGAATTTGAGATTGTGTGATGCATATCGTATAATCATACCCATTGATACTTGAGGTGGCATTGGAGTATCTAGGTGACATTAGGGTTTTGGTTGATTTGTATCTTAAGGTGTTATTCTAGTACGAACTCTATGATAGATCGAACGGAAAGAATAGCTTCATGTTATTTTACTACGGACTCTTGAATAGATCGATCAGAAAGAATAACTTTGAGGTGGTTTCGTACCCTACAATAATCTCTTTGGTTGTTCTCCGCTATTAGTGACTTTGGAGTGACTCTTTGTTGCATGTTGAGGGATAGCTATATGATCCAATTATGTTATTATTGTTGAGAGAACTTGCACTAGTGAAAGTACGAACCCTAGGCCTTGTTTCAATGCATTGCAATACCGTTTGTGCTCACTTTTATCATTAGTTACCTTGCTGTTTTTATATTTTCAGATTACAAAAACCTATATCTACCATACATATTGCACTTGTATCACCATCTCTTCGCCGAACTAGTGCACCTATACAATTTACCAGTGTATTGGGTGTGTTGGGGACACAAGAGACTCTTTGTTATTTGGTTGCAGGGTTGCTTGAGAGAGACCATCTTCATCCTACGCCTCCCACGGATTGATAAACCTTAGGTCATCCACTTGAGGGAAATTTTCTACTGTCCTACAAACCTCTGCACTTGGAGGCTCAACAACCTCTACAAGAAGAAGGTTGTGTAGTAAACATCAAGCTCTTTTCTGGCGCCGTTGCCGGGGAGGTGAGTGCTTGAAGGTATATCTTTAGATCTTGCAATCGAATCTTTTAGTTTCTTGTTTTATCACTAGTTTATTCTATAAAAGAAAAATACAAAAAAATGGAATTGAGGGTGCCTCATATGCTTCATCTATTTAATGTCTTCCGTGAAAATAAGGATTCCTAGAATGATATGATGAGCATGATTGCAATGTTGTTAGTATGAATTCTTTGAATACCCATGATGCTAATGATATGCAAAGCCACAAGCTTGGGGATGCTATGTTTGATGAAGATGATATGTTTAGTCCCCCAAGTTTTGATGAGAAAATTTATTATAATGAAAGCATGCTTCCTATTTATGCTGATTATTGTGATGACACGTATGCTATAAAGAATAAAGATAACCATGAAACTTGTCATCATGATTTTAATTTTCAATTGGATTATGCTTCACATGATAGTTATTTTGTTGTGTTTGCTCCCACTACTATTCATGAGAAGAAGTTTGCTTATGTAGAGAGTAGTAAATTTTCTACGCTTGTAGATCATGAAAATAATGCTTTTGGTGCTGGTTATATTGTTGAATTCATGCATGATGATACTGAAAATTATTATGAGGAACGAATGTATGCTTGTAAGAATTGCAATAATAGCAAGTTTCCTCTCTATGTGCTTAAAGTTTTGAAGTTATGATTGTTTTGCTTTCCTATGCTAGTCGATTATTGTTCCTATAAGTTGTTTGCTCACAAAATCCCTATGCATAGGGAGTGGGTTAGGCTTAAATGTGCCAGTTATATTCTTCATGATGCTCCCTTTATGTTTCAATTCTTATCTTTTATGTGAGCATCATTGTCATCATCATGCCTAGCTAAAAAGGCAATAAAGAAAAGCGCTTGTTGGGAGACAACCCAATATTTACCTTTACTATTTTTGTTTTTTCACATGATTATGCAATTGTAGTAATCATGTTTTATAGCTTTTGTTTCAATAAAGTGCCAAGTAAGACCTTTAAGATAACCTACGGTGATAGTTAATTTGATCTTGCTGAAAAACAGAAAATTTTGCGTGCACGAGATTAGTTTTCATAAATCACAGGAACGTGCTTTTCAGTTGATTCTTTTTGCAGAATATTAAATAACAAATTGCTTAGGACTTCCTAATTTGGTAGAATTTTTGGAGTTCCAGAAGTATACGTTTGAGACAGATTACTACATACTGTTCTGTTTTTGACAGATTCTGTTTTCTATGTGTTGTTTGCTTATTTTGATGAATCTATGAGTAGTATCGGAGGGTATGAACCATAGATAAGTTGGAATACAGTACATATTACACCAATATGAATTTATAATGAGATCACAACAGTACCTAAGTGGTGATTTATTTTCTTATACTAACGGAGCTTACGAGTTTTCTGTTAAGTTTTGTGTTGTGAAGTTTTCAAGTTTTGGGTAAAGATTCGATGGACTATGGAATAAGGAGTGGCAAGAGCCTAAGCTTGGGGATGACCAAGGCACCCCAAGGTAATATTCAAGGACAACCAAGAGCCTAAGCTTGGGGATGCCTCGGATGGCATCCCCTCTTTCGTCTTCATTCATCGGTAACTTTACTTGGAGCTATATTTTTATTCACCACATGATATGTGTTTTGCTTGGAGCATCATTTTCTTTTGTTAGTATATGCTTGCTGTTATTTATAATAGTGTTTTGCATCTCTATTTTCAATAAAAATGTCAAGGATAGCCTTTACCATGCTTATTTTGCAAGTATACATGTTGCTGTTTCAAAACAGAAAGTTTACCGCTGTTGCAAAAATTCCCTAGAAAAGTAAAAAATGATAAAATGTTGAAACGTTTTGCATATTGGGCTCTGATAAATCTTCTACAGTGTAGTATTTTTCTCATAATATTTGTAGTTTGGGAAGTATGATGAATCTTGCATTCTTTACAGACTGTACTGTTTTGGCAGATTACTGTTATGTTTGCATTGTTTGCATATGTTTGCTTGTTTAATGATTCTATTTGAGGATAGGAGTATTAAATATGCAGAGACATTTAGTATGCAATGTTGAATAATAACTTTTGTGATTTGCTACAGTAGGGAATGATAAGGGTTTTGCATTGGTTTATACTAACTTATCTCACGAGTTCTTGTTGAGTTTTGTGTGGATGAAGTATTTGAGATTTAGGGAAACCGAGATATAAAAGGAATTAAGGAGACACAAAAGCTCAAGATTGGGGATGCCCAAGGCATCCCAAGATAATATTTCAAGAAGTCTCAAGCATCTAAGCTTGGGGATGCCCCGGTAGGCATCCCACCTTTTTCCTTCAACAATTATCGGTTAGTATCGGTTGATCCTAGGTTTTTGCTTTTTCACATGATGAGTGCTATCCTTGAAATGTAGTTTTATTTTGTTTTGCTTGCTGTTTGAATAATATCCCAAGATCTGAAATTCTTAAATGGGAGAGAGTCTTCACATAGCTACATAATTATTTAACTACTCATTGATCTTCACTTATATCTTTTGGAGTAGTTTGTCATTTACTCACGTG